>NC_056737.1:1006626403-1006658903 GCF_019279795.1 Protopterus annectens
TCACATGCCTTTACTGATGTAAACCTCTCACATGCCTTTACTGATGTAAACTGATCACATGCCTTTACTGATGTAAACCTCTGACCTGCCTTTACTGATGTAAACCTCTGACCTGCCTTTACTGATGTAAACCTCTCACATGCCTTTACTGATGTAAGTTTGTCACATGCCTTTACTGATGTAAACCTCTCACATGCCTTTACTGATGTAAGTTTGTCACATGCCTTTACTGATGTAAACCTCTCACATGCCTTTACTGATGTAAACTTGTCACATGCCTTTACTGATGTAAACTGATCACATGCCTTTACTGCTGTAAACCTCTGACCTGCCTTTACTGATGTAAACTTGTCACATCGTTATCCAAGTCTGATAACTCTTTCAAATGCTTTAGGGCTTACGCTAATTTTTACTCTTAAATGAAGAACTTAAATAGTTCCTTAAAGTTCAGTAACCCACATTTCTTCTCGCTAGTCTCATGTATACTGAATGGACAAGGCTCCTTTACTCATGTCTTTGGCTCTACTTCAGGCTATCCTTCCTAAGGCTGAGTCTCTCACTTTTTCTGTCTCTCTCTCTTACATTCTGAAGCTCCTCTCATGAACAGATAGCTAACTAGGTATCAGGATCCTACCTGAATAATGTTTTCAAACAAACCCTTGTCTAGATATTAGACTGCAACTTGTATAGCTTCTCTGAATCATATAGCTGCCTGCAGCCCTCTAAAATCCCTCTTCATTGAAAAGGCAATTATCTTATTTGTTTTCAACTCCCCCTTCACTTTTTAAAAGAGCAGGTTCTTCCTATGGTTATCTCATCTACATCTACAAGCCATCACATTACATGAGAGATTTTCCAATTCTTTCTTGCTTCACCTATGGAACATTTTATTGAACGACAGGCCTTTTAACTCCATTGTACCAAATAAACTCCCCTGTTCAGACCTGGGGATATGAGCTACTCAATGGTCCTTCTGGTTCCCAGTGTCAGTAGTTGACTGCTATGACAATGTAATCCAGACATGTTTATGTTGTTCCCCTCCAGAAGCAGCCTGAGATATTGACACCATGGATCTCAGAATCCCTTCAATGCTGTTTCTGCAGCTACATGACCTTCTGCATATTAAAATACTACAAACCCAAATTTCATACATTGCAGAGTTTCTCTGCCTTGGATCATGTGATTTTTGCATGTTGGCTAAATTTGCCAAATACCCTTTCCAGACTGTGTTCATCTATGATGTAGGCTAAGCCACCAGCATTTACTTTCCTGTTATTATATTTGATGATGGTCTTTTATTGTTGTTGTTGTAGTTGTTAGCAACTGCTAGAAATTTTCAGAGTAGTTTATAGCTTTTTTTTTTCATAATTTTACTCACTGGGCCTTTTGTTTTCTTTCACAGACCAATGCTATAGGCTTTCGTCTATAACTATTTAGACTCTCTTACATGGATTTATTATCTGACATTTCTTTCATTGTACAGTCTAATGTAATACTTTCAGTTTTCCTTTGAGACAAAAATCTCAGACACCAAAATTATCAGTAGTACACCACACATCACTCCTCTGCAAGGCCACCTAAATACACATAATCAATAAATATGTTGAGGTTCTAAAAATTAATCTGCCTAAATCGCAAAGACCTCCAAAACGTAACACAGGTACAAAGTACACTTAGCAAGTTAAACCTGCCTCCTCACATAGCACAAGAACTTCCAAAGTCATGGATATTGGGCATGTGAGGCAGGCATCAACCAAACCAAACATTCTTGTTATAGGTGACTCCATTGTAAGACAATCAGATGTGCCACTTATCAGGCTGAGCAAGGCAAGAGTGATGGTTGGTTGCTCGTTTGGTGCCAGGATACATCAGGTTACGCATGCACGCAAGTCCTTGAACAACAAGTGCCAGTATTATTGTCATATAACCAAAAATAATTGAGTTTAATCATGGGCTTCGTTAATGGTGTCATTCAAAGGGGGCCCAATGCTTATCCTCCTGGGGATATGATTGACGAATTATGCTGCTTCCTCTGTGATGGCCTACATCTGTCCACTCTAGGGTTTTTATTGTTAACAAATGCATTGTCCACCCCCATAGTGCCTTTTTAGGCAGTAGCAGCCTGATAAACCTGCCAACATATCAAAGTAATCAAAGGAAAATATGATAATGTTATTGATCGATGCTAGGAGTCCGAACAAGAACCTCCCCTCTCAACAAGCCCTTCTCACCCTGGAGGACATTGAAGTCTGTGTAGAAACTGAGATGTGGTTTAAAATAGTGGACAGCATTCAGCTGTGCAGAGCTATAACACTTTCCACATGTCCACACCAGCTAAAGAGCAGGAGGGAAAAAAGGTGGAGATGTCTCAATATACATCCTGAAGAGACTCACATCATGGCTGGTAAAGCAGCAGGCTGCACTAGTGCTTCTTCATGTCCAAATAGCCATGAGAAAGGTCCCATAACGTATATTAGCTAGTTATATAACTCCCTGTATGACACAAGAAAGCCACAACATCTGTCTACAGGAACCAGACTCAGTATTAAACCAAATACCATTTTACTAGCTGATCTAAACTATCCAGCTATAGACTGGGAAACCTACACCACCATTAATGCATAAGCATAAAGATTCCTGGACTTAATGCAAATGTCCTTGAACAATTAGCCAGAACACCCACTGAGGGGAATAACATCTTGGATCTTGTCCTTACTAATATGGGGGCATCTTGTACCACCCCTTGTGTATCTTCATCACATGTTTCATCTGACCATAAAGCAGTTGCCTTCAAAATAACATTGAAACCAGAGAGCCCTTTCACTCAAGGTACCTTTGAAATTTCTTTAAAACAAAATACCTGCTCCTAAGTGATACATTCATAAGCTTCAAATCCTCACCAAATTCAGTTAACTCCATAGGATACAGAGAGATATATAACAACACACTCTGCCAGCATGTAAACAGCTGTACCCTGTAGGAACAAATGCAGGGCAAACCCAGAAACAGACCCACGTGGAGTAACCATAATATCAGCAAGCTTTAAAATAAAAGGAACAGAATTTTGACAAAAGTAAAAAGTGTAATTCCTAGAATGTTAGAGCTATTGTCACCACAATAAAAAAACAACTCAGGAGCTTAATAAAATCCACCAAAGCCAACTTGGAGACTAAAATAGCCAACCAAGCCAAAGACCATCAGAAGGCATGTTTAGTTATGTTTGTAATCTCAAAAGCACAACACAGCTATGTACTGAGATGATTGAGAACAATGTTACCTACACTGAGGCTGAAGATATAGCAAACCTACTGGCTAATAAATTTAACTTTAACTTTGCCCATCTGTCCCCTCTGTCTGTCACTCAAGATACACCTGAAACTGGCTTCCCTCCAGCCATTACACAAGAACAAGTCCTAAAAGTGCTACCAAAAGCTAAAAATGCTACATCATTGGGTCCTGACAAAATCCCTTTATTCATCTTAAATAGCAAAAAGCATGATTTAGCCCCACCCTCCAACAATGCTGTTAAATCTCAGCCTCCACAGAGGTTTGGTGCCCAGCGAATGGAGAACAGCTACATTCATTCCTCTGCATAAGGGAGGACCTTCCACAGACCCAGGAAATTACAGACTCATAAGTCTGACCAGCCTCATATGCAAAGCCATGGAAAGACTTATTATGGAACTAATCAGTCAGGACACAGAGAATCTTAATCACTGGACCTACCCCAGTTTGGATATGTAAAGGGCAGGTCATGCTTACTCAACCTGATGGATTTTTTTGAAAAGGTCACCAAGGCAGTGGATAAAGGTAAAACAGTGCATACTGCATTTCTAGACATGGGCAATGCTTTTGGCAAATGTTCCCACTCAGGCAAAGTAGAAAAGCTACATAAACTGAGAATAAACATCTGTGTTACCTGCTGGTTTGCCAACTGGTCTCACAGATAGGATGCAGATAATCAAAATAGGGAAGTTACCTCCACAAAGAGACCACTTACCAGTGGAGTCCCCCAGAGTTCTGTGCAGGGACCTCTACCATTTGGCATCTGCTTTTCTGAAGTAAAAGCCAATAGCAAAGGGCTCTGAGTGTCTAAGTATGCAGATGGCTGAAAACTAAGAACAATCACTGAATCCCCAAATGACTTAGCCATCCTGCAGGAAGGTTTGTCCCAAATAAATAACTTGTACCAAAATCATGGACTGAAACTAATGTCAAAAATGCATTTTTGTATCCTTTAGGAAGCCATCTACCTCAGGCTACTACTACATTGAAGATATGCCCATAAGAGATGACCCATTTGTTTGGGATTTGTGAATTTTGGAGGACAATGACCTAACTTTTGACCAACATTTTTCCATTGTTGCAAGAAAGTTCTACTATATTGCATAGCTTATAAACAAAGGGATTGTGCCTAGACCTAGGGATATAATTGTCTTCCTTTAGTCAGCCCTGATCAGGCCAGTATAATGCCCCCTTTGGCATACATCTGTCCAGACACATGCAACAATTGGAGCTCTCACAGAGATACCTTACTAAAAGGATACAAGACCTAAACAGCATGTCCTATATAGAATGAATCAAAATAATGAAAAATAGAAATTGGCTAGGCTTAAAATGGCCCACAAGGCAGCTAGCCTAATACGTACTTATGAACCTATGAACCAATAAACATTGTCTGGTCTAACGTTGTTAGTGTAGTCATAACTTTCATTACTGTTGACTACACTACTGTTGACGGTTCCTGACCCAGAGACTCCCCAGACTCTGGAATTGATTGCCCATACATGTCAAGCAGAGTGCCTCTTTGGTCCTCTTCAAAAGGAACCTTGACGATTGGATGGGAGAAAGGAAATTCACCCAGGGGATCACGTCAGTCACCCTGCTAGACAGGGGTCCAGGGAAGTAAATAGTGTGGGAAGAAATAGCCAGGGAATTGTTATGGCTAGGCTTGTATAGGCCCTAGGACTGATAGCCTAGTACCAACCTATGAACCTATGAACCTATGTTGCTGCAAGAATTGATATAAATAACTTGTAGTCATGAAATAAAAATGAAACAATTGCGACCAATGAGTAAATGCTCCTATCACTTATAAAAACTTGTAAAACCAAAACCAAAAAGGACAGGAGCAACCCAAGGCTGAGCAAGTAAATCCACATACGCAGTTGTCAGCTGTTGTAGCACCAAAGATGTTGGGAAACAGTCTTAATATAGTTAATCCAACATGTTGAAACTTCATAAAATTTCAAGTAGTTTATTGCAGGACAAGTAGTTTATTGCAGGACAAGTAGGTAAGCGCTTTCACCCTTTTGGGCTTCCTCAGACCTTAATACACAATCATTAGAACAGTGCTTAATATATACCAGTTAAGAATATGACCTTATTTCTTTTAATTGAATTAAAGGAATTATACATCCAAAAAATACTAAACAAAATTAATAATATTTATATCGCTAAATCAACAAAACTAACCCTAACATATCTAAGAACATGAAAATATTTCAAAATGTTTAATAAATTAAGAATCAAATAACGTACAAGGCAATAATTAATAAAATAAATAATGATTAATAAAAGACATGAATAAATCACTATACCTTTGTAACATCACATTTACCTGACAGTTAGCTTCCTATTTTTCAGGATTCTTAATTTATTAAACATTTTTAAATATTTTCATGTATTAAGGTCTGAGGAAGCCCAAAAGGGTGAAAGCGCTTACCTACTTGTCCTGCAATAAACTACTTGGATTTTTACGAAGTTAAAACATGTTGGATTAACTATATTAAGACTGTTTCCCAACATTTTTGGTGCTACAACAGCTGACATCTGTGTATGTGGATTTATTTGATCAGCCTTGGGTTGCTCCTGTCCTTTTCGGTTTTGGTTTTACAACTTGTAGTCATGGCTTAACAGCAATATAGGCTGATATGATGCAGAATTCTAGGATCCTTCCTTTCTTTATAGATTGGTATGATGTCTGCCATCTTCCATAAAGCAGGGATGTATTTCTTTGTATAATTAGATTAAATAATTCTTTCCATACTCTAATTATTCCCTAATATTTTTAATATTTTCATCTGTTTGACAGACCTGTGTACAAATTACCTATGCAAAATCATAATTGCAACTTATAAATAGCTGGTAAAAAAACTGTATTTTGAAAGACAGTTGAAAAAATAGAGCAGCTTCATAGAATAGCTTGGCAAACAGGCTACAAGCTGCCACTTGATAGCTTGTAAGCTGTCATTTTGTTTAAAGATTTGGAAGCCCTACAGATTGATGGCTGGCACAGGTACCCCATTTGCTTTACTGATGTTACAGTAGCCATGCACAGTGGTGGCTCCCTTCTCTCCCCTCGCAGGGAGTATTATATGCTTTTGGGAAAGCAGCAGCATAATGTGGAGGAAGCTCGTAAGTAGCTGGGAAACATAAGTTTATGATACACCTAATGCATTGCCAGTCTCTTGCAGAAAGGTTCTGGCAGTTAGAATGTTCAGTGTAGCACATATATTTGGATGGACACATCATGAATTTCCCTATATTCGGTGTAAGAGTGAAATACATCTACTGGAATCTTTATAAGATCCTAGTTTACATGAAAATGGTCAAAGATCTGCTTGTCAGTCAAATTGTGAAACATCAACTCCTGCCTAAACCACCATTGGTGCTGTCGATATCCATGATGATCAAAGAGGCCAACATTTGCTGTGGCTATGGCAAGTAAATGTTGTTGGGTGGTAGCTGTGACCACTTCACATATCTTTTCTGCAAAGAACACCGCTTGTAAGGAGCTATAGCATCAAAATTATCAGTGTGCTTTGTATCTGTCAAGAGTTATTGTATGTATTCCTGTGAGATGTCACAGATATATTGCTTTTTATCTCTTCATTTTCCCAAGTGTTTGTTTGAGCTGCTCCACTTATTTCTTAGCGCTAACTGTAGTGTCAGTGGTGCAACAGGTAGCACACTTGTCTTTAATGCAGAAGGCTGTGGGTTCTATTCCCACACCAGCTAGATTATTTGCTGTCACTACAGTGTAGGGAGTTGTTACACTCCTCAGTGTACTGTCTTTTGGATGTGGTGTTAAACCAAGGCCTTATCTGCTTGAGTTGGTGGTAGCTCAGGTGGATGTAAGAGATCCCATGCCACCTATTAAAAAGAGTAGAGGAAGCTCTCCTAGTAGTATGAATACCAACTTGGGTCTTTTCTCGAAAGAGGTCAACAAAGGAAAAATAAAGTACAATCTCAGTATGCATACCTTGCATAATGCACATCACTGGCCATTGCGTTGGTGTGTAGCTTCATTCTTTGAATCAGCCAGACATGCACATGGCCACAAACCATGCAAACTCCCAAAGCGTAGTATATAAACTGTTAATAAATGCCACTCCAAGTAGCCAGAAGTGATCAACATGAGAGGTACATCATCAAATTCAGTCATGATGTGCATAAAGCCTTGGTCTCAACACATAACATTCTACATATCCCTATTCTTACAATGGTCTTGAACCCATGTGACAGAAATTTTACAAATTTGCACAAGAGTTTGAGTTCAGCAATATTGCACCATGTTCTAAATATCCATAGTCCTGTGGCTAAATGAATAGCATTATTCAGACAGCTAGAAACATCATAAGAAAGTGTACTGCTAGTAGAAAACAAGGTTGTTACCTCCTTTTGCTCAATTACAGAAACATTCCACTTCAACTTGTTACGATCATACCTTTATCGTTGTTGCTGGGGAAACCAGTCAAGACAGAATTACCTGTAATTTCAATGTGACATCAACCAGTATATATTAAATGCCCAACCATTTTGGCAAGGGCTCTATAAAGACAAAATGCTTATTAAGGCAAGATAGTCAGAATTATTATTTATTCATTTATTTTTTTTCTTTTGTTAACCAGGTAGGCAAACTGGTCGACAGACATTTTTCAGTCATGACCCAACAAGTAACAAGAAAAATAAAACACCATGCAGAGCAGAGAAATATAATACAAAATATATCAAATATAACTTATACAGAAATATAATATAAAAGTTATGCATAAAATATGTATACAAGTGTACATTATAGGTTAGATAGATGTGTAAGAAGTGTGGAGCACATTGATTTAAGAATTATTGGATTATGCAGTATTACAAGCTAAAAGGAAGGATCCCCTTTGCAAGTTGTATGGAGAATGCATGCATACTAGAATGCAAACCAAGAAAGTTTATCCTGTGTTTCAAAAGCAAGTAAAAGTAACATCATTTTAGAGGTGTTCCTTTAATGCTTTTTTGAATTTTAATAAGGATTGATGATTTTTACATCTACAGGTAGCTGGCTCCAGGTGGCAGGACAACTTCTTAAGAAAACTGTTTCACCTATGACAGTTTTGAATCAGGATCTATGTAAGCATGTTCTATATTCCTGGGTTAGCCTCAAGCAGTAACTCTGTTCCCTAATAGCTTTTGTCAAAGTGATGGACAGCAACCCAATTTTATGATTTTGAATGGGAGGGCTCTAAGAAAGAGTGTGGCTGATTGAATCACATGACCCACTTTAGTGACCGCCATAATGCTGACTGAATGGCCAAAGAACGTACTTCTAAATCCAAGAAGGCCATTTTGCAGTATTTCTCCTTTCTCCAAGGCACGGCAATCCTGTAGTTACTATATATAAGTTCAGAAATGTGGGGTTTGGGAACCCCCCCCCCCAAAAAGAAAAAAAGGAATTTAAAGGAGAACACTAATGTTCAATATTCTCTCATCTCCTGCAATTTTGGTGTTTTCTTTTACATCATGTTAGCACTCGGAGTTACAGGTGCTGACATTTCAATAGGGAGTCATGTGGCTTAATTAGTTGTTGGTAACCATTTGGATTTTTGTAAGAGATGGCAGCAATGAATATGTTGGTCTAAAAATAGGACCTGACAATTTTATTTAAAATAGCTTCCAATTTTTGTGTACAGTAGGATGAATGAAGACAGCATCAGTAGGCCGTGCTGAAGTTTGGGAATTCGGAAATATCTTTCAATGACAGCATGAGCAGATGAACTGAAAAGGTGTGATGACCTGTAGCAGAGTTTAAGTTGGGACTGTACTTTATCAATGATTTTGTCAGTATGGCCCCTAAAGTTTAGAGATGGGTCCAGGGTGAATCCTAAATATTGTTGTTCAGGACATTAACAATGAGAACATTAGTGTCATTTTATTAGAGTAATAGTTTAGTGTTTGTAGTTTATGGGGACTACAGAACAGCATTACATTAGATTTGTTGGGTTTAATCAAGAGCTTGCTTTCAGTTGCCAAAGTACAGAGCTGAGAGGAGTTTCCTTTTTATTTGATGTTATTTGAATACGTGATCACATTAAGCTTGGGGAGGTGTGGCATGAGTTTGTTAATGAAAAGGGAGCAGGGGACCCCGTACAGATCACTGTGGTGGTACCTCAAAGTTAGGTCTACCATTATCAGATAATTTGTTAGTGGCATAAACCTGAAAGAATCTATTTGTTAAGTAATTTGTAAAGCAAGTAGTTGTATTGTCTCCAAAGTTGAACCTAGAAAGTTTATTGCATAATAGCTCATAATTAACTTTCTTTGAATACACCTGTGGTAATGAAGCATCATTCATATTACTTTAAATAGCATCAGTGGCAGTAAGTCAGCTGTTATGGTAATGAATGCATTATAGTGGCACTAAGTCAGCTGTTATGGTAATGAATGCATTATAGTGGCACTAAGTCAGCTGTTATGGTAATGAATGCATTATAGTGGGACTAAGTCAGCTGTTATGGTAATGAATGCATTATAGTGGCACTAAGTCAGCTGTTATGGCAATGAATGCATTATAGTGGCACTAAGTCAGCTGTTATGGTAATGAATGCATTATAGTGGCACTAAGTCAGCTGTTATGGTAATGAATGCATTATTGTGGCACTAAGTCAGCTGTTATGGTAATGAATGCATTATAGTGGCACTAAGTCAGCTGTTATGGTAATGAATGCATTATAGTGGCACTAAGTCAGCTGTTATGGTAATGAATGCATTATAGTGGCACTAAGTCAGCTGTTATGGTAATGAATGCATTATAGTCGCACTAAGTCAGCTGTTATGGTAATGAATGGATTATAGTGGCACTAAGTCAGCTGTTATGGTAATGAATGGATTATAGTGGCACTAAGTCAGCTGTTATGGTAATGAATGGATTATAGTGGCACTAAGTCAGCTGTTATGGTAATGAATGCATTATACTGGCACTAAGTTAGCTGTTATGGTAATGAATGGATTATGGAAGCCAAGCAGCTTGTCCTAAAGCAAGTTATAGCTGTTAATGTCTTTAAGCAGTTGTTGGTACAGACGTTTTTCAAATATTTTGGCAATGAGGCAGAGATTTGAAATGGGTCCATAGACATTCATCGATAGAGAGAAAAACTTTTGGGACGTGGAATAATGATTGAGTCTTTAAGCTCAGGAGGTACAATACCCAATGTTAAGAATATGTTGAAAATATATTAATAGTTTTGCATGTTTTTTCTTTTACAAGTTTCTGGAAAGTAGGGTGCAATTTAAAAAAAATCAGAGCCTGGGTTGCTAAGTTTTAAGAGGTGGTCCTTAATTTCTTTTACTGATATTGAAGAACAGTTGCAATGTATGAAACTAGTGAGTACAGTTTAACAGAGGAAATATTCATGAGGTTACAGCTAGATGAGGAAGGATTTGTGAATTTGTTTGTTAAACCCTTTATGGTTAAGAGAAGAAAGTGTTTATAGTCACTAGCGCAGCTGTTGGCATTGGTAGGTCTCTGTTCATAGCTATCCTAGTTGCTTTTCTGTGAGTGCAGTATGACTCATGTTATTGGCTATAGGATCATAGGATCATAGGAAGTTAGTAGGCTATTGGCCCTGAGGCCTATACAAACCTAGGCAAGAATTTAGCCCATGTTCCAACAAGTCAGCACCCTATGCCACTGTCCAGCAGGGACACAGGTGGAATCCCAGGGGTGTACTTTCTGTTCCCCATCCAGTTATTCAGGTTGTGCTTCAAAAGGGTTAATGAGGTACTCTGCTTTATGTGGAGAGGGAGTCTATTCCACAAAATGAGGAGTCTCTGGGGCAGAAATCTGTCCCACCAGCAAGTCCTACTGATATCACAGACCAGGTTGAGGGTTGCACATGTGGGTTACTTGAGTGAAACTTGACTTGCGGATATGTAGCAGTCCCATCAGGGCAGAGTCTGAGATTGCTTTGTATGCCAGACAGAGGTCACTTCTGAGCACTCTGTAGTAGACTGAGTAGAGGGACAGAGCTTTTAGCCTATCTGTGTAGGGTAGATGCTTGAGGCCCTGGATTCTCCTGGTGAGGAACCTCTGTGGTCTCTCCAGCTGCTGCATGTGTTTTGTGAGGTACATGCCAAATGGACATTGTACTCAATAATGGGTCTTATATGGGAAGAATACAGGGATGTTATGACCACCTTGTCCTTGGACGAGATACCCTTACTATTGAGGTGGGACATGTAGAAAGCTTTCCGTACAACGCAGGCAATATGGTGGTCAAAAGTCAGTTTGCTATCAGCCTGGGTGCCCATGTCCCTCATGACTGATTGCGTTCTTACACCTTATTATCAATGTGATAATTTGTGGGGGCATCACTCTTCCCAAAAGGGTTAATGATGCATTTTTGGCATTTGGTTTGAGGCCATGTTTCTGGCACCAGTCATTTGTTTGGGTGAGACCCTCTTGGAGGATGTCCACATCACTAGGGGAATTGATAACAATACCTGGCTTGCAGTCATCTGGAAACTTAGTCAGCCATAGCCCACTAGATTTCACCTGCACCTCCGAGAAGTATATCCCTAACAGCAGAGGCCCCCAAGACCAATCCCTGGAGTACACCGCTTGTTACGGGTGTACTACTTGAGCTGGCTTCCCCTATTTTGACTAGGTGGGTTCTATCAGTGAGCCAGTTTGCTACCCATCTGGTAACATATGGATTGATGCATAGCTGAGAGAATTTATCTATTATACCTGAGTGGGGAATAGTATTGAAGGCTTTGGCCAGGTCAAGGTAGGCAGTGTGCACCATCTTACCCTCATTTATGGCTTTGGTGACTGTCTCAAAGAAGTTGACCAAATTTAATAGGCATGACTTCCCCTTGACAAAACCAAACTGTGTGGGATCAAGTGTCTGGAGGCTGCCAATGTCCTTGTTAATGAGGTCCATGATAATCCGCTCCATGGCCTTGCAGATAAGGCTAGTTAGGCTGATTGGTCTGTAATTTCCTGGATCTGTGGATGCTCCACCTTTGTGCAAATTGATGACAGTGGCTGTCCTCCACTCGGTGGGACAAAGCTGGTATTCAGGCTTTGGTTGAATAGGATGCCCAATGGTGCTGCAAATTCCTGCCTGAGTTCATATAGGATGCAGCCTGGGATGTTATTGGTTCGCATGAAGGCTGCATTTTTTGCCCTTGAGAGGGCAGTGATGACTTGCTCCCTATAGATAAGGGGAGGAGGGCAGGTAATGGGGATGTCCTGTTTTACTGATGGGGGACAGAGGAGTGAAGTTTTCAATTAACCTGTCTGCCAGCAGATTGGCTATATCTACAACATTTGTTTATGTTGTGTCCTTGACCACCAGTTCTGAGCAGATCTGGGTGCATCCTTTGAGATTGCGAACATATGTGAAGAATGTCTTATGATAGTCTTTAGCAGATGTGGCCAGTTTAAACTCAAAGTTTGATTTGGAGGATTTCACTAGTGCTCTTATTTGCTTGTTCAAATCTAAGGAGAGATTGCTTCCAATTAGGTGCCTGCTCCTTATTGGTCCTATATGGCAAATGTTTCCTTTTATTATAGAGTTTATTTATTGTAGATGTCCACCAGACAGGTTTACTCTTCCTTGAGGAGGATGATTTCATCCTGCCTGGTATTCCTGATTCCATGCAGCTATATAAATGCTCATATTCTTTGGTGTAGGTTTGGACATATGTGCCAGTTCCTATGGAGGGGGAGCGGTAGGGGGCTGTGAAGGTGTTTATACCTTCCCTCAGGAGGCTGTAATTAGCTTTGGAGAAGCTTTTTTTCTTGACCCTAGCTTGAGTGGGGTCAGGAGAGAAGTTGACTTTGAAAGTCACTGCATAATGGTCGGATCTTACCAGAGATGATGACACTGTAGGGATGCTGCAGTGGTTACTTATGTTGGTTAATACAGATGGGTATTCAGTGGCTCCTGGTTCCATGTTTCCCATCCCTTATCCCTTTGTTTTATCATGTTATGAATGCTTCCTACCTGCCATGGGCAGTATTTTGTCTTCAGCCTTTGTTTTGTGGATATTGAACTTATGTAGCCTGTAAGAAGTTGTCACTAAAGGTGTGCATTCTGTCCACAGCCACATGGTGAAGATTCAGAATTTCATATCACAACAGTTTTTATTTATTTTTTGTTAGTTTAGTTTAATTAGGGAGAGTAGGCAAAATGTCCGCAGAAGATTATGGCAATGTGACAAAGAACCAGTTATCCAAGGTGTGCAAAGCCAAAGGACTGATATATGCCAAGCTTGCTAAAGAAGAAATTATTTCAGCCATAGCCACAGCTCAGTCCAACAATCAGGAGGATAACCAGTTTGGTGATGGGAATTTGCAGCCCTCAGAAACAGGACAGTTCACTTTTTCGTTAGAGGACTTAAAAATCCATCTGAAGTAAAAGAGACTTGAACTGGAAGCCAAACGTTTGGAATTAGAATCAGCAGAGAGACTGTGGAGTTTGGAGGCCAAAGAAAATGAGAAGCAGCATCAACATGAAAGGGAGATGTTGACCCTCTGCCAGGGTCATTAAAAGGAGAAGCAGCATCAACATGAGAGGGGCATGCTGACCCTTCACCAGGGTCATGAAAAGGAGAAGCAGCATCAACATGAGAAGGAGATGCTGACCCTTCACCAGGGTCATGAAAAGGAGAAGCAGCATCAACATGAGAGGGACATGCTGACCCTTCACCAGGGTCATGAAAAGGAAAAGCAGCATCAACATGAGAGGGACATGCTGATCCTTCACCAGGGTCATGAAAAGGAGAAGCAGCATCAACATGAGAGGGACATGCTGACCCTTCACCAGGGTCATGAAAAGAGAAGCAGCATCAACATGAGAGGGACATGTTGACCCTTCACCAGGGTCATGAAAAGGAGAAGCAGCATCAACATGAGAGGGACATGCTGACCCTTCACTAGGGTCATGAAAAGGAGAAGCAGCATCAACATGAGAGGGACGTGCTGACTCTTCACCAGGGTCATGAAAAGGAGAAGCAGCATCAACATGAGAGGGAGATGCTGACCCTTCACCAGGGTCATGAAAAGGAGAAGTAGCATCAACATGAGAAGGACATGCTCACCCTTGCATCAACATGAGAGGGACATGCTGACCCTTCACCAGGGTCATGAAAATGAGAAGCAGCATCAACATGAGAGGGAGATGCTGACCCTTTACCAGGGTCATGAAAAGGAGAAGCAGCATCAACATGAGAGGGACATGCTGACCCTTCACCAGGGTCATGAAAA
Organism: Protopterus annectens; assembly: GCF_019279795.1. Taxonomy (NCBI): domain Eukaryota; kingdom Metazoa; phylum Chordata; order Ceratodontiformes; family Protopteridae; genus Protopterus; species Protopterus annectens. The sequence continues at coordinate 1,006,640,946 of NC_056737.1, forward strand.
GGAGAAGCAGCATCAACATGAGAGGGAGATGCTGACCCTTCACCAGGGTCATGAAAAGGAGAAGCAGCATCAACATGAGAGGGAGATGCTGACCCTTCACCAGGGTCATGAAAAGGAGAAGCAGCATCAACATGAGAGGGAGATGCTGACCCTTCACCAGGGTCATGAAAAGGAGAAGCAGCATCAACATGAGAGAGATGCTGACCCTTCACCAGGGTCATGAAAAGGAGAAGCAGCATCAACATGAGAGGGAGATGCTGACCCTTCACCAGGGTCATGAAAATGAGAAGCAGAATCAACATGAGAAGGAGATGCTGACCCTTCACCAGGGTCATGAAAAGGAGGAGCAGCATCAACATGAGAGGGAGATGCTGACCCTTCACCAGGGTCATGAAAAGGAGAAGCAGCATCAACATGGGAGGGAGATGCTGACCCTTCACCAGGGTCATGAAAAGGAGAAGCAGCATCAACATGAGAGGGAGATGCTGACCCTTCACCAGGGTCATGAAAAGGAGAAGCAGCATCAACATGAGAAGGAGATGCTGACCCTTCACCAGGGTCATGAAAAGGAGAAGCAACATCAACATGAGAGGGACATGCTGACCCTTCACCAGGGTCATGAAAAGGAGAAGCAGCATCAACATGAGAGGGACATGCTGACCCTTCACCAGGGTCATGAAAAGGAGAAGCAGCTTCAACATGAGAGGGACATGCTGACCTTTCACCAGGGTCATGAAAATGAAAAGCAGCATCAGCATGAGAGGGACATGCTGACCCTTCACCAGGGTCATGAAAAGGAGAAGCAGCATCAACATGAGAGGGACATGCTGACCCTTCACCAGGGTCATGAAAAGGAGAAGCAGCATCAACATGAGAGGGACATGTTGACCCTTTGCCAGGGTCATGGAGGTAATGGGGAAAGGAATAACCACACCCCAGAAGCAACAAAGGTTAGCAGATGTCTTCCACAATTTACAGAGAGTGATACTTTTGATAGTTTTAGTCATATATTTGAAAGCGTATGTAAACAGGATAATGTTGACCAAGGGCTCTGGTTACAGTTCCTGACCCCCTTACTCCATGGTAAACTGTAACTGCTGTTTCTAAATTGTTTGATATTGATTGTTTAAACTATGAAGAAGTCAAATGTTGTTTACTAGAATGTTTTAAGTTAACATCTGAAGCTTACAGAAAAAAAGTTTTGTGAGCATAAACGCAAGTCAGATGAAAGTGTGTGTGATTATATTGCTGAGTTAAGTACTTATTTTCATAGGTGGGTGAGTGGGTGTCAGGTCACCACTTTTGAGGGGCTGGCAGATGTTTTTGGTGAGAGAACAAGCCATTAGCACTTTGTTGATGGCATGAAAATCTGGTTAGCAGACCGATAATGCAACTGTGCAGATGAGCTGGAGAAGAAAGAGGATCTCTACTTACTAAGCAGGGCATCACTGCACAGGAAAGGGATACCAGGTCCTGCACGTGGATATAAGGGAACCCATGGTGGACAGCCTAAACTGCCCCAACAGAGTCAGTCAATAACAGGGGAAGCCATTACTTGAGGTACACACCCGGTATCAATGGTTAAATGTTTGAAATGTAACAAGTGGGGTCATGTAGCATATAGATGTCCATGGAGGCAAGATGGGGAACAAAAGGTGGGGGATCCAGCAAGTGAGAATAAGAGTATGCTAGTGGTAAGTTGTCTGGAGACAACAAGTGTACCAAACTATCGCAATAGGTTATAACCTATCTTAGAGGATGGAAAACAGGCCACTGCTAAGAGAGACACAGCCTTTGACATAACCATTGTGAAGCCTGCAGTGGTTAAAGAGGAGCAGTTATTGTTTGGGCAATTCACTTTAGTCAAATCTTTAGGAGGGGACCCCATTACAGATGCCTTTGGCCAGGGTTCACCTTGACTGGTAGAGTAGAAAATGAAGCAAGCAAGTATATGTGTTTGAAGATATCCCTACAGATGTCTAGATATTAAATAATTTTGATAATGCACTATCATGTGTGCATGTGGTGACATGCAATCAGGCCTGAAGACAGGCATGTGGGTCTGGTAGCCTGGGGGAGACCTCATACCTGAAGCCGGGGCTGGTGAGCTGACTATTTCAGGGAAGGAGCTACACTGTAGCAGTATGCCTGAATGTGGGCCACAGCTGCTGGTAGCTACTGATGTTCCCTTGGACAGAGTGACTGCAAAGTTAGACGTGAGTAGTAGTACCCAGGCTGACAGTGAGGCACTGCTGTCAGAGATACCAGACTTCCTGTGGAAGGGTAGCTGGGAAGAGTCACAAATAGAGCTGAGATAGGCTCAGCTCTCAGGCTCTAAACTAAGAGGCTTGAGGGAGGTATCTAGTGATATACCCTATTCTCAAGGAAAAGGGGGTCTCTATATTGAAACAAAGGGATACTGTATACAGAGTGGACCCTGAGGGAGGGCTAGAGGGTGAGATAATACAGCAGTTGATAGTGCCTAGAACTTACCATCTGGCACTTCTAGCCATAGCCCATGCCATTCCTTTTGCAGGTCATATGGGCATAATGCATACCAAGAGATGTATTGTGCAGAGCTTTTATTAGCCTGGATTGCATAGGATGTAACAGGGTACTGAAATACCTGTGAGCAGAGCCAAAAAGTAGGCATGACAGGAGAGAAATTCAAAGTTCCTTTGATCCCTTTGCCTGTGATTGAGGAGCCATTTCAGAGGGTAGCTAAGGATATTATGTGGCCTCTGAGTACCCCAAGCTCCACGGGGAAAAAGTATATCCTGCTGGTAGTAGATTATGCTACTAGATAACTTGAGGCAATGGCTCTGTCCTACATTGAGGCAGAAAAGGTGAGAGGAGAGCCTGCCTCAGCTTGATGATTGGATAGGAGAAAGGAAATTCACCCTAGGGATCATGTCAGTTGCCCTGCTAGATAGGGGTCCAGGGAAGTAAATATTGTGGAAAGAAATTGCCAGGGAATTGTTATGGCTAGGCTTGTATAGGCCCTAGGGCCAATAGCCTAGTACCAACCTATGAACCTATTAACCTATGAACCTATTAAAATGTTTGTTAGAGATTTTCAGCAGGGTAGGTTTCCCAAAAGAAATACTGACTGACAGAGCTGCCATGTTCATGTAAGACCTCCTGACTTGTCTGTGGAAGCACTGTGGGGTGAAACTAAAGATCACACCCTACCATCCCCAGAATAATGGTCTTGTTGAGAGGTAAAACTCTAGACTAAACACCATGCTATGGGTATTTGCAGTCCAGTTTAAGAGAGTGGGGCAAATATTTGCCCTATCTGCTGTTTGCTTACAGAGAGGTACTCCAGGAATCTACAGGCTTTTCGCCATTTGAGTTGCTGTATGGGCATAGGATAAGGGGACCTTTAGATTTGTTTTGTGATGAGTGGGTGGATGAGTGTGAATCCTACAAGGAATCTGTTGTGCCATATATCCTAAACCTCAGGACAAGGCTTAGGGAGTGAATGGTTTTAGGCCATTGTTTTTTAGTTGGTTAACAGTGCTGGTGAATTTCAGCAGAGCAGTGATGGTATTGCGGCTTGGTCAAAATCCATGTTGTGTGCTGGCAAGGAGTTTATTGGTTAGAAGGTGCTGTACTACTTGTGAGTGGATACATTTTTCTGACATTTTAGTCCGTGGAGATAGTTTATTAGGAGAGGGTGTGTTATTAAGTTTCTGAAGGTTACATTTGGGAGAGGTGTTAGTTTGATCAGTACTGTCTGCCTGTGTCTATCAGAGACATGGGGGCTAGATCCAGGGTGAATTTTTGATTTCCCATCCATTGGTCAAGGTTATGCTTAAATCGGGTTAGGGATGGACACTGCTTCACATGGATGGGGAGCCTGTTCCACAGTATGGGGATCCTCTGAAACACATATCTGTCTTGCCAAGATGTCTTATTTATGGCACAAGCAAATTGTAAGTCTTTGGATCTAATGGTTCTAATGCTGTTCAGTTTGTGGAGGTGTCCATCAGAGATAGATCCGAGGATGTCTTGTATGCCAAGCATATTGCCTGTCAGTAACCTGTAAGAAACATAGTACAGCGATAGGGCTTTAAGGTGATCTGTATTTGACAATTTGTTTGTAACCTGGATTCTCCTGGTAAGGAACCTTTGTGGGCATTCCAACTGTTGCATATGTCTGGTCAAGTATATGCCAAAGGGAATATTATACTCAATTATGTGTCTGATAATGGCCAGATAAAGTGACACACTGACTTTCTTGGACCTGGATGCCATGTCCTTACTTATAAGTTGTGTAACATTGAATGATTTCCTTAGTACCTTGGCCACATGCTGGTCAAAGGCCAGATTACTTTCTACATATATTCCCATATCCCTGAATACTGGGTCTACTCTTAGGGGTGTCTTATCCATGGCATAACTAACCCGGTGACAGGTTTCCAAAAGCCACTATAATGCATTTTTTCTGTGAAATAAGTGTACTTCAATTTGTGACTACTTTTAGCGCAATAGGCCAGAGCCAAAAAAACTTTTGTGCAGCAGAGAGAAGAGAATGCTGAAGAGGATGTCCTGCATGAAGCTTTGAGTGCAGTGAGAAGTGGGATGAGGACAACATGAACGGTGCTACAGTGAGAAATGGGATGAGGACAACATGAATGGTGCTACAGAGAATGCCTCACAGAATAGAAACAGAGAAACAGGCCAACAGTATAAGGTGTGAAAGTCAAATAATAAGGAGAACATGATGCAGATGAGACATCGAATTCCGAACATGGGGTGAGGTGCACGTAAAAACACAGGAAGCAAATGTTCTTTAGTTGCTAACTCTGGTTATTGCCACAAGAGCATAAGGCAGCAAATGTATGGCCTTTCCAGGAACGTCAGTGAAAAGCAGAACACAAGAAAGAGAAAAATTGCAGGGAGAAAATATAAATGATTTAGTAAAAAAGAGAGACAACCCCACAATGAGCAAGGCAACAGCCAAGGGGAGGAAGAAAAGACAGACACATATGTTGCAGGAGTTCTACTAAAACTATTTCAGTTTATACATGCTCAGATATGCACATGTACAGCCAAAGAATACACACACACACACACACACACACACACACACACACACACACACACACACACACACACACACACACACACACACACACACACACACACACACACAAACACACACACACACACACACACACACACACACACGCACACACACACACAAATATAGGCACACAGGCATACATGCACATGTACAAACATGCATAAAATTAATAAATAAATAAAATGATTACTTCGACACTTTGACTTGCACACAAGAACAAGCATGCATTTGTATACACACGTATGTGCCTTCTTTAGTTCTGCTTCCTTTTCTCCTTCTGTCAGTGCAGTTGGATGTGAGCAGATTCCTGCATTAACTTTGTAGCCATAGCACTACATTATAATTGACTGCGCTCCCTGGAGTGAGGGAGCACAGAGGTGGCCAGCCTAGAATGCAGAGAGCCCGAGGGATGTAGAGCAGCCTGGGCCATGATAGATAGATAAGGTTTATGTTAACATCATATAAAATTGAACAATAAAAACACTTCCCTGATCTTAGCAAATAAATATTAACTTTGTTTTGATCTTTTATGCAGAAGATGAACTAGGTCAGGGAAATAAGCTCTGAGTTTAACAAAATAATGCATTTTTCATTTGTGTACAGCTTTCACAGATATATTTTTAGTACTTAGATGTTTCTCTGTTTTTGATGATTTTGCTTTTTTCTGCATTTGTTATAAGTGAGGAAATAACTATCCTTTTTTATATTAGGAAAAATAAATGCTGTTATCCAAGAATATGATGCACATTTATGTATCAGTTTTTATGCTTCAAAACTGTTCTATAAAGACTAAAGAAATGCCATAATATTGTCACACTAAAAGACATGAACTACACTGATTATTGGTACATTGAAATATTCTAACACATCAAAGCTTACCAGGATTCAGAGACAACTCAATGTATAATGCAAAATTGCTGATGAACACTAAAAAGTATGTGTGGGCAACTGAGAGACAGTGGTCGTACAGACAAGAAAGGCTGGGAAATGCTGTGGGTGGTATGTTATGCAAGTGACCTCACAATGAGATGGAAATGAGAAAAATTATGATAACAATGCCACTGGTGAGTGCAAATGAGGGTAAACAACATGTCAGAGTGATTCAGAAGTGTATTAAAAACTACAGTGACCTTTGACCACCAGCGCATCTATAAGCAGTGAAACTCTGGTGAAGAGTGACTGAGACTGTACGATGATGTTATGGGTAGCAGCGGAATTAGCTGAACTGCACATGTTGGAGGCCATCCTCTCTACCAGTAATTAGCCATGAAGGTATGCGTCACCACCCACCCTGAACCATAGGATCCAGCCATACTTAACATTTTGTGACCTCCATGACAGTGAAAGTGTGGACAGAGACACAAAAGAAGAGCTGGTCACATTTTCTGCCTTAACATGCAGGCTCGTCAGATGCATGGAATACTAGTATACCACTGTATGCATAGCTTTGATGATCCTTGCTATGGGGCCCTTCCGGGCACTGACTGGACACATGGTGGTGGTATACCATGCGTTTACTTCATGGACGCGGCTTCATTTTCTCGTATCATCCTAGTGCATGTGAAGGAGCAGATGCAGTTTCCATATATCACAGAGTAGTGAAACAAAATCATTCAGGTCTTCTATGAGACCGCTTATTTCACTGAGGTTATTAGTGTCATCTGCTGTACCCACATTGCCATGAAAGCTCCATTTGAGATGCAAGGACAATGGTATATGAATCATAATTTATTTATTTATTTACATTTGTTGACCGGGAGTGTCCGACTCGACGTAGGTCCATTTTTCAGCAGAGGCCTGGGGAGAAAAGCTCCACAGTTAAAATAAACAGACAGTAGTTACATTGGATTACATAGCGATTAACAATTTAACATAGCAATTAATTACAAACATATTTACAGATGAAGAACACAGTACATCAGTAGACAACTAGAATCTTTATCTGCGAAGTACATAAGGGACTTCAGTCCATCAGCTGCCATGTTTTGAGCAATGCACAGAGCATAATATACACTATGTTGTTGCATCACACAGGCAGTGCAAATGATTCCCACATCTGGCATACATGTGACTTATATAAGTGGCTTGTGAGGGGTGCCTTACCCCAGGAACAGTATATTGGTGATGCTGGAGATGCCTCAGAGCTATGGATCATGATGCTGACATGAAACTCACACATCATGGCAGATAATACATACAATTCTGCACTGTTTCAGGCCCACACCACTGGTGAATGTGTGATTGAGTGGTGAAGGCCCACTTCTGCTGCTTACACGCATCTTCTGGTGTGCTACAGTATATACTCCGGAAACCTGCACCAAGATATTTATCATGGGGGCAGTGTTACACTGAGCCAGCACTTGAGGAGGGGGCTGTTGCTTAGATTTTTGATGACATGGCTAATGGGGGCAGCCAAGCAATGTGGAGCTTGGCATAGTGCACCATGATACTATCTAAGAGATTGCCTCTGGTTCAAAGCTGTGATCCAAATTTAGACATAACAAGTAGTATTGATGCATGAAGTACAGCAATCTGGCTATACTATAGGCTGTATGGACTGGCCGGCTGTATGTATGACACAAGCTACCTTAATAACAGATCACTGAGAACAGGGCACAGATATGATCATATGTGTAGGTGGGAAAACCCACAGTGACAGAAGTTGGCAATGGCCATGGGGGGGTGCATTTGTACAGGTCCATATGTAGCTACTAGGCTTGCAGTTCATGGGACAATTGAGAAACCTTGTCTAAATTCCAGTTGCCCTTAAGAATTAGCTAGTTAGGTTATTTGCTCAAGGTCAGACAGTAGGCAAATCAAGGATGAAGTCATCAAACCTTGAACCACAGCAACTACAGCTCACAGTCTTAACCCTGTACACCGACTGCTAAAGAAAAGTGCACATGTGTCTAGACTTGGTGAGTGCAATGAGACTTGAAGATTAAAAGACTGTGCAAAAGCAGTGGGTGTTGTCTCCTGTATGAGGTAAATGTTCAGAGGAAGGAGGTCAAATTCTGTGTGAGCAGACACTGTCCCTTCATTTGTTTTCCGTGTGTGTGTGTGTGTGTGTGTGTGTGTGTGTGTGTGTGTGTGTGTGTGTGTGTGTGTATGTATGTGTGTGTCCCACTGAAAGATCCTGAATGTTCTCAGTAGGTACATGCACCAACTTTACATGTTCCCATCCGTGAGGACATCCTCTCCAAGAAATACCACAGGCACATTCAGTGGGTCGCATATAGTAGATGGCATATTTTGATAGCATGAATGACAGGCCATAACATAGAAATATCCAGCATATACACCTCATATACATGTGTGGCTATAGCAGTTAGAAATTACCCTGACACTGGTAGTAGTCATAGAGGAACTTGTGCTACAGGACCTTACCAGTACCTTAGCAATTCCACTGTGAATTTCTCCACTGAAGGTCAATATAGGATGGTCAGTGGAATGGCATTGTCCTTGGTGTCCCTGATGTGTAGCAGAAGACAGGCCCCTGGGAGATATAAACTCTGATGCACTCCTAAACTGCTGTCTATATAGGCAAAACCCTCTGTGATGTCACCTCACAAACCACACACTACACAGAGCATTAACGCATACCTGGATGACTACTTGCATGGGGCATGATTCAAAGCACTGCCATCCTCTGGCAAAATGCATCATAGTGTTGTCACCACAGTCATCAGAGCTGCCTGTATGCACTGCTACCTGGAGGGGAGTTGGAATGAGGGTGTGCCCTGTGCTGCTGTCTTAGCCAAATCTTGTATTTAAGTGGAAATCTGGGTGTGTGGGGCAGGCTGCACAAGCAAGAGAGCTGTGTCAGTGGAAGGCATTGATAAAGTATCCACTAAGATACCCGTGCCTAGGAATGGCACTGAGTCCACTTACCATGCCATGCATTGGTTGCCATCATCATAAGGTTCAGATGTTTCTCAGACATCAGGAATGCCACTAAACACACTGGATGTCACATACATTGAATTACCTGTGAAAGAGACAGTAACACCCTAGTTTATCAATGCATCTAAGTGGCAATCTCTCTTCCCAGTGCTGAAACTGCTATACAACAATAAGGAATGCAAAGAATGTATGCCCACATACCCTGTGCAGTATCTTGGTGCAGCTGAAGCCCTTACGTACCTGTAATGAAATATGAATATATTAAACATATGAGAGGAAAATCTTGTGGCATGTTGCAATATATGATGCAAGTGTACCCTGGGGCATTATCCAGACACCTGGGGTAGTGGGTTAAGTTCTACAACAATATTTAGTCCTCCAAATAGTATGAAGGAGTAGTCCATTATCCAATAGAGTTACCAGGAATTGCTCTGTGTCCATAAGGGTAAACTACATAGACAGAACTCTTCCCATGGCTATCCTCTCCAGTCAACTTGCTGTGGACATAGTGAGGTATGTTGGAGATGGTCTGGTAGACTTGCTGTACTGATGTATTGTGGTCACTGACTGCATTTGCATCCACAACAAAGCCCTGTCATGGATGTCCACAGAATATCTGATTAGTCTTGTCAGATAAGAGAATCTGCCAGCCATGTTGAAAAAGGCCTGCTGCAAAGTGTTTGTCTCTGCCAGCGTGAATATCTCCATTTGATGCACTCCTTAGGAGCCATCTCAGTCTGTGAATGTGAGCATTTACATATGGTAAGTAATTGGCCACTGATGTCTTCCATATCCACAGTATGGGCCCTTATCCTTCTGTCCAAAGAGTGCACAAACTGTACAACATCTGTCTCACACTGAGGCACAGACCAGCATTCTGTTTGCTCCTCATGCAACTCTCTGCAAGTGACTATGAGCTCCCCTGAAAACAGATAAACACATTTAGGACTACATATACCCTGTGTCTGCTGAACTCATCAAGGCTACATCATGCTGTAAGTAGTAAACCACCACTGAACAACACTGTGAAGCTCTATGGCAAAGTCTAATGTGGCTGTGATCCCCTCTCCGCAGCCAGATGATAGGAGGCTTCCCTACTAGAACAATATGTTACCCACACATTCCCCCATGTTACTGTCCCCTGTAGACTTATCAGTAGCTGTAACTCTGTACATCCATGTGCCAGTGAAGCCTACAGTGTTCACTACTGTGACTTCATTAAGCAGCACATTTCTGTAGTATAATTCTGTAGTGTGGGAGGTTGGCATACAGGTAAGATATTTGCCTTATAGATAGAAGGTGCAAGGGTTTGATCCTCACATGAGGTAATTAGCTAGGGTTAAAATGGCCCATAAGAGCAGTAAGCCTGATACTAATCTATGAACCTAATCTATAATATCCACTGCAAAGGCCATTGCTGTTGTTAGCATGAAATCATATGACACTTAGTATGGTAATTTTGCTAAAGATGCAATGAAGGTGAACAGTCTCTGACTCACACCTTTTAAGCAATGCATTCTAGACCAAACGTGCATAATGAGGCTCATATATGAATGCGAGTACACATGAATGACCATGAAAGCATTGTATATGTCTGGGAAGTCTGTGTGTTAACCTTTGTCATGGCCATTAGAGTGGCTTTAGTGCAATAATAGGATGAGAAATAGGTTGCATAGATGGACTACATAGACTCAGACCACTGTGTCATTCACACTCCAAGCACTACCCTGACATGCCACTATATGGTGACATCACACTGTCATATTGGATTTCTGCTCACTGATGTATGTCACATGACACCTGGAATGTCCATTGACACAAATCTGCTACCATTTAACTCAAGATAGTGACATGTAAAGTCACTATGACTTTTGAGGGTTACAATTACAGCATGACTTCCAGATGATGCAGGTAAATAGACTCATAAGTAGTTATCAGGCATGCAGTCCAGGAGACTATTAAGGAGCCTACTCCAAATTCCCAATTGCCCCAAAACACCATCTGGTTAAGTAACTTCATCCAGGTCACACAGCAGACACATGAAGCTGAGGTACTCCAAACCCTGTGCTACAGCAAGTAACTTGTTAACAACTCATATCCTTAGTCCTCTGTGCTAAGTACTGAATGAGGAAAGATACCAAGATCTTTCTTTACCTCAGGGAGATCAAAGCGGCTCTTTGCTGAAGACATCTGCTGAGGCTGGAAGTTTGGCATTACCTTGCCAGTGCAGTGAGACATGCCATTGACCTGCACTGACCTGCACTGACCCGAACAGGCTTCACTGTGACATTCTTTGTTGCTGGGAAGAAGAGGCTATTGAAGTGCTCAAGAGTTTCAAAGTAAGTACTCACAGCAGGTAAATATTCCACTCTAATTTAATCTTAATTGTTAAACCATATTCTGAATATGTGATTTATGACATTTTCCTTTTAAGTTTTCATTTGCTGAGGAGACTGAGGAAAGAGGTTGATGTGCTGGAGGTGTATGGAAATGTCCTCCATGCAGAAGGGTTTATAAATACTAGTGATGTACAGTTGCATTTATTTCAAGTAATTGCAGAATGGCCTGTCATTTGAGTGTTGCTAGAAGCAGACTTCATACCTACTGCCATTATATGTCACCTGATACACCCACAATTCACATTCATACTGTTATGCTTTCCCAGACATCCTAATTCTGGGGATTAGCAAAAGTGTCAGAGTTCACTGACCTGCCTGAGGGTGTCCCACCACCATGCCATATGACATGTTCTACATCACATATGCATGTGTGCCCCCCTGCTCTGCTATATCCATTGCTATAGCCCCACACATGACATAAGGATGCAACTGGTGGGTCAAAGTGAGTAACATTGTAGGTATTGGTGGATGTGGAGATGGTGTTGCACAGCATTACACATGTATGGTCCTTTCCATGCCAGTGGACAGTGTCAGTTCTACATGGCATACTGTGGTCATTGCTTTGTGGCTGGTATATGTCACAATACATGACTTCCACCTATTGTATGGGCCCTGTGTATATGACAGTGTTTTGCCATTTGTGGCTGTGTCTCTGTGGAATGGTCCACATGTTGTCCTACAGTCCTCTGCCCAGTAAGCACCAGGTCTGCTACCTGCTTGTATGACCCTTGGATATATGAAATGGTGCCAGAGATGTCTTGTCTCAGTCCAGTTTCTGTGGCCTCTGCATTCACTCATTGCACCACATACTCTGTTTTGATAACATGTATATTAGAGCAGGGCTGCTTGGGCACCTTATGGCAGACTGCCTGCAATAGTTCCCTTTGGTCTGGCATGTGGGTTCTATATATTTGCATTGCATACCTAATTACCTTTTACCCCTCCTTTTGAAAAACACTGGTGCACATAATGCTAATATTTCTCCATCGTGTGCATCTCTTTGATATCTTTTTTATATTTCCTTCTTTTTGTTTTGCTTCTCTCCATTTATGTTACTGTTTTATGTAATTTCAGCCAGAGCTGTAGTTGTTCTACATTAGCAGTCACCTCACTGTTAACCTGCTTTGCTGTCTCTTGCTGGGTCTTCAGCTTCCTCTAGTCCTTCCTCTCTACATGGTGATGGTGGTCATTAAGCAGGAGATTATCTGAATGGTTCAGCCGTGCCCTCAGGTTAATGTTATGGGGGGGTGTAGGCTCTCTTCCCAGGATGCAACTGGTGGGTCAAAGTGAGTAACATTGTAGGTATTGGTGGATGTGGAGATGGTGTTGCAGGACCATTGTCTTAACACCCAAATTGGCCTCCTTGATCACATTGTTTTGCAACAGTCAGATTTGCTCCACTGTCCAGTCCTGACTAGTGGACTGCCAGCTGCTGGGCTCAGCCTGGATAGCAGTCACTGAGATGACTGACCTATTGACTGGGTACAACAAACACTGTATGCACAATAGTCACCTGTCATCCCCCCCATCTCCAGTCATGGTGTTTCCTCTTCTTTAGGTTTCACCACTGTATAGCACAATAGTCACCTGTCACCCCCCCCATCTCCAGTCATGGCATTTCCCCTTCCATAGGTTTCACCACTGTATAGCACAATAGTCACCTGTCACCCCCCCCCATCTCCAGTCATGGCATTTCCACTTCCTTAGGTTTCACCACTGTATAGCACAATAGTCACCTGCCCCCCCATCTCCAGTCATGGTGTTTCCCCTTCCTTAGGTTTCACCACCTGTCACCCCCCCCCATCTCCAGTCATGGCATTTCTCCTTCCTTAGGTTTCACCAAAATATAGCACAATAGTCACCTGTCATCCCCCCCATCTCCAGTCATGGCGTTTCTCCTTCCTTAGGTTTCATTTACCTCCCTTTATTGTATTCTAATATTCTCCAACACTGTCCATCTTCTGTCCTGTATATCTCCTATAAGTTGTCAGTATTTGTGTTAGCACTTCCCATGTTGGCCTTTGTCTGTGTTTTGTGTTTCCTTGTATGCTCCTAAAACCATCCCTTTATTCTCTTTCTTACCAATAACCTCTACCCTTCTTGAAAAAAAAAGAAAAATGAGCATACACCCCCAAAATAAATGTTTCCCTAAACTGATCCTGGAATTTCTCCACTGTATTCCTTTACATACTCTGCCCTTTTCTGACTGTCCTATGCACTCATTTATTTCTCATTCATTCATTCATTCATTCATTCATTCATTCATTCATTCATTCATTCATTCATTCATTTATCTATCCCTAGTTGACAAAATTAGTTTTGCAAGGCTGGTGGCCTGTTGTCAGGAGAGATCTGACATGGTATTTATATTGAGTAGGGGAAATTAATCCAGGTCAGTTGGGATATTCTGCTATTCATTTTGAGAAGTGATATGGGATCTTTTACATCCTTGTAAGACACCAGCAATTCAGGAAGATAAGAAATGAGTTTAGTATCCCATCCACAGAATGGCACACTCAGGAGTGCAGCACAGCCAAACACTGCAGTTTCAGTAATGGAAATTGAATTCAAACATTCGCACAGAAAGAAAACCCGCAGTCATCTGATCTTCCACCATACAAAGGCAAATGTGCTCCCTGCTGAGACACAAAAACAGAAAACAGCAAAGGGATGGTACAGACTAGAATGTGAAGCCATTATTAGCCTTATTAGGCCTCTCATCTGTGCTTGTAGAAGCACATCGTTGCACATGTGAACATGCACTATCCTGAGAATACTCCATGCATGATGCATGATGTTGGTCTCCGTAGGTTATAATGCAAAGCCATTATTAGCCTTATTAGGACTCTCATCTGTACTTGTAGAAGCACATTGTTGCACATGTGAACATGCACTAGCTTGAGAATGCTCCATGCATGATGCATGATGTTGGCCTCCGTAGGTCAGGTGACTGTTACCAGAGTGCCAGCCTTCATGTGATCTATGGGATTTTACCAGAGCAATCCCTAACTAGTTTAACTCTATCATGCAGCACTATTTGTTTATTTTATTTACTGACATCCGTTTACTGTGAAAGTTAGACTGGATAAGTTTATCTATTTTCAGTGAAGGTCCAGGGAGAAAAGCTCCACAAATAAAAGAACAGGAGATACATATACATAGGTGAAAACTGATGTCATATTACAATATGCTGTAAATAGATAAATACAAATATTAAAACACATATGCCATGTAGAATGATGCACATATACCATGAGTAAAACAAGATACCTACAATGTCGTATAGCATAAAAATGTGCTGACATGGTATAAGTGTGAGGGTTTATTACTCAGGCATAAATCAAATTTCAGCATGGAACATTCATACAGAGGATACGCAGGAGGTGAGGAAGAGGGCGATAGTGAGAGAAGTATTTGTTAGAAGTAATAATTGGGGTAAATATGGGAGGCAGGAGAATGAGTGAAAGAAATAAAAAGAAGGAATAGGAGACGGGACTTATGTAGGTGCTACAGGACAAGGAGTTGAAATGTTGTCAGCAGAGTAGCAAGTGCAAAGCAGGACTCAGACAGGAATTCTTTTAGTTGCAGCTTAAATAAACAAATGTTATGGATTGCCTTGACTGGTGCAGGGATCGTATTATGAGTGCAGACTTTGACCTCAGTTTTTGTTAAGGCTTATAAATATCAAGTAGATTTTTGTCAGAAGATCAAAGGGGATGATTTGGGAGGTAGTGCTGGAGAATTGTATTTATAACTGTGTAGGAAGTGGGGTTAGATATGATTTTGTGCATTAAGAGAATCTGGATGTAATTTTGTTGTGGGATAATTCTAGCCAATTTAGGGCACAATTCCAAAAGTCTTACTCTCAGTCTGAAACCACTTGCACTGAGAGCAGGTCTTTTGTAATCTGGTCCTTGTAGTAAGCCTGCTTATAGACAGACCACACACCAACGTAAGTCACACTGAGAGCAGGTCTTTCAGAATCAGGGCAGACTTGCACTGAAAACAGGTCTTTTGCAATCTGGCCCTTAGAGTTTTGTAGTGCAGAACAGTGATGTGTTCTGTGACTTGTATGAGCTGGAAATCTAGCTACCTTGTTATAACACCATTCTAGTTTAGATTTTAGGATGTTCTGGAGATTAGTCAAGATTGGAGAACCATATAATAGAGAGAGGAGTAGGTATGTAGTGGCAAGAGTGACTATTGGATGCAGTAAAGAATTCTTTGCTTCAAAATAGCATTCCTCATTTTTTGTGATTTTTTTTATATTGCTTTGTATGTGGAGATGTGGAGGCCATATATGAGGCTGTCATCTATTGTAACCCCAGCGGTTTTGTATGGGGCACGACTTCAGTTGGTGTATCATTTAGGGATGTAACCTTATACTTATTTTTTCTCATGGGTAAGTCGATTTGGGGAAAAATAAAAGAAGTTTGTCTTTTTTTGTAATAAGAAGTTGTTACAGTTTTCAATAAAGTTAAAGGCATGTTATGTAATGAAAAGTGAAACAGAAGTGAGACTTTGCCGGACGGTGGTGCTGCTTGGCACCAGACTGCTGCAGAACAAATTAACTCAAATGTAAAAAATTAATACATGGAAGTAGAGACTTGCAGAACCTAGATTTAGCACAGGGGTGAAGGTGCAGAGGGGTTGAAGCTCAACCGTCAACTGCCTACAGTGGAAGGAGGGGGGGGCTTAAAGTGTCTGGGAGGCTAGAAGGGATGCAGTTACTGTAGCTGGTAGAAGGGTGTGCTGCTTAGAAAGTAATAATAAAAATGAAAAATAAAAACAAACAAAATTAATAAACAAGCATCAGCCAAAAACCTAAAGCTAACCCGGCTCCAAACGGGGCGCTACTAAGTCTAATCAGTTAAGGCTGGTGCTGCAGACAAGGTGATATTACAATAGTAATCCTCTACATAAGGGGATGTGGCTAGGGCAGATCTTACCAGTGTGGAAGAACACAAAAGAAGGGGGATATAGGTGAAACGTGGGATTAGCAACCTTGGGAAGAACACTGAGGGTCTTAATTTGAACAAAAGGTGTTTATGGGAATATGGCATCCAGAAGGATCTAAAGTCTAAGGGCAGCCTGGCCATTATAATGAATGTGATGTGGGACATGTTCTAGTAAATTGTGCAAATGTAGCATATGCAATTTGGTCTTAAAAATGAACTAGAAATGGAATATCAAATAATATTACTTGACATTCTAAGAAAAACTCAACTGGGGCAGGATCAGGGACTGAGAGATGTAGAAAGTACTAAGCCTTCCTGGGCTACAGCTGTCCAACTAAATGAGTGGGGCTATAGCTACATACACTGTACTAATCTCTCCAGGGTGCAAGCTGCTATATCTATTTTGTGTGTGTGTGTGTGTGTGTGTGTGTGTGTGTGTGTGTGTGTGTGTGTGTGTGTGTGTGTGTGTGTGTGTGTGTGTGTGACAAAGTCCTTGGTCAGGAGCATCAGGTGCAGAGTAAACTGACTTTTCTTCTGTAGTCATTACTGTCTTCAAAACAGATCATGGTTAAAAGTAACTTTTACCATCACAGTTTGCCAAATTGTTTGATGTTACTACCACAATCTGTGTTTTCCCAGGTATGCTCTTGTATAATGTCTTGGAATGGGCTAAGACCTTATTTTACTGATGCTGTATTATGTTTGATATCTTATAAATCAATGGAAATGAAGTAATAAAAAATAAAATAATAAAAAAAAAATAATGTGCATGATGGCCACATGCAGTAGAAGTGAAACTTCTGTATCCAAGAACTGCAAGTGCTACCAACAGGCAGCAAGGCAGACATCAGGATGCATTTTTTAAGGTCCCAATTTATCAAAGTCCTTATTGCAAGAACCCATTGTTAGTGTTTTTGCCCTAAAAGAATGTAACCTGCTTCAAAATGCCATCAAACCCTTCATGTGTATTTTTGTTTTGTTTTTTTTTAGCACACACGCACAGGCACAAACAGACACACACACACACACGCAAGCACGCACGCACATGTGCACGCACACACACACATGTATGCACGCACACATGCACACACACGCAGACACACACACAAGTACTCACGCACATGTGCACGCACACACACACGTATGCACACACACACATGCACACGTTTGCACACACACACATGCACACACACACACACACACACACACACACACACACACACACACACACACACACGCATACACACACCCGCAAACACACACACACACACACACACACACACACACACACACACACACACACACACACACACACACACATATGCAAACACACAGACATACATACACAGACACACACACACACACAGATTTGTGCACACAAACAACCATACACTCACACACACACAAACACACACATGCACACACACACACACACACACACACACACACACACACACACACACACACACATATGGACACACATGCACGCACAGGTACACATGCGCACAAACACACTCACATGTATGTACACACACAGACATACACAGACACACACACACACACTTGTGCACACACACATACACACACATGCACACATACACACACA
>NC_056737.1:1006665941-1006720941 GCF_019279795.1 Protopterus annectens
ACACACACAGACACTCACACACACACACACACAGACACATATATGTACACACACACATACACACATGTATGCACACACACACACACACTCACACACACACACACACATATGCACACACACACACACACACACGTACACACACATGTACACATACACACATGCACACACACACACAGACACGCACACACACGTACACACACAGACATACACACATGCGCACACACACGCACACACACACATTGCACATACACACACACACACACACACACACACACACATATACACACATGTACACACACACACACACACACACACACACACACACACACACACACACACACACACACACACACACACACACACACACACATGTATACACACACACACACACACACACACACACATACACACACACACACACACACACACACACACACACACACACACACACACACACACACACACACACACACACACACACACACACACACACACACACACACACACACACACACACACATGCACATATAGGTTTGCTTATACTTTGGCAGGATCTGTAGTCCTTAGCAAATGAGCACAGAAAGGTTTACTGACCGTACAAGAACAAGATCATCCTTATTTTTACTGCTACTGATATGCTGTCGTCGTCCTTAAAAAAAAGAGTGAAACCTGGTATATTACTTCACCTGCACAAGCTGTTTTTCTCACACTTTATTGTGTGACAGTATCACTTTTGTTACAATGCCTGTGCCATTCTGCATCTTTAGTAGATACAAATGAGGCTAATGATAATGTATAATCTAGGGTTCTCTCGTTCTGTACTCAGGGACTCTGTCCTGAGCATTTGCTGGTCTAGATGCAATATTCTACTTTTTCGTTGCTGCATCACAAATGCTCAGTGCCTGATAAGCAGTCACCTTTACACAGGTGTATGATTGTAACTGACATTGTATTATGTTTGTGACAGGGATATTAAGAAATTCACCTCAAGTGTTGAGTGAAGCAGAGTTTGAGAGTTGAATCCTAACAGTCATGTTGAACATGTAACAAGTCAGTTATGATGGGCAAGACCTGCTCATAATATTTTGCCATGTGTGGAGCTTTAGTTATCCCAATCCATGTGTGGAGCTTTAGTTATCCCAATCCATGTGTGGAGCTTTAGTTATCCCAATGTGCTAAAAGTTCGAGAATATAACTCTATGAGCACAAAGTGTTTTTTTGCTTTAGACGTTGTATACCACTTAATTGTGCCATTCAGATAGCATGCAGTTGCTAAATGTCTATCTGATGAAAAGGAGGCTTTGAAAGCTGTTAGCCACTTCACTTAACCAAATAAATATTTTTGTCTGACAGTGAAGTCTATTATAGCTTTTAAAGCTGTAAAAAAGTTTCAGGAACTGTTCTGGGATGATTACTGCTGTACTCTAGCAAGAAACTAGAACTTAGCAGTACTGAAAGATACTTAAAGTTTTTTAATCACATTTTATATCAGGAAAGGTTCTTACAAAGTAGTCTTTTTCCCCAAATTTGGAGCATAATCATATAATTCCATCTAATACATAGTGTATTGTGATTGGTTGTCCAGTTACATCCAATTTATAATAAGTTCAACACATGGATGACAAGAAATTCACCTGGAGAGCAAACCTCTAGAGACGAATCTTGGCATTAAGGTTATGATCAGAGAGCCAATCAAAAGTCATTGTAATGTGTGGAGCTGTATTTGCTCCATGTACTTCTAGTTACATTAAAAGGAGAGAGAGAGAGAGAGAGAGAGTGTATAAGCATAAAGTGTTTTAGTGGCCCTGAAAGCTAGTAATACACGTAGCACTGTCAAATAAAGAGTTGCACACTTGTCTGCATGCTTGCTTAACAATTACTGGCAAATCCAAAAATAATTAAATAATTGGGGGTAAGGAATGAAAATCAGGAAGCAGTTTGAAATGTTCCTTTACCTTACAGAGGTAATAGAACAAATGTGTTTGCATCAACGTGCATTCCTGGGACATTAATAAGTATGGAACTCTAGTAAGTGTCGTTATTGGCTCACTCTAATCCTCTGGGATTAAAAAAGATTATAAGGAATAGAGCAAAATATCAGGGGAAAATCAAAGATGTTTTACATAATCAGGGACAGCTGATGGATACAGCAGGCAGGACCACAATGCTCCTTGGGTAGAAGGTAAACCAGCTTTTGAAAGCTGTTACATACTTCATTCTGCGCACTTGTTTTTCTAAGTGGGGCACGGTGAAGTTCTAACAACTGTTAAAGGGTGTTTTAGCTTCTCTCACTGTTCACTGACATCTGGTACTGTCCCTTGTATGAGACCTGCTGTTCTTTGCCACCCAACACTTAGCCCATAGCACGAGATATGATCATAGAAGTGCTTAGGAATACATAACAGAGTTTTGTCAAGCACCCCTGCACTTTGATATGATCAGACCTCTCACTAGGGAACATTTAAACAAGTTTATCTTTTTCCTGATATTGGAGAGTAATGCAGTGTTTCATGCTCTACAGTTTCTACTTCATCTGCATAACTTTCTTAATACTGTTGACCTTCTCAGTAGAAAAGCAAAACTTGAAAAGTATTTGATGTGCCCAGGGGTTCCTTTTCACTTAATGCCTACATAGGAACCAGCACTTTTGACTCATTATCAGAATATGCATGTTTAGGTATGTGATTATGAAGCTTAGATAATTTAAACTGCAGCAATTTATTCACAGGTATATTATGACCTTCCTATTGACCCGCACCCCAATGTTTCACAGGGGCAAGCTGTTACCGTGATTTGAAGTGAGACCTCAAGGAAATGAGAAGTTACTTACCTTTTATATCACATTGCATACGCAAATGCAACAGCAACCAATAATTATAAAAAAAAAATCTACCAATCTCTGAAAAATGTCATGTAATTTATGAGTTTTGCCTAAAAATATTAATACAGAATAATTGTAATTATCCAAAGCCGTTAGAATATGCTTACATGCTCATTAACAATATGCCTTGAGAGGGTTACAACCTTTTCTTTCACCAGCATTTCTGTTTTTAGTGGGGAATTTTATTGCTGTGAAGATTTGTCATTGCAGAATGAGATGCCTAAATGTAATCAGCAGATGTGAGCCAATTAAATGAAAACAGAAATAAGAGAGGCTCTTCCAATTACTGCAGCTATGTGTCCTTTACCCAGTATGGTAAAGATGGAGTAGAAACATTCAGTTTGTTCGAGTAATTAGATGTATCATTCAGAATGGCAACTGACAGCAGTCAAAGGCAAGGTATTTTAATTATATGTATTCAATTACTGTATTTTTAGGATAGGACTTATGTAATTCTACCCTAAGAAGGTCTGGAAGACAGATGCAGTTTATTGAAAAAAATAATTTAAAGTGCAGTAGATAGGTTGGTAGAAAGATATTTACATAGATGGACAAGCAGACAGGCAGACAGATAGATCAATCATTAAATTAATCTGCATTTTATTTTAAGAATGCATTTTGCAGTTAAGAGGAATTGTTACATAAATAAGCAAAACTGAAAACATCACAACTGCACTGGAAACTGTTGTAAATCATAGCATTTTTCCTAGCTGTTCTTCATTGCTTTCAAGCAGATAAAATACACACACTGCACCCACAAACTGCTAGGTACCATGGAATAGATAAATTATGGTACATTTCTATGAACATAAAAAATAATACCTAACAGGATTGCACTTCACTTCATGATTGGCTGTTTGTATTTTCCCGTTCCTCCTTATTATATATTTTGTGCTCACACAATTGACAGAATATATTAACACATTTATATCATCATCTTGTTTGGTATGACATCAACCATTGCACTGAACTTGGCATTTGTTTTAAGTATATATCTATAACTATGGCTGGTAATGTGTCCGCCACTATCATAACTGCTGACATTAAGACAGAATCCTAACCATAATAGGATATATAACAAAAGGAAAACGTTATGGCTACAGTCAAGAACAGCAACTCTCATAATGATAACAACTCTCTAATTAAACTGCAAGGTCAAGATAGCCTTACAGGCTAAAGACAACCTCAAGGGCTTTTACAGCTATATGTGTAACCTCATCAGTGTGCCGAACTAGTGGTCAGTGGTGCCACCTTCACTGAACAGAATGACATAGCAAATCTGCTGATGGGCAAATTCAGCTCAAAATTCACCATCCATGCCTCCACCTCCCTCCCTTATAACATACCCTGCCTCCCAACTATCAGCAGGGAGCAGCTGCTGGCATTGTTTGCTGAAGCCAAAAATGCAGCCTCAATGGCCCCTGACTGTAGCCCAAGAAGCAACCTAAATAACTTGAAACGTGACCTATCAGGACTTCCTGAGTCACTTTTCAACTACAGACTTAAAACAGGATTTGAACTAAGAGAATGGATGACCGCAGTGGATATCCCACTTCACAAAGGTGGGCTATCAACTGACCCCAGAAACTACAGACTTATTAGTCTGACTGGTCTAATATGCAAAGCCAAGGAACAAATTTTCACACAAATGATCAACAGAGACAAAGTCACACATACCACACCGACTGTGCAAGGTTATAATGCCTTCCACACATTTAGACCAGCTACTACACAGACAAGGACTAAAGGTGGAGGTGTCTCGATTTGTATCAAAAATAAATATACCTCAAGGCCAGTCAAATAGGACAATGCATGTGAGCTACTCCATGTTCAAATCACCATAGGGAAAATCCAATACCACTTCCTTGCAAGCTATAGGTCCTCCTCTATGACCCAGGAAACCCATACCATGTATTTAAACTGACTGGAAGCACTAACCATCCACCCCAATACCATATTCATGGGTGACTTTAATTATCCCAGTATTAACTAAGAATCCTATATGACGCCAAACATACAGGCACAGAGATTCCTGGATTTTGTAAACACTAACTCCGTGGACCAGATTGTCAATACACCAACTACGGGTATAACCATACTGGCTCTGGTCCTCACTAATATGGAAGAGTGCTGCACACCCCCCAACTGTAATGCCTTCTCTGGTAAGGTCAGACCACAGAATGACCTCCTCTGAAGTAAAAATAAATCCTGAACCCCCAGCTAAACCTGGACTATTCAGGAACTCCTCTAAAGCTAACGTCCTACTATTAAGTGATAACTTGGCAAATTTCAAGCCCCCATAAACCCTGAGAACACTGCTGCCTATGTAGAACGGTCCACAGAAACCCTATACAAATATATTAATAGCTGCATAGAGGCAAGTGTACCCACCAGGAAGAAGTACAGAACTCACACAAAAAACAAGTCCCCCTGGTGGAATCACAAAATCAATAGGATGTATAACAGGAGGAAAAAAACATGGCAAAAATTAGGAGGTGTAGCACCCAGCAGGATAAAAGCACTCTCATCAAACTAAACAAACAACTCAGAGGACAAATAAAGTCAACAAAAGCCAAATTTGAGGTAAATGTGCCCCACCAGGCCAGGACAACCACAAAACATTCTTTAGCTATGTCTGCAACCTCAAAGGCAAAACACAATTGTGTGCAGAGCTCATTGTAAATGGAGCCACCTATACTGCACCAGAAGACATAGCAAACCTCCTGGCTGAAAAATTCAGCTCCAACTTTACCCCCCTCATACCATCAAATATAACTCCCCACCAGGGAACAGATCTTTAATGCTCTCTTTGAGGCCAAGAACACTGCATCAGTGGGCCCAGACAATATCCCAGGAAGCCATCTAAATAGCATAAAACATGCCTTACCAGGCTGTCTGGAATTCATATTTAACTGTATCATCCAAAGAGTGTTCATGCCTCATGAATGCAGAAATTCAACAGTCATTTCTTTGCACAAAGGTGGGCCATCTACTGAACCTGGAAACTACAGACCCACACGTTTCACTAGTCTTATATGCAATGTTATGGAAAGAATTATCTTGGAAATTATCAGTAATGATATAGTAAACCTCCAGACACTGGACCCAACCCAGTTTGGCTTTATCAAAGGCAGGTCATCCCTACTCAACCTGGTGGACGTCTTTGAGAAGGTCAATAAAGCAATGGATGAGGATAAAATTGTTCACACTGCCTACCTTGGCCTGGCCAATGTATTTGATACAAAACTTCATTTGGGCATAGCTGACAAGCTCAGGAAGTTAAGTACAAACCTAGTGGATAGCCAACTGGCTCACAGACAGGATCCAGGAAGTTAGAATTGGGAGTCCACCTCCACAAAGATTCAGTCACAAGTGATGTCCCCTCAGGGATTGGTTCTTGGACTGCTCCATTTTAGCATTTACTTCTCTGAAGTTAAGGCCAATATCAGTGGTCTCTGGCTGACTAAATTTGCAGAAGATTGCAAATTAGGAGATGTCATTGAATCCCACATTGACACACATGTTCTCCAGGAAGGGCTGACACACAGACAACTGGTTTCAGAGCCATGATCTAAAACTAAATGCCAAAAATATATAATAGTATCCAACGAGAAGTCATTCACCACTGGTTCCTATCATATTGACAACATACTACTTGGAGTCGACCCAGTAGTCAGAGACGTAGAGACACACATAGACAGTAATCTAGCCTTTGACCATCATGTGTCTACAGTAGTGAGGAAATCATTCTATATTGCACAACTTATAAACAAAGGTATGGCACCTAGGTTCAAGGAAGTCATTGTGCCACTGTATTTGCCATTCACTAGACTGGTCATTGAGTACAATGCCTCCTTTGGTATGTACCTAGCCAGGCATATCCAAGAACTGGAATGTCTACAGAGGTTCCTTACTAAAAAGAATACAGGGTGTAAGTAACATGTCCAATGCAGACCACCTCAAGGCCCTGTCCCTGTATTCTGTCTCCTACAGGCTCTTGAAGAGAGATCTAAGTCTAGCACACAGGAATTGTCATACCCCATTCTGATGGAACTCGTACATATCCATAAAACAAACAGCATCAGAATGTAAGATGTAAACCTTGCCTGTGATATAAATAGGACCTGCTGGAGAGACAACTATGTATCCCAGAGACTACCCCCTCTCTGGAATAGTCTCCCCATCTATTTGAAGCAGAGTTCCTCTCTAACCCAGTTCAAGTGTAACTTGAACAATTGAATGGAGAACAGGAAATTCATCCCTGGTTTGGCATATATGCCTCTAATGGACACAGGTAGCCTGTAAATGGTTCATCTCCCAGGCCTCTGTTTGTAAATATTTCATCACCCAAGCCCATGCTTACACTTATTAGGGGTACCAAAATTTATCAAATATGTGTGATGCATGGTTAGGCTTAAAAAGGCCCTTGTGGTTGTTAGCCTAATAAACACCTATGAATCTATGAATCTATAGGCAACATTCAGATAATGGACCCAACCCAGTTTGGCTTTCCTAATAGAAGGTCATGCCTACTAGACATTTGACTTCTTTAAGCTTACAAACACAATGGATGAGGAGAAAACAGTGCATACCACCTACCTGGATCTGACTAAGGTATTCAATATAATACCCAACTCTGGTATAGTTGAGAAACTCACCAAACTAGGCATGAACCCATACATAACTCACCACATTGCCAACTGTCTCACAGCCAGGACTCAATAACTCATGATTGGTGAGATGAATTCCACTAAGAGACTGGCACCAGTGGGGTATCTCAGGGCTCCATGCTGGAACTGCTCCTTCCTGACATCTACTTCTTGGAGGTAAAGGGTAATGTCAAGGGCCTTTGGATGACCAAGTTCACAGATGACTGCAAATTGGGAACTATCATAGATTCCTCCCATGACACAAACACCTTACAAGAGCATCTAACATTGACAAATGACTGGTGCCAAAGTCATGGATTAAAACTCAGTGCCAATAAATGCATTATAGCCATTTTTGAAAAACAGCCTCCTGGGCTGATTGCTCCATCAATAATACACACCAAAGGGATGACTCAGTAGTCAGAAATCTAGGAACTTATTTAGAGAGTAATCTGGCCTTTGACCAACATATGGCCAATGTAGTAAGAAAAACATTCTATATTGCCCAGTTGGTAAGTAAGGACATAGGATCCAGGTCCAAGGAAGTCATAGTGACACTTTATATGGCCCTTATCAGACCCATCAGTGAGTATAATGCCCCCTTCAGCATGTACCTAACCAGACATATGCAACAGTTGGAGCACTCACAAAGATTCCTTATCAGGAGAATCCAGGGTATAAACACATTGTCCTGTATGGATCATTTTAATGCTCTCTCTTTATACACTGTTTCCTACAGGTTACTGAGAGGTGATCTGTCTCTGGCATACAAGGCATCCTTGGACCCAGTTGTGATGGAGCTTTTGTATGCAAAACAAACAGCATCAGCACCACTAGATCCAGATATGTGTCTTCGAGGTTCACCATCCTCAGTATTCGTGTGAAGCGGAATGCATCCTTAAGCATATTTAAGCAAATATTCCCTTTGGGAAAGCTGACATCCCTGATGATTACATTGCAGACAGCACTCCCCAAGTGTATACCCAGTGGTACATGATCTGGGTACTCGGGTTGACAGTGATCTGAACTTTGACCTTCATGTATCCACAGTAATAAGGAAGTCCTTCCAAGTGGCACATCTTATAAGTAAAGGTGTTGCATCTAGATCTAAGTATAATTCCATTATACTTGACCCTCATCAGACCAGTAATTGAGTACAATGGTCCCTTTTCCATGTACCTCACCAGACACCTGCAACAACTGGAGAGACCACAGAGGTTTCTCACCAAGAAATTACAGAGTACACAAAAGAAGTATTATGTAGAAAGACTGAAAGCCCTGTTATTGTATTCGGTCTCCTACAGGTTGGTAAGGGGTGACTTGTGCCTGGTTTACAGGGCAATCTTTGACCTGGCCCTGAGGGAAATGCTACACATTTGTAAATCCAACTGCATGAGGGTCACTCACTCCAGGGATTTTAACCTAGCCTATGACATGAACAGATCATGCTGGAGCGATAGATACATCTCCCAGAGACTGCCACTTCTCTGGAATAAGCTTTCATTTTATATGAAACAGAGCCCCTCCCTGACCCTCTTCAAATGCAACCTAAATTGATGGATGGGTGACAATAAATTCATTCCTGGGGTGGTGTCCATGTCCCTCCTGAGCAGAGGAAGTCAATATTAACTACCATTCACCCTAAAGTCTGTGAACCTCACTCACCTAACCACTGACAATTGGGGAAACTCATGATAAATATGGCTAGGCTTGTAAAGGCTCTACAGCCATTAGCCTAGTAACTCTTTATGAACCTATAATTCTTGACCAATGGATGGGAAATTGGAAATTCACCCTGGATCTAGCCCCCATGTCTCTGATAGACAGAGGCAGACAGTAACTATTTCCAAACTAAGATACTCCCTCATAACCTTTAGAGATTTCCTAACTAATAGATTCCCTCCAAATAGATGCTCATGATACATAGGGACACAACTGGGTTTGGTTGCATGGCAGGACTTGCAGGGCCTTAGTGGCCATAACCCTAGGATATACCTGTAAACCTATGACATTGTAACTATGTTCCCTAACTCTCTTATGCACAAGCTACCATTATTATCCACTAAGAGTGATGCCTTGTCATCAGACATATTCTGTCCTATTGTGCTTGACCCTACACCAGTGAAACCTATGAAGGCAGACAACGAGAAACACCTGTGTCTATATCAGAGCATATATGGCAAACAAACCACCCTGCTGTATATAACTTGATACATGTTGACCAGTCACGAGTGAAGTTCCACAGGGTTCGGTCCTGAGTCCTCTCCTATTTGGTATCTACTTCTCTGAAGTCCAGGCCAACACGAAGGGACTCTGGCTGACAAAGTTTGCAGATGATTGCAAGTTGGGAGCCATAATTAACTCCCCAAGTGATGTTGACATCCTACAAGAAGGCCTCACTGAGACCAATGACTGGTGTCAGAACCATGGCTTTAAGCTCAATGCCAAAAAATATGTCTTCATCCCCTTTGGGAAAAACCCAGTTCCCATGAATTACCACATCGATGGTAGTCCACTGAACACAGAAGGCATCATAAGAGATATGGGAACACAGGGTGACAGCAACCTCTCTTTTGACCACCACATTGCCACTGTGGTGAGAAAGCCCTTCTATGTGGCACATCTCATTACTAAGGGTTTTTCATACAGGAAGAAAGAGGTCATTGTCTCCCTCTACTCTTCCCTCATTAGGCCAATCATCAAGTACAATGCTCCATTTGGCATGTATCTCACTAGATACCTGCAACAACTGGAGAGGCCACAAAAATACCTCACAAAGAGGATCTTAGGCCTTAAACACTTGTCCTATATGGACAGATGCAAAAAACGCCAACTATTCTTTGTCTCATATCATCTATTTAGAGGCAATCTCTGCTTGACGTCCAAAGCCATGTCTGATCCAGCTCTGTTAGAAATGCTAGATCTAAAGAAATCCCAATCTGTCCACATTACATGCTCCAGGGACCACAACATCATTACCACAATCAACAGAACAAGCTGGAGATACAGGTTCATAACCCAGAGACTGCCCATGCTATGGAATAGACTTCCCATACATGTCAAGCTGAGCGCCTCACTGGCCGTCTTCAAGAGAAATCTTGATGAGTGGATGGGAACAGAGAATTCACCCTGGTAATCACTCCAGTGGCTCTGCTTGACAGAAGCACTGGGAGCTGGGCCGGGTGGCATGATGCCAGGGTGGTCCTGTGGGCTAGGCTTGTAGGGGCTCCAGGGCCATTAGCCTAGTACACACTTATGAACCTATGTCAAGAGTGTGTAAAGTCAAACAACACACATGTACTCTGGGGCACAGGTCATAGCTGTATGATCTCTGATGTACCTGGAAAATAGGTATGTTGATGTTTATCTTGGCAACAGCAGTGACAGCTGTGCACCATTCTCCAGTGCCACTGGAACATGGGCATACCAACCTAATGTCCCTCTGACAGACACACATGGTGTTATCCCCTGTCCATCTCCCATTTCCTGGCTACCTCCTAGTTTATGTGTGCAGTCACTGTCCCTAGACAAGGATACCAGAAGAGCTTTGCCTCTATGAAGGTGTTCTGTATCACTGGTTTTCCCCAGTGGCCATGTGGTCCTACTGCTTTAACACAGACCTCCAAGAAATTAATTCCAAAGAGAGGTAGCCCAAGGACTGAACCCTGAGGCATTACACTGCGGACAGGTCCTTTAGGGGAGGTAGAGCTGCCCACTCTCACTTCCTCTGTTCTATTTGTGACCCACTTTGCTACCCAATGAGTTACATAGGGGTTAACATTTAACTGTGAGAGTTTATCTAGGAAGCCTGAATGTGTGAAGTTACTGAATGCATTTGCTAGCTCCATTGCCTCAAAGACTTTTTCATAGAAGCAACTAGGTTAAGTAGGCAGGGCTTGCTGTTGAGAAGTCCAAATTGGGTGCTATGAAAAAGAAATAGCATCTAACAGCTAAATATCAAATGAAAAACATCTATAATATAAGTTGCCAAACGCAGTTTTTTTCCAAAAAAATAAATAAATAAAATAAAAAAAACATTGAATGGCCATAGGTGTCCAAGATTGCAAACTTAATCAACCAAGGTGGGAGGCTTTGCCCCCCATACCTTCCCAACTTTATAAACCAACTCTGAGATAGCTCTACAATGGGGAAAAGGGAAAATTTAAAGATTTAAAAAAGGCTTCCTTTGCTTAACTTATGGATCACAGTACTTCCTAGTTGTTGGCCAACTATGGCCATCTGATATTTTTTGGAAAAAGCTGTTTGGTAATTTATGTTTTAGATGTTTTTCATTCATTATTTTGCAGTTTTATACTATTTCTTTTTGGTAGCCGAACACAGACCCCAGAAGAACTACAGAATCCCTTTATGATACCATCTCAAATGCCATGTCCAGAGTCTCTAAGAAGGCTGAATCCTTTGAAAAGGTAGGTGCTGATGTGTAAACAGCAGATGGCGTGTACATTTCTTAATAAGACAGTTACATTGAAGTTACCCAGTTTTAGTGACACACAAATTCCAAATGAATGGCACACATAGGCTTCTTACATGCACCCAGGACTTGTTCTGGTGATCTGCTTCAGAGCAGGACAGAGACCACCCCTGCTTGAGAAGTCTGGTTCTGGAACAACTATTATTACATAGAAGGAAGGCCAGCTATGTTTAGCTGGTAATTTCCAACTTTCTGCAAAAGCAGTGTCACCTATCCCATCACTGAGGAGGCATTCCTTGTCTCAAGAACTGCAGTCTATTTCATGGATGCAGTCTGTCTTAATCTTTTCTGCTTCACTCTGCCATGACTGACAATATACCTGGTCTCTCCCCCTGGCTCTAGAGGAAGGTGAGCTCACACAGAGACTTCAAGTAGCTTTTTCACATAGTTTGGTCAGCCTATCTGCATATCCCAATAAAGCAAAATCACCTCCAAGCCTAGCTCGGGGGGGGGGGGGTCAGTGTTCATGTGCTGAGGAAATTACAGTCTCCTTCTGCAATCATAACTTTAATTTGTGAAATAGTTTGCATGTCCTTGAGACCATTATCAGCTATGCTGTATGGAGTTTTACAGTCCTGGTAAGGTCAACCATGGACTGTTGGTCTAACAGGAAGGGTCAGACAATAAAGTGATACAGAATGGCCTCAACATGATTAATTTTAAGAACCTCTGTGAAATATTAAGGTGAATTATTTTGCACTGGAACTTGAAAGTTCATTATAGATTTTACAAAAATCTAAGTTTTTCTACATTTCTGTCCTTTAAGGAGTTGCAGTTTAATTTATATTATAAAAAAGTTAAGTTTTGTATTTTTTTATTTTATGGCTGATATTTTAGACTGAACAAAAAAAATGTTAGCCACATGATAAGGTCATGTTGCTTCAGTCCCTCTAACCCCCGCTCCATCTAATGCTGTCAGTTATAGTGCAGTGAAAATATCAAACAGAATAGTTTGCACTGAACAGACAGGTAAAACTGAACTACGTGCAAAATATTTTTAACTCATTCACTCCAGTACAACTCTTTTGAGTGTATACCTTTAACTCCTAGTGGGTATGGTCTGAGCTTTTAAAAATTAAATTATCACCTTACAATTCTAACAAATACTCATTGACAGAAGTCAAATATCAACACAATTGTGTTTGCCATCATTTATGCTTCAAAATAAAATATTCTGATACCTTGTATGTAACACGGTTTTGGAATTATTAATGTAAGTATGAACAAGTAATATCTGACGCCTAGAGGAGCAGTAGGAGGTAACTGCAGATGTACCTGGAGATGTCAATCCCAACACAGGAGGCACCTATAAGCAAGTCTCTTATCTGTCATTGCTTTTTTTGTCATTGTTGGATCTTATGATCGGTGAAGTAGGATTTATTTGATTTTCTTGAGATATTTATTTGTCTTTAACACTGTACTATCTGCCCTGCTCAGTCCTAAACTAAAACAAAGCACTGTGCATCATATGAAAAGCTGGAGCATTTCAGTGATGCAATGTAGTTCGTTGTTGTATCTTAAGCTTCCTTTATTATAAGGGTTGACGAATTCAATGTTTATTATTGATTGAGAAAAAATATATGATATATTTCTCTTCAGCTGTATTTCTATGTACAGGGACCTTAAACAAACATAGAAGTGGGATATTGACTACCCTACACCTACTGCAAATCCCATTCCTTTTTATAAAAAATTTTTTTTTTTTTTTTTTTTATAGAATTCCTTGGTATAAAAATTCAGGAACTATGTTTAGTAGCTTCACGCATGGCCCTTCATCCTTGATACATGCAACAGAGGTCCTAATACAGTTATAGGGCACTCTCACAGTCAGTCCAAGGTGATCCTTCCTGTTTATTTGTTGGCCTCATGAACTGTAGAGTGAGGGACATGCCTCTCAATTGTCCATATTTGTCTAGCAGTAAATAAAGTAAAGAAAAGAGTTGAAAGGTAGTGCACAGTATGTCAGCCGAGACATTGATCTGCTTTCACATCTGCAAAAGTGGGCTCAAAACTGACTTACCCACTGCAGTATGTAGTGGTACATTCCAGTAATCAGAAAATTCAAAACATGCTTACCCACTGCAGTATGTAGTGGTACATTCCAGTAATCAGAAAATTCAAAACATGCTTACCCACTGCAGTATGTAGTGGTACATTCCAGTAGTCAGTAAGTCTAAATTCTCACAGATATAGGCAGGTAGTATTTTCACAACTATGGCACAGAGTGATACCACCAGTAAGGGGAGGTAGTATTGCCACAGGTATTATCAGATATCACTGAACAGATTTTACAGCATTTGCAGGACAACTCACATTTGCCTCTGGAGCTGCACACATATCATATTTACCCCATGGAGTTGCACGCATATCATGTTCGCCCCTGGAGTTGCACGTATATGATGTTTACCCCTGGAGTTGCACGTATATGATGTTTACCCCTGGAGTTGCACATATATCATGTCTACCCCTGGAGTTGCACACATATCATGTTTGCCCCTGGAGTTGCACACATATGTTTGCCCCTGGAGTTGCACACATATGTTTGCCCCTGGAGTTGCATACATATCATGTTTGCCTATAGAGCCACACATATATCATGTTTACCTCCGTAGTTGCACACATATGTTTGCCCCTATCATGTTAAGCCCTGGAGTTGCACACATATCATGTTTGCCCCTGGAGTTGCACACATATCATGTTTGCCCCTGGAGTTGCACACATATCATATTTGCCCCTATCATGTTAAGCCCTGGAGTTGCACACATATCATGTTTGCCCCTGGAGTTGCACACATAGAAACATTCACCTTATTCACTCATCTCTTACTCCTCTTGCCTCCAGCAAATTGCGTTCTTTCCAAAGAGTAGCATGAATAGCAGATAAATGGGTACACAGACTTATGCCATTTAGTTCTCCATTACGAGGGAAGAAAAAGACCAGACCTTTTCATACAGTAGGACAGTGATGCATTGCCCAGTAGCCCTAAAAACAGTGAATCTCACCACACTGCAGTCAGTTAGATGCTAATATGGCAGTTATCTGCATTAAATATCAAGACAACTTATGACATCCATGAGGCTGTCACCTTCTAACTCCAGGATTTCTTTTTAGGTGGCAAAGGTAGCCTTAAGGCCAGTACCTAACATGCATACGCATAGCAGCCAAGATGTCTGTAAGGAATTCAAAGGATTTGTTTAAACTTTAGTTTTTCTCTATACTTATGCCTATGGTTATTTCCCACTGAAAATATATTTTGTGTGTGTGTGTGTGTGTGTGTGTGTGTGTGTGTGTGTGTGTGTGTGTGTGTGTGTGTGTGTGTGTGTGTGTGTTACAAATATGTGAGTGCATCAGTGAGTGCGTACACTGACAGATTGTGTATCCTGAACCCCGGGAGTTTTTCAAATGATTTGCACAACACATAAAGGCACATGACATTGTGATCTGTAGTGAGAGTAGGGAACATGTGGAGGAGACCCTGGAGGAATGGAGATATGCTCTAGAGAGAAGAAGAATGAAAGTCATCAGGACTAAGACAGAATATATGTGTTTGAACGAGAGGTAGGATAGAGGAATGGTGAGAATGCAGGGAGTAGAAGTGGTGAAGTTGGATGAGTTTAAATACTTGGGGTCAATAGTTCAGAGTAACGGTGAGTGTGGAAGAGAGGTGAAGAAGAGAGTACAGGCATGATGGAGTGGGTGGAGAAGAGTGTTAGGAGTGATTTGTGGCAGACGAGTACCTGTAAGATTGAAAGGGAAGGTCTACAAGAAGGTAGTGAGACCAGCTATGTTATATTGGTTGGAGACAGTGGCATTGACAAAAAGTCAGAAGTCAGAGCTGGATGTGGCAGCGTTAAAGATGTTAAGATTTGCACTGGGTGTGACAAGGGTGGACAGGATTAGGATTAAGTATATTAGAGGGTCAGCCCAGGTTGGACGGTTTGGAGACAAAGCCAGAGAGGCGCAATTACACTGGTTTGGACATGTGTTGAGGAGGGATGCTGAGTATATTGGGAAAAAGATGCTAAGGATGAAGCTACCAGGTAACAGGAAAAGAGGAAGGCCTAAGATAAGGTTTATGGATGTAGTGAGAGAGGACATGCAGGTGGTTGGTGTGACAGAGCAAGATGCAGAGGACAGGAAGAAATGGAAACAGATGATCTGCTGTGGTGACCCCTAACGAGAACAGCTGAAAGAAGATGATGATAAAGGCACATGTCCTTTTGGATTCACCTTCTTAATTGTTTTAAACCATAAAGGGCCATTCATATTCATATGAAAAATATATTAAGTTCAGATATGTAGTAGTGCTGTTGGCATCTCCTGTAGTGTGTTCACCTAGCTCTTTCCTTTCCTTTTCTTTCCTTTCCTTTCCTGCATGCCTTTAACTTCTAGGCAGCTAGTACAGCAATCTCAAAATTGTGGCCATCCTTACCTGTTTAAAAAAGCATTCACAGAACCCTTGCTTTATCTGCACACCAGTTAACTTCAGTCAGCTCGTACCGCAATTTCAACATCACAGCTGTCCTTATCTGAGTAAAGGAAGCATCCACAGTGTATGATGCTTGTTTTTGCCTCTTTGTTGTTTACACACTTGTACTACAACTTGCCAGGAGTGCACGCTACTGGGACCCCTCCCCCAGTGCTTCTCTCTTAATGCGTAATTTTTAAGTTGGTCTCCTAGCTTTCCTTAGCCAATTCCCCCTACAGATTGCCCTTACTTTTAATCTTTTTCTCTGTCATTGGTATATAGATATATTTCTGTTTTGATATATAGTTCTCTGCTTTGCTGGTATACCTGTGTTGTTATCTTTTCCATTCCTTGATGTAGCAAAACAGTTAATTGCTCCTGACTCTGTAGTCTCAAACTTAGCTCAACCAGCTCCATTCACCCTTGCTAAGCTCCGGCTCACTTCACTCCCTTACTCTGTCCCCAGTTTCCACCCACCCCCACTACTCCCTTTACCTATAACTCACCACAACCTTCACACTAATCCAACCAATGAAAATCTATTAGAACATCCCCCTACCGTGACAACAATTATCAATCACACTTTACCTTTCGCTCCATCACCCTTAATCTCTACCCAATTCACACTTATCCAAGCCAATCTCCCCTCCCCTTATATACACATCCTGTTCCTCCACAGCTCACTTCAATCCACAAAGTTACCTACTCAAGCTACCTACCCATTAAAACACTAATACCTAAGCTCCATTCTCACCTTCTCTTCTACATTCCCCCTCAAATTATATCATTAAATAATCAAGGTACACTATGTCACAATCACTCCAACACTCATCACTAAACACCATATCTCTTCACACAGCTAACTTGCTCGCACTAACTTCCCATTACCTCCTAACAGACTTCCACATCCCATCAATAATCAATATCCCTACCACTCCACAACCACTATCTCATATTTCACAACCCCCATTAACAACCTCTACATTACACCCAATCACCACAACAGTACCCACACAGGCTGCTTTCTGCTCAAATACCACAAAACCATTTCTAAAGTTGAAGTTCTCCCCTCAAACCACAATATATTACATAAATAAATAAAAAACATACTCAGCATAATATCACAGCTACAACACAGTGATGATATCCACCTCGACCCTGGCCCTCAAATCAATCAAAACATAACCATTACACACCACCCACACAACCCCTCCATCATCCCCTCTTGTCTCAAATGATGCTCTCTTCTGTTCCTTAACATAACTCTAAGAAGTATACTAAAAAAAGGTCATGCCCTATACTAAAAAAGGTCATGACCAGCATGCTCTGCTAGATTTATACTCCCCTGACATTACCATTCTGACTGAAACCTGGCTCAAACCACATATCAAACATAATGACATCCTACCCCCTGGATACAACCTATACCAATTTGTCCGTCAAATTAAACATGGAGGTGGTATAACCATTGTTTTCAAACAAAATGTAGCACTAGAACTCATTAACACTAATTTTCCTTTATTCAACAATACTGAAATAGTTCTCAGTAAACTAAACATTAATAAAATCAAAACCTTGATCATGGTAGCAATTTATATTCCCCCAGGAAAAAAATTTACTACAGTTGAATATATTCTCCACTGGCTATCCTCACCCTACCACCAAAGACTTGTCATAATGGGAGACCTTAAAATAGACTGGGCCACCTATGACACCAATAATCCCTCCAATCAGGATGTCTCTCCAATAGCATCAGTGACCACTTGCCCACTTATTTGCTTAGACATAATCTCAGTCCACCTACACAATCAGTCTACCGACTAACCCATAATAAAATGAAATTTAATAACCAAACATTTCACTCCGTATTTCAACAAATAAATTGGTCACTCCTAAAAATACTACCATTAGATGCTGCTGCACAACACTTTAACACTACCTTCCTGAACATCTTAAACACCTTACCCTTGTAGAACTGCTAAAATAAAAATGTGTCATTCACAATGGCTAACAAATAATACCAAAGATCTCCTAAATCAAAGCGACAAGGCATGGGTACATTGGTTAACCAACAGAAACCATAACAACCTAAAGCTCTACAAACAACTTAGGAATAAAGTTAAATCTCAAATAAAACCAGATAAGAAAACATACTAAACCACTGCATAGCAAAAGTGCCAAAACGACAAAAAAATCTGGTTCACCATTAACAGACTCCTTCAACCAGGCAACACTACCACCCCTACACCCACTACCTCCCCCTCAGAGGATAACATTGCAATACAGTTCAATTCCTTCTTCATAAACTCAATGCACTTTCTTATCAAATACAACCTAAATATATCTCCCAACATCTCAACGATTAATAATTGCTTAAAAATACCTTCTCCTTACAATCTGTTCCAACTCATACCATATGCAAACTTAAATATCTCAAACCTGCCATACTAGAAGCAGACAATTTGCCATCAGTATTCCTTAAAATTGCTGCAGAAGCCATTGCACAACCCATATCCATCCTCATCTACTGCTCTATCACTGAAAACTACATCCCACTTTTCTGTAAAATTTCCAACATCACTCCCTGCATCAAGGTGGAAATTCCACAGAACTCACAAACTACAGACCTATCACTATCCTTTCACCCTTCTCTAAAATACTTGAAAAATCCATCCACGCCAAAATCCTAAATTACCTTCTATCCAATAACCTTCACTCTCATACCCAACATGGTCTTTGCCCCCCTCATAGCACCACAACCATCCCCCTCAGTTTTACTAACACCATAAACTATCACAGAAACCAAAACAGACTTGTATCTGCTATCTGTCTAGACCTCTCTAAGGCCCTTGCCACAGTTTCATACTAGAAACTACAGTCAGAGCTAGTCACCTTAAACATTAGCCACTCTACCTTATCATGGTTCCACAGTTACCTAACCAAAAGGCAACAAGCTGTTAGGTGGAAACAGGAGCTATCGTCTCTACTCCCTGTTAATATTGGAGTCCCACAAGGTTCCATATTAGGCCCCCTGCTCTTCAATATAGTCACTAATCAGTTGCACAAATCCACCCCTTTAGCCTCAGTAATTCAATACACAGATGAGTCTACCCACATATGTAATGCAGCCTCCCTCAAACAGCTAGAGGACATTACACAACAATCCTTTTTAGAAGTAGAATCTTGGCTAAACAAAGCTAACCTTTTACTGAACCTAAACAAAACCAAGCTGATGCTTTTTTGCCCAACAAATCATCCATACCCCCAACCTCTTTTCAAATACATTCCTCTAATAACACAATCATAACTGCCACCGCACAAACCAAGCTACTAGGAGTTATCATTCATAACAAACTGAAATTTGGCATTCACGTATCTCAATCCATTAAAAAACTCACATCAAACTTGTCTCTCTTTATTGCATTAAGCCATTTCTTACAAACCAAGCCAGATTAGACATCACCAGAACTCTCCTACTATCTACTCTATGCCCCCCATCTTCATCACTCTTAGCAAAACCGAACTTTCCAAAATCGAATCCTGCCATAACAAAATAGCTACGTTTGCCATTAACTCCCCACACAGGTCCCACCATTGCTCCTCCCTACAGCAAATAAATTGGTTAGAACTCCCCCAACACCTGACCTACACCCAACTCATTATCACCCAAACTTTAGTACACCAGTCAGACAGAATCCCAGCCTTGCACCAATTACTCCAACCTTATCACCCAAACTTTAGTACACCAGCCAGACAGAATCCCAGCCTTGCACCAATTACTCCAACCTTATCACCCAAACTTTAGTATACCAGCCAGACGGAATCCCAGCCTTGCACCAATTACTCCAGCCCTATACTAATACTCATCAACTATAATCTCCTCATAAAACCCTCCTACAAGTCTCCAAAAGCAACAAAGGGCTGGGGATACCCTGTGTTCCCACCATATCTCCAAAATCTGGAACATTATTCCCTAACATATTTTAAACATCACCAACTTAACCCAATTCAAGAAACAGCTAAAAGACAACCTATATAGTAACTGGATCTGCTCCATATCAACCCAGGCTAATTCCTCCCATTTGTCATATTCCACAACCTATATTCCTCCCGAAAAATAGTAGCTACCTGTGAAACCCTACTTACATGCCTGATGTCTCTCCTTCTTCTAACCCCCCTCTCCACTTAATCTTTCTATACTAATCTGACTAAAAAGCTAAACCTACCTTCAATACCTTATATATATATATATATATATATATATATATATATATATATATATATATATATATATATATATATATAAAATTAAAAAACTCATTCCTCTTTAAGCAGTGCTTATGTTATTACATATATCAATGTACACTATTACTTAATCCTCTTATATTGATGAGAAACTTTTGATACCAATGTATATTTGCACTTGTCTTTTTATATCGATGTATTTTTTTCCTGTTATATTGATGACTATGTAAGTTGTACATTTGGAGCTTTTCTCCCCGGGCCTCCACTGAAAATGGGCTTGCACCCAGACAGTCTATCCCAGTTAGCAAATGTAAAATAAATTAATAAATAAATAAAACAAATATTGCTACCATTATAGTATATTTGCCATTACCATACATCAATGTCGGTACCTATGAATAACAACATAAATGTATACACCACAAGTGTCTGCGATTAGACAGTAAAATATACAAATGTGCTTTACACAAATGCATACCAGTCCTGCAAAACCAGACTAACTTATTTGATTCTGACAGCAGAGTTAGCCACCAGTTATAGCCCTATTGTTGACTGTATTCATGTCTAATGTCTGATTTTAATAAAAAAATAAATAATTCTGTACTCAGTAATTAAAGTGATTCAAGATTATTTCACACGGCAACACAGTATCCTTAGTATTTCAGCTTTCCTGTCCTGAAATCCAGACTGTTAAAACTCAGTAAATGACCAGAAGATAAGTTACTTTCTTCCACAGACAGCCCCAGTCCCCTCAACGTTTAAAGATTATTTGCTGTGTCCTCACCTTATCTGATAGTTACAAAAATAATACCTCTCAACCTCTTAGCAGAAGAAGTCAGGAACAAAGTCAATTATAATGAGCTGCATAGTATCGACGGCAGATTTTAATTATCGCTCGTATACTTTTAATGTTACCAGAATATGTTTTTGCATTTGTGTGCATTTTTTGAAGAATATAAAGTCAGCAGCCCAGATGTATATCATACTTAATGTCTGCAATCCTCAATGATTTGCCAAAAAAGCACAGCAGACCAGAAATGTGAGACAAAATTTGGAAGGCTGCAAAATCAGGGAGTTGAGAGATATGTAATTCCACCTTTTTGTTTCAAACAGTAACTACAAAGTATTACAGCTTATTTCACACACATGCTCATTAGTCCTATAAATCCAGGGAGTTATCAAGCAAATAACAAGAGAGTAGATTATTTTTATCCATACAAAATCCCCATCCTCACTCAGCAGTTATAGTACTTTACTGGTTGCATGTAATATGACTATAATAACAGGAAAAAAAGAAACAGAAAAATGTCTTAGCCTCATAGACAGGAAACATGGACAATTGAGAGATAGTTAATATCATTTTTGTTTCATACAAAGCAGCAGCTAAACATATTACATATTTCACACAACACTGGGCCTACAAACAATTTAACTGAAGAAACACCCTCATCCACAAACAGCCCCCACCCTTCTTAATCAGCAGTTAAAGCCACTTTGCACTCGTGTGTGCAACTCTTCTGACTGAGATTAAAAAAAACTCAACCTCTTAGCACAAGAATTAAGCACAAATCTAAAATGTGTTGAAGGATAAATGGCCCCAATTTTTAAATATTGAATTTTTGCATACTTAGAAAGTTACAAGACTTACAGGTATTGCATTAGTATGCATTTCTATTGCTCACTCCCCACATAATGTTTAAAAAGGGATAGACATACTTTTTGGTTCTCCTCTTACTCAGACCTTTCAACTGTCCTCTTCCAAAATATGGAACTTTGACTTTCATAATGAGGAACAGGTGGGCAAAACATGGAACGCTTCAACTGGTAAGATCAGAGTACGAATAAAATACCCTAGATTATACATGCAAAGAGCTATTTTGATGAAATTATATGATTCATTATTACTTATAATCAACAGTTTCAAATTCTTTGCTTAAGAATTCTAAAATATGCAAAAATAATGGAGGTGAGTGAGGTGGGGCAAAGGATGAAATTCAGGGACAGTTTGTAAATATTGCTCCAATTCACTTAAAATAATAATAATAGAATAACAGGTGTTGCATCAATATGCATTTGGTGCACAATAAGAATTACAAAACTCTAATGTATTTCATTATTGACTGGATGTAATACTCAGTGATTTACCAGAAAATCAAACATTTTTAGAAGAGCAAAAATATGAGGCAGAACTGGACATGTTCTCTAAAATTAGGGGCAATTAAGAGGTTCAATAGACCTACTGAAAAACACTTCCAGCACCAGACCCTCCCTCTCCACTACCATATCCACCAGCTACAATACATCCAGTACTACATCTGATCCTACCCGACACGGCACATATAAAGTCAATAAAGACAACACATCCACTTTCTCATTTCACCCTATACCTACTGCTACTATAAAAAGGCTACTGCTAAAACTAAAACTTTGCTCAAACTCAGCCGACAATCTACCTCCCCAATACCTTAAACTAGCCAGTGAATCCATCGCCTATCCAATAAGTATCCTAATCAATAGGCCTTTATCAAAATCTCTAGTCCCCAGTATATGGAAAATGTCACATATCACTCCCATTCACAAAGGAGATATGTCCACAGAACCTTCCAATTTCCATCCTGTATTCATTTTCTCTGCCGTCTCCAAAATTCTTGCAAGGTATATACACCAGCAGCTTATGCAATTCCTTGTCCAAAATAATCTACTCACACCAACACAACGTGGTTTCCGTCCTCACCATAGCATATCTACTGTCTTAATATCTTTTACAGACACAGTGAACACGGGTAGAGAAAAGGAAACTATGTATCTGCCGCATTATTAGACCTATCTAAAGCCTTTGACACTGTTTCCCACCCCCTACTTCTGGACACACGCCAACTGACATTTTTTTTTCATACTAGAATACAGTGGTTTCAGAGTTATTTGGAGGACAGAAACCATGCCGTAAAATGGGAAAACAAACTTTCCCACTTTCTGCACCCTATAGGTATCCCACAAGGCTCCATCCTTGGTCTCCTGCTGCTTAATATATTCACTAACAACCTACATGGTTCTTCATCCCCTGGACCTCTCATTCAATATGCTGATGATTCTACAATTCTTTCCACCTCTCGCACACTTCCTGAGTTACTCTCCAGCACACAGAATTTCTTTACTACCATTGAAACCTGGATAACAAATACATCACGTTTCCTTAACCGTAATAAAACCAAACTCATTCTCTTTCACCCAATAAATCCCTCATCTGATGTAGAGCAA
Source organism: Protopterus annectens (assembly GCF_019279795.1). Lineage (NCBI taxonomy): Eukaryota > Metazoa > Chordata > Ceratodontiformes > Protopteridae > Protopterus > Protopterus annectens. The sequence goes on from NC_056737.1 coordinate 1,006,689,935, forward strand.
TTCAAAATATACTCGACAGACAATACATCTATTGAAATAGTACAACACACCAAACTACTTGGGACATTATACATAATCAACTGAAATTCGACCACCACATCCAGCAAAATATTAAGAAAACTTACCATTAATTAGGTCTCCTATACAGAAACAAACACTTCCTAAGCACCTCAACTAAAAATCACCCTGGCTAAAACCTTCTTGCTCCCCTCTCTGCTCTATGATGTCACCATTCTCATCAACATAAACTTCCAGTAAGTCCAAACTGGAACAGTGCTATAACAAAGTGGCAAAGTTTGTCACTAACTCTAAATGCCATACTCATCACTGTAGACCTCTGCATGAACTTAACTACCTTGAACTCCACAATGAACTCCTCTATATCTAATTATCAACACTGCATAACCTAGTCTACAAGCCGTCTCCCTGTCCAGTACTAAACAATCTCATCAAACCATGCCAACCAAATAGAACCCTAAAAACTGAGGATAAAAAATGATAAATATCACCAAAACTTCAAAAAAATCTGGACAGTGTCTCTACTTTTGCTCTTTAACAAAAGTATAGAATTCTCTCCCCATTGCTGTTAGGTCAACTCTCAATTTATCAGCCTTCAAAATGTCATTAAAACAACATCTAAACAACACGTGGCTATGTACCTGCTCTACTGTAGGATAATTATTCTTCTATTTCATCTTCCTTACGCCTCCTTTTTGTGTTAATTGTATGTATATATATACATATATATATATATATATATATATATATATATATATATATATATATATATATGTCTTTGTCATCACTCAAACATAAACAATTACTCTGTTTATTAAACATATTATATCTTAGTTTTTACATATATTTTATACTTGTCATTTATTTATGTTGAAACTTTTCAAATCCTTATTTTAAAAATGAAAGCTGTTACTGTAAATTTTGAAAACTATGTTTGAATTGCAACTTATGTACGCACTTAAAGATTTCCTCTCCAGTCCTCCACTGAAAATGGGTTCTGCTAAAACAGTCAGACTATCCTGGTAAATAAATTTCAAATTAAATAACTAAAATGATAAATAAAACAATCTTAGCAATGATTATGTTTAAGGTAATTTCACTGTGCATGAATATGGAACATTGACCGAGTGCATACACATGATAATAACTGAAACTGTTTGTCATAAAACCTTATTTTTAGGAAGAATGGACTCTAGAGGACATTTTGCAAAATCAGGAAGAACTTACACTTATTTCTAATTCACTTTTCTGCCACTGCCACTTAACCCTCCTGAGGGTCACAGGCATGCACTGTTAGTGCACAAACAGTCATCTTAGCCACCAGAGTGTAAATAGGTACTCATGGCAGGATTTGACTAGTTTATTAAAAAAAAAAAAAAGTTAGAGTCTGTCATGTTTAGCACATAAGCTAACTAAAATGAGTTAGCAATTCTGAATGTAACAAAATTATTTAAAACAATAAGAAGCCATGATAAATTGCATGCTATTTCCTGCTAAAGTGGAACCCTTGACATCCTAGCAAGCTGCCTAACACTGAGCGTGCATATGTAATGGTGCTACAAAGTGCACGCAGGTAAAAATGTGTGTGCGTGTGTGTGTGTGTGTGTGTGTGTGTGTGTGTGTGTGTGCATGCGTGCGTGTGCGTGTGTGTGCGTGTGTGTGTGTGTGTGTGTGTGTATTGCATGTGTATTTACATGAGTTTGTATGTCTGTGTGTGTGAGTGTGTACTCTGTGGCTGCATGTCCATACCTGTGGGTGTGTATGAACTTGTGTGTGCACATGTGTATATATGTGTGAGAGTGTGTGAGTCTGTGTGGGTTGTATGTTTATGTGATGCATTTGTGTGTGTGTGTGTGTGTGTGTGTGTGTGTGTGTGTGTGTGTGTGTGTGTGTGTGTGTGTGTGTATGTGTGTGTGTGTGTCTATGTATGTGTATGTTTGAGTATATGTGGAGAACAAGTGTCTACTTGAAGGTATGTGCTGGCTTGCTTGTATGTACTTGAAAGTGTATTACTACTTTATGCATATCTTAACATCCTGCACTAATTGTTTAGTCTATGAACTGATTTATTTATTTCCATTTATTGACGGGAAAAGTCAAATGGGAAAAAAATTCAGCAAAGCCCCAGGGAGAAAAGCTCCTCACAAAAATTATACATCATTCATTAATACAAAGAATAAAAGTCACATGGAATAACAAATCCATAACAAATATACAGGATTAAACAAAAAATCTAAAGTACATGAACGTACTTTGACGTATATTTGATAAACATCTATTACTTTACAATATAGCAATATATATTTGTAAGTAATAAAACTGGGTAGTTTGATTTAAAGTCAAAGACCAAGATGAAGTAGAAAGAAAGTACTACAGATAAATGTAGTTTAATTAGAGAGGGATATGGCAGCCGATTAGTAGTTAGATAGCGTTTCAAGACTGAGAAATAATATAAGGAAGTGAAACTTGTATTCTGAAAGTAAAAGTTAGAAGGCAGAAAATTGCATGTAGTAACAGGGTGCAGTAAAATAGTAAATAGTAGTTTTTGGTGCTCCAGTTAAGGTATAGCCTGAGGTTGAAAAGGAGGATAGCCAAGAGTTTATTTAAAAAGGCAGCTGAATTGTGAAGTGATGCTACCTTTGTTATTGTTTGTTGAGGGTAAGAGTGTGCTGGATTGGATAGAATAAAGGAGTTTAGTAATGGAGGAGCAGAAGGGCTTTAGACTGCTTTGATATTTTGGGTTGTTTGAATTAATGTTTTGTTTAGTAAGGTTTCTAAGGTGAAATTTTGATAGGCATTCTGTGTTGTGTTATTAACCAATTTGCCAAGAGTAGGATCATGGTCGAATGTGGCCTTGAGCAGGGTAATGGATCAAGGCCCCCTCCCTCATAACAGCCACCCCCCTGCAACATCTCCCAGATATTCCAGTGTTTCATTACTTGACCATTTTCTCCCCAGTTCCTTAAGAACTTTTTAAACCTGTGAGCATGCAGACCATTTTTTCTTTACTTCTACAATGATTAGAGATGTTTAAAACTTTTATTTTAATTTTTACAGCACAAATACTGAGAGACATTTACTAAACAAAACAATACAGTCTCACAATGAAAACAGACTTAGCATGAACAGTAAGCGTCTCTGCCACTGAAACTCAAGCTCATTGAAATGACATTAAAACCCACATTCAAAGAAAATGCATCTGGCCAGTGATGGATAAAGTTTACTTTTGGGCTGTTTTAAAATCATAGGCCCCTTTCACACATTTTTAAGACCATGCACACATACATGTTTTCTTTAATGCACTTTTCTGATTGTAAGTAATAAAATTCAAAATTACAAATTTAAAACATACTCTAACAAGTGGTGCTGTATTATACAAGGAATATAATGTAAAACAATTAGAAAGGTATCCAGAAAACCGCACAGCATCTGAACCACATGGTGAAAATATTAAAATGCAGTGGCAGTAGCCACGTTAGGATCTTAAATTAAATGTTTAAGTGCTTTCATTCCATTGACTCTAGAACATCATCAGAAACATTGTTGTCAGCTGTTTCATTCATTTAAAAACATCTTAAAAATTGGTTCACTGATAATATTGCAATAGGGAATGGCTGTCAAACTGACAACAGGCTCATACTTACTGGATAAGACACAGTCAGGAGTGCAGCACCCCCCATCAACCCTTAAAGGGCACCACAATAGCACTCCATCTACATGGTGCCGGAGTAGAATCTGCAGCCTTCTGCATGAAATGCAAGTGTGCTACTTATTGTGGTTGTAATACAGCTTTCATATTCTATAGCACAAGCACTGATGATGGCCATTTACTAAACAAAACAGTTACACATTGAAAAAAGACAGTATGAGCAACATTAAACTTCTCTTCCCTTCAAGTTCAACTTTTCTTAAAAATGCACTGAAACTCAACATTTCTTGAGAAAATACACTGAAGCACAACATTGTGCCAACTAAAACTCAACATTCTTTCAAAAAGGTATTGAAAAATAAACATTCTTTGAAAATGTATCCCTAATGACAGTTTGATAGTTGGTGTAGAAGATTCTGTTTCTTGTCTCCTGTAATCAAGGTGCAAGGTTTGAGCCTGAACAAGTTATACACAGAGACTTCTTGTCCTTCATCCAGCAAAGGGATGGATTCTGCATGCTTAGAAATCTGCCATACTGCCATATGATGCCTCAAGTATGTGTGCATGTGTCAATGACACTACTAATGATGCATGCAGAGTATGCACTGAAACAAGAAATGGTAAGTTGTTTTGTTTAAATTAAATGTTGTGGCAGCCCCTTGGCCAGTGGGCCCTACGCAACTCCTTAGTTTGCCTAGTGCTAGATCTGCCTCTGGATTTGCCCATGTTTTCTCTCTTAGAGCCATAAGTTATTTGGTTTCTTTAGTTAACTATTGGGGATATATTTGACTTAACTTTTTTTTGTATAAAGTGTTGCATGGTGATTTAGAATGCAAAGAAATGTGTTGAAATTAGATAATGCTTCATCAAAAGGTAGACTCTTTAGAGAAGAACAGTTACAGTGTTTTATTATATTGTTGAAAGCTTCTTTGTTGAATTTTTTTTGCTACTGCGTTATTTGTAGATGATTTTTTTTTATTTAGTTGCGTTAATGCAAACAAAGAGATGTTCACTGATTGTATGAGGTAAGCACCCGAAGAAGCTTATATTATATGAGTTAGAGGTAGGAATCCAGTCAAGCATGGAGTATTTGCACTTATATCAAATTGTGTGGTTGTATTGATTACCTACTTGAAGTTATACAGCTTTATTGTTTAGCCTAGGGTGTTTGTGTTGTTAAGCTGCTAATCCATGTTAAGAGAACCAAACATTAAGGCTTCAATGTATATACTGTGAGATATCCATCCCACAATATCTTCAGCTGTCCGACATATATAGTGCTTCTATACACATGCTTTTATAATCAGAAGAGAATTTCTGCATTGTTAAAAATTGGGATGTTTTGAGGGTGTGGGGTTATGTGTAGAGTCTTTTTATAGATTATAGCCACACCACAGGATGTAATCAGTGTTGGAATGCTCAAAAGATATTAGCTGTGAGTTATCACACAGTTATCTGCTTTGGAGATTTCTTCTGGCTTTAAAATGCATTTAAAAATAGAGAAAGATACTTCTTTACAAAATTACTGCTAAAAATAATGTAGCACTACTCCTGCAGGTAACTAGGTTAGAGAAATAACCCACTCTGTCTCTCTCTGTCTCTTTCTCATCTTGCTTTTGCTTGTAGGGAAAATAAGTTCTTGGGGGGGGGGGGGGCAGCATGAGAGCAGCCTGTGTAAGGTGCTCAGATAAGACATAAAAAGTTAATACTTTTAAAAATTAAAAAAGTGAGTAATATTATATCACCCTCACAGAGGTGTTCAGAATGACCTTGGATAATCTAGATCCTTAAATGGGACAGATGAGGGAGGGATAGTAGGGTGCAGTATTTTAAACAAGGTGAGCAGGGCTTTTACTGTTCTGGATTAAATGGTCTTATAGGGGCTTCTGGATGTTACAAAAAAGTGGAACAGTGACAAGAAAGAATATAATTGGCTGTGAAGGAGTTTATGTGACACCTGATTGAGTGTGTAAACTCCTGGCATACTCAGTATTCTTACTCCCTTGTGTATTTATTCAAGATGCCATCTGTCCTCCTTAACCAAGATAACTGTCTTCTTCTTTGGGACTGCCTGTCTTTGTTCACCTGATTTTTCATGCTCGTAGCATTTTAGCTTGGACAATATTATATACTGCACATTCTGTATTTCTGTTTATTTTGTGACAGCTGTTTCCTCACGTTTCCTGTGTTTACTCCTATATTTCCTGTGTTTTCTCCTAAGTTTCCTGTGTTTCTCCCATGTTTCCTGTGTTTTCTGTTATGTTTCCTGTGTTTACTCCTGTTTCCTGTATTTTCTCCTAAGTTTCCTGTGTTTTCTCCTGTGTTTCCTGTGTTTTCTCCTACGTTTACTGTGTTTTCTCCTAAGTTTCCTGTGTTTTATCCCATGTTTCCTGTGTTTTTTCCTAAGTTTCCTGTGTTTTCTCCCATGTTTCCTGTGTTTTCTCTTATGTTTCCTGTCTTTACTCCTATGTTTCCTGCATTTTCTCCTATTTCCTGTGTTTTCTCCCATGTTTCCTGTGTTTTCTTCCATGTTTCCTATGTTTTCTCTTATGTTTCCTGTGTTTACTCCTATGTTTCCTGTGTTTCTTCCTATTTCCTGTGTTTTCTCCCATGTTTCCAGTGTTTTCTCCCATGTTTCCTGTGTTTTCTCCTACGTTTCCTGTGTTTTCTCCCATGTTTTCTTTGTTTTCTCCCATTTCCTGTGTATTCTCCCACATTTCCTGTGTTTTTCCCCATATTTCCTGTGTTTACTCCTATGTTTCCTGTGTTTTCTCCCATGTTTCCTGTGTTTTCTCTTGTTTCCTGTATTTTCTCCCATGTTTCCTGTGTTTACTCCTATGTTTCCTGTGTTTTTACTGATGTTTCCTGTGTTGTTCCCATGTTTCCTGTGTTTACTCCCATGTTTCATGTTTTTTCTCTTATGTTTAGTGTGTTTTCTCCCCTGTTTCCAGTGTTTTCTCTTGTTTCCTGTATTTTCTCCCATGTTTCCTGTGTTTACTCTATGTTTCCTGTGTTTTCACTGATGTTTCTTATGTTTTTCCCATGTTTCCTGTGTTTACTCCCATGTTTCCTTTGTTTTCTCTTATGTTTCCTGTGTTTTCTCCCATGTGTCCAGTGTTTTCTCTTATTTCCCTGTGTTTTCTCTTATGTTTCCTGTGTTTTCTCCCATGTTTCCTGTGTTTTCCCGTTTCCTGTGTTTCCCCCTATGTTTCCTGTGTTTTCTCCCATGTTTCCTGTGTTTTCTCCTGTTTCTGTGTTTTCTCCCATATTTCCTGTGTTTTCTCCCATGTTTCCTGTGTTTTCTTTTATGTTTCCTGTGTTTTCTCCCATGTTTCCTGTGTTTACTCCTATGTTTCCTGTTTTCTCCTATGTTTCCTGTCTTTTCTCTTATGTTTCCTGTGTTTTCTCCTATGTTTTCTGAGTTTCCTACCATGTTTCCTATGTTTTCTCCTATGTTTCCTGTGTTTTCTTCCATGTTTCCTGTGTTTACTCCTATGTTTCTGGTGTTTTCTTCCATTTTTCCTGTGTTTTCTCCCATGTTTTCTGTGTTTTCTCCTATATTTCCCATGCGTTCTCCTATGTTTCCTGTGTTTTCTCCCATGTTTCCTGTGTTTTTCCTTACATTTCCTGTATTTTCTCCCATGTTTACTGTGTTTTCTCTTATGTTTCCTGTGTTTTATTTGGAGAATTATCATTGTTTTCCTTTAGATTTCTCTGAATAATATAAAAAGTGTTTACCTTCAAGAATTACCATTTTTAATATTCTTCATTACAACTGAATTCATATTTATCACCTATAAGCTTCTGTTTTGAAGACCTTTCATATCTGACAAAGCTGTTTGTTTTAATCTTGATATTCTGTCTTTACCACTTTTGAGTCTGTGTTTACAGTGAACATATTTTATCATTTGCCCCTAAAATGTTTATTTCTCAATTTATGACTGAGTCATTTTGTGAAAGTGTTGTAAGACAATTTCCTCCTGACTTGCTCATACTATATGAAACATGACACCGATGAGACACCAGGAATAACTTGTTTCGTTTTTTTTTTTTTTGTACAACTGTAATAACTAAATTCCAGCCAGTACCTGACATATCTAGCATTTTCACTGGCTCAGAGTGAGGCACGTGTTCTTCCTGTTGGTGACAAAAGCTCCAGGATAGGGGTATCAAGACATTGCTATAATAGGCAGAAACAATACTCTGACTGGGGAAGGAATCTATGGAAATATCTGTTGGCTGCTCAACTGCTATCCAAGATGTTAGTTGTTATGCCTGACCCAGGTATACCTGAGTGTGGCACCACAAACTAGGAGTACAGGTAGTTACTGGTGCATCTCTCTGGAAGAAGAAAATGCAATTTTAAGTATTCATCGTACCTCCCATTATGGTCTAAGATAAACAGGTGCATCAACTGATAAGATATGCACCAACCATGGCTTCATTAGGAGAGTATAACGTGCAAAAAAAATCAGAGATTCACTTAGCAAGTAATTAAAATCGAGCAATATATGACATACATTTTTTGCCATATATTTATCACATAATCTGTATCCACATTTCATTTCCATCATCTAGTTATCAATTTCCTCCCTCCTGCCATGAATAAAATGCAGAATGTACAAATACTTGCAAAATATCTTATGAGCAATGTGTACTTAATGCAGTATTGCTACAAACTAAAAGTTTATTTTTCTGTAAGAAAATTAAAACAAAATATATATCAATTTTCCATAAGTACCACACTTTTGGCTGTGTCATAACATGTTATTTGAGCTGTGCATACTGAATTCAAATGGCCAGTTCAGTCTCCTTTTGGGGGGGGGCAGTTATTTTTTTTTTTTTTAGTTTTAGCTACATTTCAGTGCTCTTGGTGATATGAAGCAGTGATTGAGGATATGTACTTGGACTGGCCAAAGTAATGATGGCAGCTGGGCAGTGGATGCATGGAAGTCTGTACTCACTGTAACAGTGAGAGCAAGTAGATAACCAACTATTGGAGGGGAGTGACATTATCAGATATGCCATTCAACTCTGCTTTATGGATAACGGGAGGGGGGATTTGGCAGGTAGCACTTTACATTGGAGACAATTACATTCTATCATTATATGTGGGTGATCTTGTTCTAGGGACAGGGTTAATTCAGTCATAACCATGCCCACTAAGACAAGGACACACCTTGCATAGGAGCAGAGTGGTTCAACAGATGCAGAGTAGGAGACAATGACCTTTATGCCTACCTGGATGATAGCCTTCTCTGGCTGATTCTTGAGCAGCTAGCTGATAGTTTCCTCTGTCTTGGTGAACAAATGGGCTCATACCTTAGGGCTAGGAGGCTAATAGTCAACAAGCAGTGAGGCAGGAGCATATATAAAATAATGGGATTGTTTCCTGGTGTGACTGCTCTGTACTTTTTATATTTATGGTTATTTATTCATTTATTTATAGTTTGATGACCAGGGAAGTCCACTGGGCCCGGGGAGCCCATTTTCAGTTGAGGCCCAGAGAGAAAAGTTCCAACAATAGCAAACTTTACAATATAGAAAACACAGTAAAATATGGATAGAATATATATATATATAGTAGATAAGAAATACAATTACTAATATTTACATATCAAAGAATAGTATTTACAAAATTGTTCCAAGAAAGCCAGTTTAAGTAACCTAAAGTGGCCACAATGAGTAAGTGTTCAGTCAGCACATTTACAAAATGCTTAGATTGTGATGGCTGGTGCAGATTAAGCAACAAATAGGCAGCTGGATGTAGAAGATGCCGGTTTATTTAGAAAATTATCCTTAAAACCTGTAGTACAGGATTTTGTCCCACCAACAATACTGGAACTTCATCAGATAAATTCAAAGAACCAATATGAACCCTTAAATAAAAAGAAAATCAATCGAAAATTCAATTAAAATACACACCTCTTCTTAGAGACCAATCAGTAACTAGCCTCATGACACACCCCCACTACACAGTCTTCACTCGCAAAGCAATTTGTTTCAAATTTACATACACAATGTAGCAAAATATGGTTCATTGAAACATTTTGTGTTCTATTCGAAGTAACATGTTGCAAATATGCCTAGCATCTATCTCAAGCAAGCTTTTAATTTTAACAGACATGCCAGAGATTCTGCTTCATTTAAACCAGGCCATTTTTAATGAATGACAGCTTCATTAGAGAAAAAATGGGGGAGAGACCTTTTATAGTTTACAGAAGAGGTTGTAACTTTAAGCAGCTAATAGAGCATAGTAAAATAAACAAAAATGCAGGACATATGAGGATTGTGGTGCATTCACTTTGTGTAAACTTATTCTAGATGTTGAACAAGTATGTATATTTATTATTTTATTTTATTTTATTTTTATTTACATTTGTTTACCGGGAAATTCCAACTGGATGCAGGTCCTTTTTCAGCGGATGCCCAGGGAGAAAAGCTCCACATTATGTACATGATAGAGATACAAAGTTGCAGCAATAGTAAACAACATTACAGGTTGTTGGCTTTAATACAGTAACAAGATATTGATTATCAACAGTATATACAGAAAATGTTGCAAGTTAAGATAGTTTCTTGTCATTTATAATATTAGTAATAACGTTGTCAGACAAGATGTATAAACAACACGAACATCATTGTTTATGGTAAAAATTATTGCAATTATACAAAAGTAGTGTATTGTGCTCTGTGCCAGTCTTGCCCATGTTTCTATGTGGCAGGCTTAAATGTAGAATTAGCGAACATTATGTGACATCCCTAACAATAAAATAACAAATGCATTGGTCAGACACATTAATGCTTATAATGAACATTATTTTAAATTTATTGTGTTGGATTTGCTGCAAATCACAGGTAGAGGTGGAGTATGGCTGCTCCTGCTTGAAAAAGTTGAATTCTGCTGGCAAATCCAACCTGAAACACATATTTGGCCAGGTTTAAATGAAGCAAAATCTCTGGCATGCCTGTTGAAATTAAAAGCTTGCTTGAGATAGATGCTAGGCGTATTTGCAACATGTTACTTTGAATAGGACACAAAATGTTTCAACGAACCATATTTTGCTACATTGTGTACGTAAATTTGAAACAAGTTGCTTTGTGAGTGAAGAATGTGTACTGGGGGTGTGTCATGAGGCTAGTTACTGATTGGTCTCTAAAAAGAGGTGTGTATTTTAATTGAATTTTTGATTGAATTTCTTTTTATTTAAGGGATCGTATTAGTTCTTTGAATTTATCTGATGAAGTTCCTGTATTGTTGGCGGGATGAAATCCTGTACTACTGGTTTTAAAGATAATTTTCTAAATAAACCTCCATTTTCTTCATCCAACTGCCTATTTGTTTTTTGATCAAGTTTGCTGTCTTTTGCTGTTGCTGGTTTGTTGGATTCAGCAGTGAGGATGGAGGGAACATCTGCGGGTTGTGCAAATGCACTTGAACAGTCTATTGGAGAACTGACTGTCTTAATACAGCAATTAAATAAAAGAATGGAAGGGATAAAACAATCACCATTTTTATCTCAAACCTTGGATATATCTCAACTTTCTGTGCACCCCATGCCTAGTTCTTCAACCCAGGAGCTGAGAAGGGGAACTACTGATGGTTTAAATGTGTCTCCCATTTTATCTGCAAATAAAAATACTGCTGTAGGTGAGAGACAAAGTGTATCTAATCCTGGCCGTAATTTTACTAATGGGCCTAGTGGCCCTGACTGTTTATATTTGAACAACATGCTTAAATGTCATAATGTGTTTAATGATAATACACTAAGAGACAAGAGTAGCTTATATGACAAGCTTAGTGAATTTGATCGATGCTTGTTAAAGATTAAGAAATTACAAATGTATACTGACTATTTTAGACAATGTATAAACAGAAGGATAGTGCCTAAAGGTTTGCGAGTATGGCACTTTCCCACTGGATTGATAGTCTTCACTATGAATTGTTGCAGATGTTCAACAAACATGGGATAGAGTACATGGAAGTTGTTATTAAACACAACAACCTAACCATTGAGTCTCTTACCAAAGAAGTGGTGGAATTAGATAGAAATATCACTCAGGACATTTCTTTTAGTGATAATAAATTCAAATACACAAGTATTCTATGTTCCATCGAAGAAAAGATGGAATCTATTAAATCTAGGAAGCTTAAAAAGCTAACTAGACATTGATGCATACAGAGACAACAAAGCGTACCCCGCACCCCCCAATTCCCAAGGTTGGCATCAGCGTATAACTATGGATGAATCTTTGAATGAAAACGTTAATGATGCTGACTGTGTATTAACACCAACTGATAATGGTGATTTTTTTAGACCAGGGGAATGGGACTGGCCCCAGGCACTCGGATCATCTGAAAAATCAGAATTACAACCTGAAAGGGCAAATGTCCACATACTATGCAACTCCTCAAGCCAACAGAGGGAAATTTTGGGGGAATGGTCGGAATTCATGGAGGGGGAAGCAACGGTTTCAATAAATAATGAATGGGATGAGAGAATACTTCCTACATGTCTACTACCTCCTTTGAACATTGTGTTTAACACAGATAAAGACTTTAAAATATATAATTTTTCTTCTTTGGACATTCCAATTGAGTTATGTGATTTTCTTTCCAAAGAATTAACTTTTGTTCCTACAAGGAAATTTGGTTGAAACTCTCATTGATTTGAAATTATATACACGAAAATTAAATCTTCATTTATTATTTTTAATTATACCATGATCCCCCCAAAACGTGCACGCTGATTGGCCAGCGTGCCCATTGTAAATCGAGTTATACTAATGGAAAAAGGTCCGGTCGCCCGGACTTTTTTCCATTAGTAAACTCGTTTTTTTAAAACACTGTCTCGCTATGTTAAATGGGTTTAACATAGCGAGACAGCTTTAAAATAAGCAACGGAGATCTCCGTTGCTTATTTTAAAGCTGTCTCGCTATGTTAAACCCATTTAACATAGCGAGGCAGTGTTTTAAAAGCAATGGAGAAAGCAAGATCTCCGTTGCTTTTTAGTGTAGCTATGTTAAATGAGTTTAACATAGCGAGACAGTTTTAAAATAAGCAACGGAGATGTCCATTGCTTATTTTAAAACTGTCTCGCCATGTTAAACTCATTTAACATAGCAAACAGTAAAAGCAACGGAGATCTTGCTTTCTCCGTTTTTGCTCATTACTCTGATGTACTGCGCGGCGCGCAGTACATCAGAACTGCCGGATGCCAGACATCTGCGGAAGGGCAGTACACAGGCATTATACTATGCCATTATTTAAGAAAAGTAAAAGTTTCTTTTCTTAAATAATGTCATGGTATAATAGCAATAACCCACTTCTGGGTGTGGGTAATGCTAAATTTACCCATGGTTGGCTTTGTTTGGTCCCTCGGGCTTCACCCTCGGGACCAAACCACGCCAACCGTGGGTAAATTTAGCATTACCCACACCCAGGCGTGGGTTATTGCTATAATAATGTATATGTAGAAAATTATTTGAGAGTGGCTAGTACTTACAATCCACCATTGCATAATTATCTAACGGTGTCTCAGAATATATGTGAACTGGATATTAGAACTTTATATAATTTTGGCCCTAAGAAGCCTAGTGTGAATAATCTAACCTGTGATGAAAAAAGTGTTAGCTTTTTTGAAAGGAATATCAGGTGTTAGATTCATTAAGCCTGATAAGGGTGGGGGTTTGATTGCAATAGATGAGTGTGATTACATCAATAAAATGGAGTGTTTATTACACTCAACCACATATGAAGAAAGTTCCCTAAGTGAAATGAATACTGTGTATGGAAGAATCAGGATTTTTTTACATGATTTATTTATCCATGGTTCAATTGACATACATCAGTATAATTACCTTACAGTTGAATTTCCTATCACCCCCACCATTTTTGGGCTTCCCAAAATCCATAAGGATGTGAATCAACCCCCTATGTGCCCAATTGTGGACACAAGGGGGTCAATTACACATCCTATTGCTAAAATGTTAGATATTGAACTTAAAAAATATGTGTTTGCAGAAACACAGTTCAGCATTGATTTGTGGGATTTTTTTGAAAAGGCTTAATGATGCAGGGTATAACAATAAACATGTGTTAATTACAATTGACATAAAAGATCTATACACAGTTATACCACATGCTATTGGAGAAGAGTGGTTTTGAGAATACCTGACCTTCAAAGGTCTTGAGCAGGAAAAGATTAACACTTATGAGCTCTTACTGGACTGAGTGTTAAAATCAAACTTTATTTGGTTTGAGAAAAAGCTTTGCCTCCAAAAAGAAGGCATAGCCATTGGTTCTTGTTGTGGGGGCTTGTATGCTAACATTGTGATGTTAATGTGGGAACACAAGTTCTTATTTTCCCCCACACATTTTTCCAGCTGTGATTTATACCTTAGTTTTCAGGATGATAACTTTATTATTTGGTCAGGGTCTGCAGATGCTATACAATTGTTTACTGAGTTCATTAATCAAACCACTGATTTACTTTGTTTTACTCACACTTATAGTCAGGACCAGATTTCCCATTTAGATGTGTTGGTTAAGAAGGATGTGGAAAATGGGTGTTTTACTGCTGAAATATTTTGCAAACCAACTTTTTCTAACACATATTTGCACTTTGAAAGCAATCACCCTTTTGCCCAAAAACGAGCCATTGTGAAGGGTCAGCTGGTGCAAGCGGCCCGTATGACTACTAAATGAAACAGATTTCAGGAAGAATGTGAACTAATGAAAAACATGTTCATTAATAGAGGGTATCCCATATGGTCAGTACATGAGCTTCTTAGTGAAGTACGGCATAAAAGAGAAATTGGACATTTTACACCTTTACTTAATAATACCCTTTTCCACTTGACAATGTCTAATGACTTTACTGTCAGTGGTAATGATGGAGTTTTTAATTTAGAGAGACCCAATTTTAATGGGGTTCGAAATTTTAATAGAGATTTTATAACTACCTTTTGTACTGATAGGAAAGTTTTAAAAGAAATTTTAACAAAGAATTGGAAGGTTTTAATGAATGACATCTTCATTAGAGAAAAAATGGGGGAGAGCCCTGTTACAATTTACAGAAGAGGTTGTAACTTTAGAGCGTAGTAAAATAAACAAAAATGCAGGACATATGAGAAAATGTGGTGCATGCACTTTGTGTAAATATATTCTAGATGTTGGACAAGTATGCATAAAAAACACAAACATCATTGTTTATGGTAAAAATTATTGCAATCCTACAAAAGTAGTGTATTGTGCTCTATGCCAGTCTTGCCCATGTTTCTATGTGGGCAAGACAGAGTTCAAGCTTAAATGTAGAATTAGTGAACATTTATGTGACATCCGTAACAATAAAATAACAAATGCATAGGCCAGACACATTAATGCTTATAATGAACATTATTTTAAATTTATTGTGTTGGATTCACTCCAAATCACAGGTAGAGGTGGAGCATGGCCACTCCTGCTTGAAAAAGTTGAACTCTGCTGGCAAATCTGACTTGGAGCACATATTTGGCCATGTTTAAATGAAGCAGAATCTCTGGCATGTCTGTTAAAATTAAAAGCTTGCTTGAGATGGATGTTAGGTGTATTTGCAACATGTTACTTCAAGCAGAACACAAAATGTTTCAATGAACCATGCTTTGCTACATTGTGTACGTAAATTTGAAACAAGTTGCTTTGCGAATGAAGACTGTGTACTGGGGGTATGTCATGAGGCTAGGTACTGATTGATCTCTAAGAAGAGATGTATTTTAATTGAATCTTTGTTTGTTTTTCTTTTTATTTAAGAGTTCGTATTCATTCTTTGAATTTATCTAATGAAGTTCCAGTATTATTGGCGGGACGAAATCCTGTACTACTGGTTTTAAGGATAATTTTCTAAATAAACCTCCATTTTCTACATCCAGCTGCCTATTTGTTTTTTGATAGAGTTTGCTGTCATTTGCTGTTGCTGGTGCAGATTAAGTCCCATATGCTAATATGCTACAAAACCCTTACCATATGTTGTCAGAGCACACCAACTCAAAAACAAAGGATTTCTATCATTAACTCAAAAACACTAATATTTTTGTGAATTTCCTAGCACCCCAGCAAATTGAAAACTATTAAAATCAATGTAATAATGTAAAATAGCATCTGTTCTACCTCTAACTACTCCTAGCTTCCCAACTTACATAACCTTTCCACAGTTTGCTCCAACTGTACTTCATAGCCCTGTGAAATAAACAAAAAGACTCCGGGGCACTAGAACAAAGCCGTGATAAATTTAATAAAGCACTCTTCGTTTGAATCTTAGTTCAAAGTTCATCAGACTTCGGTGTACTTCATAGCCCTCCCAGAACCTTGACTGTAATGCTAAAACACTCTCACCACCCTTAAGCCTAAATTTCCCAGTCTCACCCTTACTATAAAGCTCCCCTCCTGCTCCCCAAACATAAATTCCCTGATCATTTCCAAATCCTAGGACTCTTCTCTCACTCTCTAAAATGATAGCCCCCTCCCACTCTCAGGTTGTAACCATAAACCCCCGACTGTGCAAGTTAGCAATGTAAGTGAATGACAGCTTCCTATTTACTCACACTAACTGCAAACATGCACACCCTTTTCAACACACAATTCAACCCGAGAATATAAATAAAAATGCTGGTTACTGCCACAGCACGCTTGCTTATAAACAGATAAATAAATAGGTAAATGGATACCATCCACAATCTGATTTTAGTAACTTTTGACATACAATCATTGTTCACAGTCATCCCCAATGACCTTGGTCTAGCTTATGTTAGTAATTATCTTACAGAACATAGTACCTATGGTAATGTTTTAATTGACTTATTGGTACACTTCCTTGAGCTAGTGCTGGAAAATAATGTGTTTATGTTCACTGATAATATTTATCAGCAATTAGATGGCGTAGCTATGGGCACTCCTTGTGCCAATAGCTACGCCAACATGTTCCTAGCCTACTGGGAAGAACAGCTTCTATTTAAAGAATATATGTTTAAGAAACATGTAAGATTCTATAGACGCTTTGTGGATGACGTGTTTATTTTATGGGATGGTAATACAGAAGAACTGCTTAGTTTCAATATGGTCTTGAATAATATTACACCATGTCTGAAATTTACAATGAAATACTCATTATTGAAAATAGAATTTTTAGACCTATATATCGAAAAACTTGAATGTGGAATGTTTAATACTGGAATTTTTAGGAAACCCTGTTATAGGAATACTTTATTATTCAGAACTAGTATGCACCCTAAGTATGTTTTCAGTAACATAGTGAAAGGACAGACCCTACGAATGTCTGGATTGAATTCCAATGACAAAGGCTTTATGGCAGACTTATATGATTTAGGAGAGAAGTTTGCTGAGAGGGGCTATAATTCTACGGAGGTAGATTTACAATTTGATAATGCTTTAAGTTTACGTTCAACACTAGGTACCCCATATTTTGGGCCCAAGCCTTTAGTAATGAATAATGTCAAAGAAGTCACTAATGCAAAAGTTAGGTTTCTGACTTCATATACAGCAGATAATAAACAAATCAGAGAGATTATCTCCAAAAATTGGAACATACTACATACTGATGACATACTGACAAAGATTGTAGGTGATTCCCCATCTTTTACCTACAGGAATAAGAAGAATCTTAAAAGACTGCTTTGTTATCCACCAAACAAGGGTATACACCCGAGCTTTAGTTATGGTACAACACCTTGTGGACAATGCAATTTTTGTTCCTTAATAGATTCTAGTATAGTATTTGTACATCTGGATACACAGAGGGAAATATACACCCGAGTTAATGCCAACTGTATGACACCTGATGTCATATATCTTGCTGTATGTGAACTGTGTTCATGTTTCTATGTTGGTAAAATGAACAGGGTACTAAGAGATAGAATAAGGGAACACTGTTATAATATAAGGAAAGGTAATTTGCAGAATGCACTAGCCAAGCATGTGACACAAACAAGTCCTGAACACAAGTTTATGTTTAGGGTGCTGGAGAAAATTAATGCTAATGTAAGAGGTGGTGATATTATGAATCATACTGAAGACAGAGAAAGTAGGTGGTTAATTTTGCTGAGAGCTGATAGAGGCCATGGTTTAAATGAAAGGGCATCTATCAGACCACATTTAAAGAAGCGTAGGCATACTAAGTTCTGATATTTTTTAGATTTTAGATTTTAATGTATTTTGATACTTGCACATATACATTTTTTCTGGGTAACCTAGTTATTTCACATTGCAGTTTCGTTAAGGTTTTTAGCTCTATACTTCTAGATAATTTATTCTTCTATTTTATTTATTTATTTATTAATTTATCTATTCTTGTACATATGCACTCATATTTTATATCTAGATATATATATTTACTTAGACACTACACTTATATACATTTTTTATACAGATGCAGATATACATTCATGTACTGACTTTACTATAACAAGTATCACTTTGTTTGATAATAGTTCCCTCGATCTGTATATGACTATTTTTTATTGTTAGTTATCATGCTTCTGATGGTATCTACCTTGCTTAGTTTATAAGTTGCCTTGCATTACTACCTGCATGTATTAAGGTTTTATCTAATATGACTATCACATGCATTTATGTATTAGGCTGCATATACCTTTATACTTGATAGTATGCTGCTTATAATATGTTTTTACATTCTTTATGGAATGAAGTTATTTTTAAATTTTTAATTTTCAATAGAATATGTATACACTACTGTCTATTTTAGATGTCAATGATATTATGTTTATATATTTAGTTTTCAAGTTTTGTTTTATGGCGCTTCTGCTTTAAAAGTTGGTTGATTAATTAACATGCAGATATTTAAAGCACATGGCTATTGTGCCTCTTGTTTGTGATCTGAAGAAGCTACTAGTTAGTGAAAGCGCTTATCGTGGTTCATCTGTGCAATAAACTGATTTATCTGTTTCAGAAGACTGGATTGCTTGGATTTTCTACACATTGGATGTTATTTCTCACTCTGTCGATGCTTGCCTGAGTTATTTACCTATTTACACAATTCAACCCGCCAACAAAGCAGCTTTCAGACAAATAGTGTTTGGCAAAATTCTGCAAAAGATACCTTCAACAAAGGCAGACTATATGAAATGAATGCAAACTGAAATAAATATATAAGCATAAAATGCACTCATAGCATAGTAATGCTGCTTAAATTGTATTACCATTTTTATTAATAGTTTGAATTTAAATTGTAAAAGGAAATAGTAAGGAATCAAGAAATGATTGGCCTCTGGCTGATCATATTGAGTCCCGTTGCTGTATCTTTGATTCACTTTCACACTGAATGCCTGAATGTATTTATAAGTGAAAGAGGAACACTGCAGTCTTATGGCTGACAAATGAGCAACAAGGGTTAGTGCGTAATTATGACCCCTTAACTGAGCAAGCACTCCTTTTACAGTGATTACTTCATGTTTTCAATGTCTGCATTGATAAAAGAAAGCATCCTAAACCACAAATATTAACTTGTCTTGCCAATGCACTACTGAAACAATTTGTAAGGCATTATCATAATTGATTGCTAAGAGATACTTTGCATGGTAGTTTACAAATGACAATGAATAGACATAATCTAGAGATAGCACTTTAGTACGGAGGATGGAATCTTAAGCACCATGAAACATGTAACCCATTAAATATGAATGATATAAAATGTAAATACTGTAAGGCTTCAAGGTTATTGATCTCATATTAATCTTCATCTGTTTCAAGAAGCTGGTTGCCATGTTACGTTGAAACAAATGATTCAGATCATTCATTTTTCTGTTGAGCTGCAGCTTTTAAAGGTATATTTCATCATTAAGAAAAGCTTTGTCACAAAAAAGGGCTGGCTGGGGTGATTTTTTAATGCAAAAAAAAAAAAAAGATAATGGCAAGGAAGTGCGTGCAAATATAAATAAATACATGCATTTCATAAGAAAAGAAGAGATATATATATAAAATGTCACTGCATCTATCTCGTTATTCAGGCAAAGCATGTTATTAATTTTGGAGTACTCTGAGATATTTTCTTGTAAATAACAGGGTATCATAACGCATAGCGCAGTAAATAAAATAGTTAATGTTAATGTCGAATACTGTTCTGAATAATGAGCAGCACAGAGTGTACAGTAAAAGAGACATACTTTGAAGAAACTTCCCAAGGAATGTTAACCACCAGACGTGTACAGTTACATTCAGAAACCTTGTTATCTCATGTACAGGTGTGATCCTACTTGCTTAAGAGGGAACACATAATGCAGATTTCAAAAATTATTTAAGGATTTCATGATGTACTCAGCCTGACCTTGTACCTGCCCATTTTATAGACTCTCAGTTATATTTACATGTTGTTATATAGTCTTCAGATTTGTCTTAAATTACTTTATAATAAGTCTATGTTTTTGTTTTTATTTTATTTTCTCCAGTATTTTCAAATAACCATCTTCTTCAGATATGCAGTTTTTACGCTCCTGCTACAAGCAATCTGGAAAAAGAAATGTTTTCTTGTTTCAACAAAGTTATACCATTTCTATTTTACATTGTTCATAGGTTTATAGATTCATAGGTAGGTACTAGGCTATCGGCCCTGGGGCCTATATAAGCCTAGCCAAAAAGGTTCCCTGGTGTTTGCCACCCAAGAAAATTATTTTCCTGTATGCCTGCCAAGCAGTGCCAAAGAAGTGATTCTTGGGGTGAATTTTGTATTTCCCTTCCAGTCGTCAAGATTTTTCTTAAAGAGGGCCATTGAAGAGCTTTGCTTGACATGAATAGGTAGTTTGTTCCAGAGTATAGGAAGTCTCTGGGACAGGAATCTATCCTTCCAGCATGTTCTGTTTATTGTGGTGACAAGGTTTAGGTCCCTGGAGTGTGTGGTTCAGAGATTGGAATTTTTTTTGAGTGTAGCATGTCCAACAGCTCTGAATTTGACATAGCTTTGTATGTTAGGCAGAGATCATCTCTGAGTAGGTGATATGTGATGGAATAGAGCTGGAGTTTTTTGAGACGGTCCATGTATGGCATCTGTTTGAGGCCGGTAATCCTCTTAGTGAAGTATTTCTGTAGACTTTCCAACTGTTGTAGGTATCTTGTGAGATACATGCCAAATGGGACATTGTACTCTATAATGGGTCTGATGAGGTATGAGTAGAGAGGAACAATGACCTCCTTTTTTCTAGAGGAGAACCCTTTTGTGAAGAGATGTGCCACACAGAAGGATTTCTTGACTACTGTGGTGATGTGGTTATCAAAGGACAGACTACTGTCCACCTGTGTCCCGAGGTCTCTTATCACATTTTCAGTGTTAAGTAGACTACCACCTATGTGGTAGTTCATGGGTACTGAGTTTTTCCCAAAGGGGATGACAATGCCCTTCTTGGCATTGAACTTGAGGCCATGACTTTGACACCAAGCATCTGTCTCTGTGAGGCCATTTTGTAGAATCTCTGCATCATTTGGTGCTTCTATTATGGCTCCCAGTTTGCAGTCATCTGCAAACTTTGTTAGCCAAAGACCTTCTGTGTTAGCATGCACTTCAGAGAAGTAGATGCTGAACAGGACTCAGGACCAAACCCTGTGGTACTCCACTCATCACTGGTCTGAAGTCGGACTTGGAGTTGGCTATTTTTACTGTGTGGATTCTGTCAGTGAGCCAGTTGGCCACCTATCTTGTGACATAGGGATTTATGCTTAGTTTAGTGAGTTTATCTATAATTCCAGAGTGGGGGATGGTATTGAAAGCCTTGGCAAGGTCAAGATAGGCTGTGTGCACTACCCTGCCCTTGTCTATGCCTCTAGTGACTGCTTCAAAGAAGTCAGTCAGGTTTAGTAGACATGGTCTACCTTTTACAAACCCAAACTGAGTGGGGCCCATGGTTTGGAAGTTACCTATGTCTTTGTTTATAAGCTCCAAGATGATACATTCCATGGCCTTGCAGACCAGGCTCATCAGGCTAATGGGGCGGTAATTTCCGGGGTCTGTGGTGGCACCCCCCTTTGTGGAGTGGGAAAAACTGTCACTGTGCACCATTCAGTAGGCACATAGCCTGAGGTGAGGCTATGATTGAACATGGTACTTAAGTGGGGTGCCAGGTCATTCTGTAGTTCATGCAGTACGCAGCCTAGGATGTTGTCTGGTCCCATGGATGCTGTGTTCTTGGCTTTGAAGAGTGCAGTCTTTACTTGTTCATCCATGATTACAGGGGCTTTGCATTCTTCCAGTATTAAGATGGGCCCTTTAGAGAGTGAGGGGGGGGGTAAAGTTAGCACTGATCTGCCAGGATGGTGGCAATATTGGCTAGTTCTGTATATTTACTGCCTTTGTGCTGTAGCTCATAGCAGATCTGTGTGTTGCCATTGAGATTCTTGACATAGCTATAGAATGCTTTGTGGTTGTCTTTAGAAATAGTAGCAATTTTGTTTTCATAACTGGCTTTGGAGGATTTTATGAGGGATCTCAACTTCTTGCTGTGGCTGACCAGGGAGTTCCTCCAATCTTGGGATTTTACTTTTTTTGCAACAGCTTCTTCCTTCTGTTGTAGAGTTTGTTTATGGCAGGAGCCACTGGATTGGCTTCCTTTTTTGGAGAATAGCATCTTGGTTCTGTTGGGGATGGCACAATCCATGCACTCATGTGTGTGCTTATACAGTGCATGTGTGTAAGATTCAGCAATCGTACCTCTATTTTCCATCTGCATGGGTATTGTGAAGTTTGCCACTTCTGTCTTAAGAAGCATGAAGTTTGCTTTGGAGTAGTTTTTGACAGTGGTTTCCTTATGGGGAGGGTATGGATGTCTAGGGTGATTAGCTTGTGGTCAGATCTGACCAGCGAGGAGTTGACCTCTGGCGTGGAACACCGGTTACCCATATTGGTAATGACCGGGTCCAGGATATTGCTGCCTCTGGTGGGGGTGTGGACAAGGTGATCCAAGGCAATGGAATTTATGAATTCCAGAAAACGTTGAGTGAATGAGTTGGTACATGAGTAGTTTTCCCAGTTGATGGTGGGGTAGTTGAAATCTCCCATAATTAAGGTATTGGGTTGTACCTAAATATTTTCCAGTATCTTAAGAAATGAAGAGTGGGAATCCTGGGGCATGGTGGGGGATCTGTAACAAGCTACAACCTGGATTGCAGTCTTGCCCAGTATTAGTTGCACTTGGATAAATTTGGATGCATTATGTTGAGCAACTAGCCTGTAGATGTGAATATCCTTAATGAATATGGACACGCCTCCACCTTTAGTGTTTCAGTCTAGGTTAGGTGGCCGAAAGGTGTGGTATGAATTATCACCTGGTAATGCAGGGGTGCTCTCTGGAGCCTTGAACCAGGTCTTTGTCACTGCACAGATGTCAATGTTCTCCATTTTAAGGAGTGCCTCGAGTGAGTGCATTTTGAGGTTTAGACTTCTAACATTGAGTAGCATTACCATCATAGTTTGCTTGCTTGTACCTGTTACAGTGGTGAATTTAGCATTTGAACATTGCCTAAAAAGGACACTATAGGGATGGCAAGTGCCTTAGCTTGTATCCAGAATCCCAGGTGTGACAGGTGCAGGCCATCTCTGGCAAAGCATCGTGGTCTGTAGACCATGTCATCCCAGGCAGACAGATACTTAGAATGATACCAGAAGCTTAGCCAATTGTTGAAGTCATTTCCTATAACCTATCTGATATCTCAGATATGTAAAAATTCCTTGCTATACTTAAGTGTTCTGCTGTATCATCTATGCACTTCTTCTGTGCAATGAATACTAATTGCTGATAATTTATTTGGAAGAATCTGACAGAACATTTTCCAATTACAGTTGCCCTTTTATTGCCTGTCTCCATGTTGAGTATGACTTTTTGAAGCAACGTTCACAACTCAGCACTTTTAGTCCACACAAAAAGCTGATCACATGAACATGAAGTCTAACTCCTTAATTACAAATGGCAATTGGTAATACGTTGCATTCCAGTAGCACTGCCCTCTTGTCACCTTTTATTACATTAAGGCTCAGTCCCTTTTTTATTGTCAGTATCCCTTCCTATACTTTGCTCAGTTGCTTTTCTATTCTCTGAACTAGATTATAATCTTCTTCTTTGCATTAGGAGTTGCAACCACATGAGACATTCTTTTGATTTTTGCCAAGTCTCTTCTCGTCCTTTTCAATGCAGTTCATAATAAATTCTGTGTTAAATTTGGGGGGTCTTTAGGGGGGGCAAGTGCTTACTTTTAGTCACCATGCAGTGGCAGCTGTACTGAAGCCTGGAAGCAGTTGCTACTTAAAATTTGTTACCTCTAGCAGTCGACATTTCAAAGCATTCCTGTAGACCACTTCCTTCTTATTAATCAGAAAGTATTATATATACCAAATCTGCATATTAAGTTTATTCTGCTTGACTGTATAAACACTTTGCTAATGTTTATATAGCTGTTCTGTTCTGGTTAATATTGTTAACTTTATTAACCTTTATTTTTAAATTAATATTTTTTTGTTTGTTCTCTCCACTGTAACTGTTGATGTGCTGCATACCACTGTAAAAACATGTCTCTTGTAATGTGTGTGTATACTGATCATGTCTAAATAACTAAATGTATCTGTAATTTTTCTGTGTGGAACTTTTCTCCCCGGGCCTCTGCTGAAAAAGGGCCTTTTCAGCTCAGTCAGACACCCCCAGTTAACAAATGTAAAATAAAATAAATAAACTTTGTTGCGTGGCTCTTTATATCATCTGCTTGGCACACTGTTATTGCATGCTGCATTGGTTCCTGAGTTTACTTGTTAGTGAGACGTTCTTTAGTATCTATAAAAAGTTTAGGGGAAAGAAATCAAAACAAATGGATTTTTTTTTTCAGGACAATAAAATAATGTGTTTTTGATGTGAATAAGGGGTGATAGGAAGATGCAGGCCTAAATGCATTTTATGGAAATGGTACGACTGCCCACTCATATACCTAGTACTTCCTGTGGATTGTAAAGCCAACTGCTGTATCATGTCTGGCATAGATTTATTAATATAATTTGAAAGCTGTGGGGCATCATACATTTCTGGCAGCCCATGCTCACACTTACTGCTTGAGTTTCCTTCCGGTGCCATTTTATGGTTGTGCTGCACTCATTCAATTACTTCTTATATTCAAGGGATTTGAAAAGTCAAAAGCTGTTATAACAATGAAAGATAAAAGGAACACACTCATCACAATTCACTACTACGATGCTTTAATGGGGTTAAAAAAGGTTGTATTGACTCTGATACGCCAAGTTGTGCATTTCCTGCTCTGTATTCCAACTAACTCATAGAGTTCTATGCAATTTATTATGAAGATCATATAGGACCCTAAGAAAATAAGTCATTACATCCCACCATTGGGTTTGCTGTGCTTCAAGACGTTAATCTAGAGCATTGACTAAGTACATACCACCAGAAAGTAGTTAGATCAAGACAGAAATATATATATTTTTTGCTCTTTTTAGGTTAAGAAGCTTGACTTTCTGATACTCACCTGGTTCATTTGCCCTGTCCTACCTGGATAATCTGTCCTTTCCAACAGTGATTAGTCTTATGGAGAGCCAACATACTGCCCATATGGCAAGAGATAAGAAATGAGCAGTAGCTAGTCATCATCTGTAACTTGCAAAGCTTTGTGTGGTTTTTCCCTTTTTTTTCAGTTATACTTGCTCAGGTAAAGCATAGAAATGTTGGCCCTACTAATGCCTTTGCGTCTTCAGTACTGGCTTACAATGTGTAGTTTTTATGTAGGCTTACTCAACAACTTTACATCCAGCAGTAACATTCGTGTGTCCAGCATAATGCCCTTTTTCCTGCTCTTAATACAGGAAATGGCCCTTTGTTAATAAATGCAGCTCTTTCTATCAGGTATTTCAGGTGTTATAAATAATGCTGAAACTCTAATAGAACCAGCAAAGGTAAAAAGCTGCCTCTTACTGCTGGGCCACAGATTGTAAAACAATCACTGCAAAAAAGCTTTTTGAAAGCCTACTTCCGGATCACAGAAAAAGCCTGGCCTGATGTACAGCTTTGGGCGTACAATGTACTTTCCAAGAGGGAACTAAAACACTTCCTATTCCAGGGTTACTTGTCAGGGAGAAACCGAAACAAACACATTCTAGCCATTGTACTAGTAATATTTGAAAGTAACGAGGCATGATTTTTAGTGAGCATTCTGTCTTTTATAACCATTTACACATACACTACTGTAAGACCAGAGGAATGTCAACATTTATTTAACATGAAAATGTTGTACAGATTTAGTCTTGTACCTGATTCACTGTTGCTTTGAGTTGTTTGCTCTTTGCAAGCATTTATGGAGCTTTTTTTGTCTGGGTCATCTCTATAGAGGACTCAGTAGTTTGTTATCCAATGAAAATATTTAGTTACTCATCTATTTAGTTTGTTAGTTGAATAAATAAATGAGCGAGTGAATGAATGAATGAATGAATGAATCAATCAATCAATAAGTAAACAAAAAACAAATGAATTAATAAATAAGGAAATAATTGACATTTTTTATTATGGAATAAGATCAGGCCTAGGAGATTAAGGAATAGGACGAGTGACAACAGAAAGTATACAGCAGTAGAAATAACGAAACAGAAAATCTGCAGGAAAATAAAACCCTTAGTTAACTAAACTCATCTAAAAAGGAATGAAAATAGATGATTTGGAGTTATCCAAAATAATGAATGTGTTTGCTTGTAAACACACAGTAGAATAATAAAACTATAGCGAGTGATAACAAGTCAGCTGACAGAAGGGGAACAGATACGGATAACCTGAGCAGCCCATGTGATGCAAAAGCCTCCAATGGTGTCACGATTAATGATACATGACATACTGAGGCATGATAGTGGAGAAAGGTCTGCTACATCTTAAGGCTGCCTTTCACTACAACAAAAAAGTATAGAAAATGAAGTGCCAGTCCACAAAACTAATTATTCATTGTAAACAAGATGGATAGAGGGTCGCAGACGAGATATGTAACATGAAAATAAAATAATGTAACAATGTAATATAATGCAACAAATTTATATAACAATGTAGTATAAGACAGAAGAACGCACCAGCTGATCAGTTTATTTCCTTTCCTAAGAAATACGATACAGATTCTATCTAAGCAGCACGTCCTCCTGCTTCTTCTTTTTCTGGTTTTGTTTACAAATGCCGTATGTCTGTTGTATGCATTCGTGTGTTTCATCTCTGTTTATGAAAAAGATATTCTTAACTGCTGTTTTAATCAACACATTCATTTTCTGTACATTAATGTGTTTCTTGTATATTCTGTGATATCAGCAAGATACTTGCAAATTGTGCCTGCATCTGTTTCATTTCTTGAAAGTCGGTAGTGACTTGGGCTCCGTGGATGCCTTTGAGATACATAATCCTTTCTCATCCTCTTGTGCCTCCTTTTATCACATCTGTCCAAAAGCTTCCTTAGTCTCTGCTTACAGACCCTCCATTAAGGGCTCTGCATTTTATCTCTTGCTCTGTTCTGGCCTGCTATGGCTTCCTCTCTCAGCATGCATCCTTTTCCTTGATTATTTATTTTATTTTTATTTATTTATTTATTCATGTAACTTCCAGGCTCCCTAACTTCTAATCAATGCAGGACACCTGAAATGATAGAATGCCATTCCAAAGCTGTTGAACTTCCTGTCTGTCAAATACTGAAAGCACTGGCAGGTTTAGAACATCAAGACTCAAAGACATAATACAAGGTAGGGCCATATCATATCTGACTACATTTTATGAGGGATAATTGTAGGAGATGCTGCTAAACTGCTTATTGTCTCTGTTAATCACACTAATGACATGACTTTGTACAAATCATCATGTGAACGTCTACTTTATGTGAGCTCACTGTGTGTTTATGAGCAAGGTGGCCTATTTCCACCTGAACCATAACATTCTATGCTCTATAACTCTCAATACCATGTTGCCCAGTTTGCAGTCTGGAATATTTTTAAAATGCATTTATAAATATATCTTCTTCTGCTGTGTCTGTATTTCAGATAAATAGTCTCCCTACCTTTACTTTTAGTACTATAATAATCTTTTACGGGTCTATATTATATATTTGAAGCTTCAAAATTTCGAACCTCATATGTTCGACAACATATGAGTGAAACTTGAAACCTCAAATATATAATAAAAAAGTAAAAAAAAAAAAAAAAAAAAAAGCAGGGGGCCCTCACACCAACCCTGAGACCACACTTCAGTGCACAAAAGGGACATTTCCCATTCTGCATGTACGGAGCTGTTGCCTTTCACCTTCGTACTTTTCAAAGTTCAAAGTTTGATCATATGGTGTCGACCAAATGAGATTCAAACTTTGAAACTTTCAGTAATTTAATAGGGACCCACTTTTACACATCAAAAGATTACCATTTATAAGTCACTAATTGGACAACACCATTCTGTGCACACTTTATCAAGTATTGATACAAACTCGTTTATCTTGACAGTTTGACCCTGTGTACCAGTCACCACAGGGAGCCTTCCAGGCAATTTGGTAGTGACCACATGATAGGGTGGTATGTTGATTTTTTTCTCTTGGGCTGATGCAAGTAATCCTGTAACAATTTACCCCTCCCACATAAAATAAATGTGTTTTGTCATCAAATTTTATAGTCATATATGAAAGTGGAAGTGCAATGAGCATTCCTGCAGACAAGGCTAAGTTAATTTATCATGTATAATTTATTATAACTATGGTATGATTTCTCAACTGTTTTTTTTTTCTTTGGAGGATAAAGGGTCCCTGTTTGTGTCTTGCTTTTTCTAATTGATATTCACTTTTTCTTATGTCTATCTTATGTTTCACAAGTTTGGGACATTGCCCTAGTTTTCCAGACAAAACCGTAGGACATTCCATTTATTTTATTTGTTCCCTGGGAACAAAATAGAGAACTTGCCATTAGATCTTGCAGTATGCTTTTTAATCATAGTTTTTTTTTACTTGGAATGCAGTAAGGTAGTCTTGTTACACTTGCATAGTAAGCAGAGGGAGGTTGAAGGAATCAATCCCTGGATTTCAGGATGCTACTCATTAAGAGCTTATAGCCTTAATCCTCTGTGCTGAGATAAACTAGCATATCATGCTTAGGAAGTAATTGTGAGCAAAATCTTCCCCTATTCTTACTACAAACCCCAGTATAGCTAAACCTTGGTAAAACCTTTATTAAAATTCACCAGCAAATCCTCGATCAGACCTATACCTGGTGGGTTAATCATTAGCATAGTTACTTTCTGTAAGACCCTTAACCTTTCCCATTATCATATCACTGGCATATCATTTCCTGTTATCTTATTAATAGTGTTGCTATTAAAACAGAGCTCATTAGCAGAGATCTGGAAACCCATACTGACAGTGAGGTATCCTTTAAAAATAAAGCCTCAGTTCTTGTGAGAAAGTCCTTCTCTTTCACACACCTCATCTATCATAGCATCTCTCCTAAGGCCAAGGCAATCGTCTGCCTTTACTTTCCCTCATCAGGCCCGTTATCAAATGCAGGGCCTTCTTTGGAATTTACTCTACTTAACACTTTGTATAATTTGAAGGCCCAAAGGATTCCTAATTTAGAAATTCTCTCATTCAGGCTATACAATCACTCACCCTCTTGTCAGCTCAGGAGAGGCCAGTGAAGCCATCTTTGCATAGTGTTTCCTACTATTAAAGACCCTTTACTTTTCAACATAGTTTACCCTCATAGCTAAAACAAATCAACTAATACCACCATGGAGGAAATAACCCTCCACTGTAAGATCAAACAATGATACCTGCTGGCATGGCAGGTTTCTCACTGGATGCACCTGCCATCAGTGTTTGGCTGCACATTCAGCACAGATGCTCCTTGCAAACCTTTAAAACAACCCTTGATGGCTGGATGGCTTAAATGTAAATTCATGCTTGGTATTAATGCTAACAATCTCCTTTCCAGAGAAAACTAGTCTATTGTTATCACAGCAAGGGGTGATGTGGATAAGCTTTTCAGTGGATCTCCAACCCTAAACTTAGTATAACCCTATGAACCTATAAACATAAAAACCTTGTCAGTATTTACAAATGAAAAGTGCAAAGCAGTAATGGGAGAACATAGCACTAACACTTTCCATAATTAGATTTTATCATATTGGTTAAACATTGTTAATAAATATTAAAGACATCATCTTATCTGTCTATCATCTATCTATCTATCTATCTATCTATCTATCTATCTATCTATCTATCTATCTACCTGTCTATCTATCTACCTACTATCTATCTATCTATCTATCTATCTATCTATCTATCTATCTATCTATCTATCTATCTACCTGTCTATCTATCTACCTATCTATGCATCTATCTATCTATCTATCTATCTATCTATCTATCTATCTATCTATCTATCTATCTATCGGGTCTATATTAGATCAGCGAACACTTAAACAAGTGAATGCTGATTGACTGACCTTATTTTAGCGAAAGTTAAAAATATCGAAGCAACAGAAACTCAGATTTTTTCCTAGGGAAAGAATTTGCTTGTCCATTTCTGTTGCTTCAGTATTTTCAGTGCTGTGGTGGAAAGTTACGGGTCGTATTCAGGTAAGTGTGCGATTGTGTGGATGTGAGTGTTAGGGTGGGTTAGGTGAGTTAGGGTTAGGGCTCGGGTTAGGAATGTGTGCGATTGTGTGGACGTGAGGGTTAGGGTGGACTTAGGTGAGTTAGGGTTAGGGAGCGGGTGAGGTGAGTGTGTGATAGTGATGGACCTTAGGGTTAGGGTTTGGGTTAAGGTAAGTGGATAGATAGTGGTGTGTGCATAGTTTAGTGTAGGGTTAGGTATCAGATTTTAGGTGTATGTGTGTGGATTTCTGTTTGTTTGGTGTGCTTGTGTTGTGTATATGTGTTTTGGATCAGTGATTTTTTTCCCTAGGAAAACAAATCACTGATCTGACAGTTCCAGATTGTAAGCTTTCGCTTACATAAGGTCGAAAAATCAGTGTTCGCTGATCTAATATAGACCCTATCTATCTATCTATCTACCTATCCATCTGTATATAAAAAATTTAAGCTATGAAAATGGAACTTATAAATGAGCACAATATTCCAAGGATACTAAATAATAAAATTCATATTAACAAACTAGGAAAAATATACTTCATGGCATAATTTATCAAATGTAAAATTTTATGTAACACATATTGGACTCAACAGAGATTACACAATGGATGAATAGTTAAATCAGCTATTTGCACTGCATGTACTCATGGGAATAAATGCAATTTACTGCATACATTATGTGGAACCTTAGTAAATGTTGTATA
>NC_056737.1:1006723441-1006738441 GCF_019279795.1 Protopterus annectens
CATTAATGGTTAATGCTATTTCTACTGCCAAAAGTATTTTATTATGACTAAGAATTGCTTTTAATAAAAGTAGTTTATCTTGATTTTTGTGTAAATAAGCTTAAATTTTTTTATAATCCAGTATTGTATAAAATTTGAACTGCTGGACTGGCAATTTATTCAGTAAGTGCAGCTTGTATGAAACCAACCCATTGAAAACCCTTCCACTGACACTGCCATGAGTTTTATCTGCAATAGACAAGTCTGCCTACACCCTCGGGGCACACACACCATTCCAAGGACCAGTTTAAAGCTGGGATGGGTCTAATGTAATAGAATTTGGTGGTTCTCCCAATAAAATGAATGAGACACTATTCTACGGGTTATAGTTGTGCTCTACACATAACTTATGTGTGTGATAGATACCCTGTTCATGGCAAATCAATGTATCATTGACAGTTAAATTAAAATGGCAGCAGAGTTCTAGCTATGGTGGATTAAAAGGTGTTAGTGGGCATCTTTACTGTATTACTGGCATGCAAAACTGAATGCCATTTTTGCATTTGTAGTCAGGGCTGAAGCACTTTAAAGTTTCACATACGATATAAATGGATTGCTTTGGCTCTGGATGTCAAGAAAAGCTGCATAAAAATAAGGGGCTGTAACCCCTCATCAGAAGAGGAAAACTAGAAGAGTTTGTTACTGCATTGGCTCTGGAGAAGCGATGTTTGTGCCCATGACTGTTTACCCTAAGAAAGACCATGCACCTTGTTTGGAAGAGGACCTGAACCACAAACTTGAGGTTTATTTTCATATTCAGCACGTGAATTGTCCGCACATTGTATTAGACCAGAGACATTGTCTTACCTAGGTTCTGTTAAATAGTTAGATGGATAGATAGAAAGTTAGATCTGTATCTATCTGTACATATATCTAAACTGATATCTATGTATATCTATATCTATATATCTATATCTTTATATATATATATATATATATATATATATATATATATATATGTATGTATATAAAAGACACAAATGACAATGTTCTTAACAAAAGTTGACAACTAAATATGCATGTTCAAGACACAACTTCAGATCATGCACCCCAACACGTTCTGTTAAATTTACATTCTGACTCAGATATCATAAAATACTAGGGAATGGACATTTCCCTAACCTTAGTAATGTAGCGATCTTGCACACCTGTCATCCATCTGTTTACTCACCCAAACTGTAGCAATTAAACAGATGTAAACTTTTCCTACATTCAACTTGACCTAAAGGATGGAAGATACTGAGTTTAAACCAAACCTACCCAATTGAACTTTAGTGGTATACCAATTGCATACACTTAAATATGGGATGGAGTTGTGAGAAGCTGCTTAGACTACAGGTGATGCCTTTTGGGGAAGAGTTTTGTAGCTCAACCACTTTCAGCATAA
Organism: Protopterus annectens; assembly: GCF_019279795.1. Classification (NCBI taxonomy): domain Eukaryota; kingdom Metazoa; phylum Chordata; order Ceratodontiformes; family Protopteridae; genus Protopterus; species Protopterus annectens. The sequence continues at coordinate 1,006,724,868 of NC_056737.1, forward strand.
ACTGTAGTGGACAGCATCCTCTTGATATTAGAGCACTGATCACAGACAGGATCACTGTGTCAGGGTTAGACAAGTGATAGTGTAAGTTTGGCTGTAAGTGGGTGATTTATTCTGTCATCCCCTTGAGTTGTAGACTCTGGATCCTGAGCCACGTGACTTTGCTGCACTGACCACCCATCTTGTCTCTTAGACACACAGTGTGTCCAGCCACCTCCTTAGCCCCATGTTATCCATGGTCAAGATACTTTCCATCAGTGAGCTTGCATTCAGCATAGTAGTCCTTAGTTGATTGCCTTTATATCTAGATTTTGCTCAACAGAGCTGCTATCCCAAGTAATGTAGGTTGGGCAACTGCACACCATTTGATAACATACCGATTGAGGAATATTGAGCAATGGGGATAAGACAGCAGCCACAGTGGTAGAACAATATGTTAGAGAACTGTACTAGGTTCTAGAACAATATGTTAGAGAACTGTACTAGGTTCTAGAACAATATGTTAGAGAACTGTACTAGGTTCTAGAACAATATGTTAGAGAACTGTACTAGGTTCTAGAAAGTGACAAAGCAGAAAAGAAAATACGTCATCAGGCAGCATTTTTAAGGGATGACAGGATGAATCTGCTCACCGGTTCAGAGGACATCAAGGGCCCCACCGAAGCTTCTCTCTCTCATACACAGCCTGCAGTGAAGTTGGAAGAAGAGCCCTCCATTAATGAAGTAAGTACAACACTAAGGGAGGTAAAATCAGGAGAAGCAGCAGGCTCAGATGAAGACAAAACAGGTATGATCCAGATGATGAGTGAGTTGGAGGAGAAATGGCTCCAGAGGGTACTCATGTCAGTATCGAGAGAAAGTTGTATACCAGATGACTGGAGATTAAGCATACTAATGCCAGTATACAAGATCAAAGGGGACATTCATGACTGGGTCTATATTACCAAAGTGAAAAACCCTATTCTCGAACACCTAAACATCGACACCTATACCGCAAACCGTGAAAATCCCGAATGCACTAAACCATGAAAAAGCCAATATTGAACTGTCGTAGTCGGCCAACCCCACCACCCACTACATACTACCTACCCAAAGAAAATAAATAAACCACATACATACACTAACAAAACCCTACTTCTAACCTAAGGTAAAGCACCAAAACCCTACCTCTAACCCTACACTAAACCTCACATACACAACTAACTATGCACTATCCCTAACCCCTCCCTAACCCTAAGGTCCATAACAACCGCACACTTCCCCTACAGACATACACCCAAACAAAATAAACAATACACATACATACACTTAAAATAACCCTACTTCTAACACTACACTAAACCTTACATACATTACCTATCTATACTCTTACCCCAACCCAAATCCTAACACTAAAGTCCTATCTATCGCACACTTACCTTACGGAGCTATACCGCAGATGGGCAAACAAAAACAAATCGACATTTTGGAATTCGCGGTTTTGTACATTCGGGATTTCCATACTTCCCGCAATACATGTCGATGTCTTCGTATTCGCTCATATGTTTTTTTCCATTCGTAATATAGACCCTTCATGACTGTGGGTAGTACAGAGGTATCAAACTCCTATCACACTGCATGAAAGTGCTGGAGAGGATGACTGATAAATGAATATGCAGAGTTGTAAAAAGTAAGATAGGAGATGCATCTCTTTGTCAATTTACTTAGATTTTGTGGTAAGGAAATATGATTATAAAGTCAATTTTTCATGTGGTATTGCTACTTTGATTCAATACTGATTGACCATTGTTAACTGAGGTTCTAACAAAATGAAGAAATAGGGATTTTCATTTCAAACTTTTAATTTAGTATAGTTGAAATTGTGTGATTTTACACTCTGTCTTATTCTTTTATTTTTATACCAGTTAGACATTTTGTGATGCAAATTTGTTAAATAATCTAATATGTTATCATTACACTGCACATAATTATTTATCAATAAATAATTGATACGCCCTAGTTTGATCTTTAAGTTGTTGTATTATAACTTTATTATAATTGGACAAATAAACTAAAACTAAATGGATTGTGGACTGATTGTTGGCATGAGATGGCATTACACAAATCAGTCTTTGAGAATAGTTTCTTACAAACACACAAATCTGTTTATGAAAGCTTGTGTGACAAAGATATGAGTAAAGTAATCTCTCGTAATCACATTTTTTGCAATTTTTCCTGCAATACCTGGCATTCATTACTTTTTAACTAATGTTAGTTGTCTGTTCTGATACTCATTTAGCATATTAAACACCATTTTTGTGTAAGTATATAAGATAATTGTATTCAGGTATTATTGATAAGCTCACCAGCCTGGGCATAAACCCTTATGTCACAAGATGGATCGCAAACTGGCTCTCAGACAGATCCCATAAAGTAAGAGTAGCAGGATCTATGTCTGAATCTAGACCAGTAACGAGTGGTGTGCCTCAGGGCTCTGTCTTGGGGACCCTCCTGTTTGGCATATACTTCTAAGAAGTACAGGCAAGCACGGAATGGCTGTGGCTGACTACGTTTGTGGATGACTGCAAACTGGGTGCTAGAATAGAGTCTCCGGCCGACATGGAGATCCTCCAGAAGGGCCTAAATGAGACTGATGCATGGTGTCAAAGCCATGGTCTCAAGCTAAATGCAAAAAAATGCATAGTAATCCCCTTTGGAAAAAACAGAGTACCCGCAAACTACAACATAAGAGGTAATCCCCTGAAATCAGAAGAAGAAATAAGGGATCTAGGGACCTAAGTAGATAGTCAGGTTTCCTCTGATAACCATGTTGCCAAAGTGGTTAGAAAATCCTTCTATGTGACCCATCTGATCATGAAAGGGTTCGCATCAAGATCTAAGGATGTAATGGTGCCCCTCTACTCTTCCCTCATCAGACCCATTATTGAGTACAATGCACCAATTGGAATGTACCTGGCTAGACATCTCCAGCAGCTAGAGAGACCACAGAGGTACCTAACCAAGAGGATTACTGGCCTCAAACAGTTGCCCTATGCATCAAGATTGAAAAAGCTAAGTCTGTTCTCTGTTGCATACCGTTTTCTCAGAGGCGATCTCTGTCTAACGTACAGAGCCATGTCCAACCCAGAATTGTTGAACATGCTCCATCTTAGCAAAACAAAATCTACTCGAGCTACATGCTCTAGGGATATAAACCTCAACACAACAATGAATAGAACATGCTGGAGGGATAGATTCCCTTCGCAGAGACTTCCCTTACTATGGAACAGGGTCCCAATCTACATAAAACAGAGCCCCTCACTATCACTCTTCAAGAGGAACCTTGATGAGTGGATGGGTAACAGAAAGTTCACACCGGGGATCACACCAACAGCACTACTAGATAGGGGCCAAGGGTACTAGCTGCTAGTACAAGGGTCTAGGGAACTACTAAAGGGGCGGTGAATACTGCACAACGTGGCTGGGGTAATATATGCTTTCGGGCAGATAGCCCAGTGCCAACCTATGAACCTATGAACCTATAACTGGATACATTCTTCATTAAAATAATAGTTCCTGTTCTATCTTAGAAATAACAATTTGCAAGCATTCTCCAATCTCTGAAACCACATTTAATACATCCTTTTCTAATAAACATGTATATCAAATTTGTTTAGTTTAAGGTGTGACTTCATCCCCCATTTTTATAACCACTGTTTAAGTCATTTACTTTTAATGATGTTATGTGCAATGCTGTCATAATATCTGCCAAGAGATTTGTTCCATATCAAATGGAACAATCTGCTCATTAATACAGAATGTATTTCTATCCCCGAGTTGTCAATACTGCTTTATCATGAAGTCATCATCATTACTTAGCTATATATTTGTCACATAAATTGCATACCACTTTCTGGATTTTGTTTCATGTACACTAAGAACATTATAACTTCATAAGTTCCTAGTCCAATTAAGAACACCCCTATTAAACTACCAGCAATGATATGTCTCCATGTAAAAAATGTAATGTTTAGCCCATTACATTCAAACTGAGAAATATGTTATTCAAATGAGACACGATACTCATCATATTTTCCTATAATCTGTGAACCGGTCACCTATTCCTTATACATCTTTAATCCACTCTACATATTCTCACTAATATCACCATTCACTGTTTGCTTATATCCCCAAATTTCCAATTATACTAATTTCCTTGCCCCCTATACCTCCCATCTCTACTTCACCACATTTTCCCTACTTACTACCTTCTTCTTCTTCTTTTGGCTTTTCCCGGTTAGGGGTCACCACAGTGGATCACCTGTCTGCTCATGACTGGCAGTGGAGTTTTACGGTGTTGAGTTGCCAGCCCGGCACTCAACCTTCCACAGAAGGCACACACATGCATGCACTTACACCTAAGGTCAATTTACAGTGTGCAATCCACTACAGCATGTCTTTGGGATGTGGGAGGAAACCAGAGCACCCGGAGGAAAACCACGTGCCCACAGGGAGGACATGCAGACTCTGCACAGAAGGCACCCCAGCCAAGGATCGAACCAGAGAACTTCTTGCTGTGAGGTGGCAGCACTAACCACTGCACCACTGCAGCCACCCTCCCTACTTCCTACCTAATATCCCTTTTTTGATGTATCATAGTTTATCAGCTTTTACTATTATCTAGTTCAACGAGTGCCATGATTATGCTCCAGTATCACTTAAAAGACAACCTGTTTCAGCAGGTTAACTATCAAAATTCAGAAAAGCACACATATGACTAGTGTAACATCTAAAGTATAGTTTCAAAGTTTTGTAAAATGGAAACCTAACTTACTGCAGCTTTAATATTGATTTAGACATGGCAAATGCAGTTCAATGAGCATATTTTCAAAACAGCGAATACCAAACACTTGGCTTTAACATGGTTCAAGACTGGGATGGAAAAACATTTTAATTTTCAACATTGCTTTTCAATGACATGATGAAACGAACAAGTGCATTTCTGAATTTTGATAGTAAGCCATTTCAACACTACTGTACCATGTAATCTGAGCTTAACAACACATAGGAAGGGTGCTTATCAATTGTTAAGCAACCCCTCTGTACTGTTACGATCACGTCTGGTGCTAGGATGTAAAAGCTGACAGTGCCAGACAATAAACAGCAACTGTTCATCTCCATTTCCACCTGCTGTCTACAACATTACAGCCACTCCGACATATTTGGGAACCAACTGCTTCCCTTAGAAAATATAAGGACATCTCCTGCTATCTCTCTGACAGCATTTCTAAACTGCTTTACAGGGTTTCAAAGCTGGAGGTAATACTTTGCATTTTCTTGGGGGGGTATGTAATTAGTAGTATACAAAGCAGATAAATCTCCATGTACTACAAAGAATTATGACTGGACCACCAACTGTCACTTAATATAATGTGTTCTCAGCATGGATGCAATGATTCACCTTTTGCGTTTCATTCTTGAGGTGAATTTCTTGGCATCCATCCATCTCTCGAAGAAATAATAAGCAGGTTTTGATCGGAGACCCAATTATAATCCTCTGCTTCTTATTTTTGTCCTTGTACATATTGTTACCTTTATATTCATTTGTGTATCAGCTTTTGCAATGTTACTGTAATGTTCGATAACACTAATTTGTAAATATTAATATAATTTCTTATTTCTAGTCATGAGTCTTTTATCCAGGGATTCCACCAAAAAGGGACCAGTTTGCTTCACTGGATGATTATACCTGTCAGCAAAATTAAAATAAATGTGCAAATAAAATAAATACATGTTAAATCTACTTATGTATAGATAATTGGAAGGACAATAATGCTGAAGTTATGTAATAAATTAACAGAGATTAAATTAGAAATAGAAGAAAAATGTTTGTTTGCTCAGCTATCTTCTCATCTTTGTATTTTAATAGAGTGACATTAACTTGTTTAGGAACCTTTTTTTGAACAACTGCCTTACATAGCCTAAAACTGTATTCCAAAATCACATTTTTTATTTTTGTTGTGAAACAATGAGAGCTACATTATTCATCCAGGTTATTCTTAATTTCATATTACTATAACAATTCTCTTTATGTCTCTTCAGTCTTTTATAAGGGAAGGCAACCAGTAGCTTTAGTCTTCGTATTTAAAGTCTCCGTTCCCTTCTACTCCATTTAATCTAAAATGTATTATTATTAGAATTAACAAAACATATTCTCTGTTTTTTCTTTCTTTTCCCTTCTCTTTGTTTTAATTACCCGTTAAGTGATTTGTGAACGATATTATGTGATATATGTGCATCAACTACTGACATCAATGTAGCAGTGTGCAAACGTGGACTCCAATTTAACAGGTAATACTTCGATGGGAAATTCAACACAAATCTACTTATGTGTCTGCACTAGACATTCCTTACTCGTCTTCATCTTTATTCGGTCATAGATTGTTACTTAATTATTATATTTTCTCTCACCTTCATCTTTTTAATTGGTTTCCTTTCAATTCCCAATTATTAATCATGTCCATCACTAATATAAGTAACATAGATAAATAAATAACCTATGCATTATAATGACAATTGTTTCAGCATGTTAATTTCCGTATTTATGTTTTCTCATTCCTTACTATAAACCACATTGTATATGAGAGTTATGTAGGAGTCAGGTTATTCCTGTTCATGTTGTTCTACATTTTCATTAGTGTTCTTTCTCATCTTTTTATTTCAACTTTTTTTATTTCTTTGTTCCTTCCGTTCTCTTCATCCTTTCTCTGTTTGCTGTCCCTGTTTAAAAAAAATGGCATACATCAGTTATAAGTGTAAAGTAAATATATATATACACTGTCTATATAAGACTGCAAACTGTTTAATTAGGTAAACTTGCAGAGTCACTTATTATGATAAGTGAATAATCAAACTAATATAAAAAGTGTCTTCCTAACTAAGAAGTCTTAATAACTTCTTAAGAATCAAAATAGCACTTTTATTTATTTACATGTACTCTAATCTCTAACCATATTAGAGAACATTAATTGTGTAAATTAAACTAGTACTTTTGAAGTACTTAATGTAGCTGTAAAAGTTGACTGCAATACCATGTAATGTCATATGCACAAATATTGGCAAGTTGCTGAAATTGTAATTGTTGCAACTTCAAACTTTATATTACAAATTTCTTTATATCAGTTTTACATTTATCTCTCACTGTTATTTATACATATGATTCTACTGTCATTAAAATTAACATCTACATTCAGAATCATTTACCTCTGGCACGTTCAGTCAACATAACAGATTGCATCTGCCAACACTGTGTATCACTATTGCAACTGGCATACATTTGTCTGTACCTGATTAACCCCTATATATATATATATATATATATATATATATATATATATATTGCACTTTTGAAATAAAGCTTATGATATCCTTTATCGTATATGTTCTAGCTAGCAAATACATAGCAATATAATTTAAGTGCATTCAGGCAGTCAGTGTCATTACTATCAGTCTATTAAAGCTATATTCTTCTATTTCTCAACATGTACTCAGGTTAGGATTCCAGTGACTGTGCAAACTGATCGAGGAAAATATTTATAGTTATAAAATAATAGTTATAGCCTTCCCTTGAAATTGCTCAAATATTCATCAGTCAATTACATACTAACTAGCTATGTAGTTTGAAATAAGGTTAACCAAAATGATTTAGAGAACAAACATTTCCTTTCAATCTCTATGCTCCCGTCTGTTTATACACTCATGCTGTAGTCTTCTTTTAAACTAGCAACTTAAAATACACTCGTTACCCCTTATCTATAAAACATGCACCATTTTATCTTTCTATAAATGTAAATTTCAAAGCTTCAGCACTTTCTTCTGCTCTGACCAAGATCATATTTTACCATCAACTTATAATATCTTGATATTGATTCTAAGGTTTACATTCATATGGTCGAGCTCACATTGCTCGACCATACATTTTACTAACTTTTCTCCGGAAATCCCATAATGCTGAATGGTCAGAATGTTGGAAAAACACAGAAATCAACATTTACAACCATTCTACACCCTAAAACGACTGATAACATGGGTCAAAAAGGGGACTTTGTGATTCACAACACTTGCAATCACATTTTTGAGATGTTGCTGCACTCCTTTCAGCCATACCCACTCGACCATCCACCGGTCGATCATATGCATGTACACCAATTATAAATATTTAAGTGAAACTATAAATATTTTTTTTCTGCATGAAAGAAAGCACTCATTCCCAATTTCCGTCTATTATTTCTATTATTTTAAGAGGGGCCAAATATATACATGCACACAGACACACACACACACACACACACACACACACACACACACACACACACACACACACACACACGCACACCTATTCACAATCATTCCCCATTTAATGCCACCAAACTTTACCATCTGACAGTAAAATGTGGATATTTTCTATAAAGTTAGTAGCATTATATATGCATCTAACCAGAATAATTTAATACTATTCAATATTTCTGTTAATCACTTGGAGTAACTGTAGAAATCTATACTAAAATGTAATAAGCAACCTTGTACAAAAAAGTGGACATCATTAAGTAATATGTATGAACAATTTAGCAGCATTTCAAACTTAGGAAAAAAAAGACAGGACTTAAATCAGCTGAGTACATATGCGTGCATTAACTTATTTTAATTTCATCTGTCCTTGATGATGTCATATTCAAAAAGTTGGTAATTTGTTTTAACAAACATCATGAGCTAGACTTTCCCCACCCAAGCCTACAAGCCTACCCTCTTATCCTTGATAAGATGACATCGAACCGCGCCATGATGTCCCCAATATGGCTACTCATTATCATAACCACAAGTCCTTTCCTTTAATGATACTACGGGAAAATTGGCTTACCTTGCAACAACTCACAGCATGTCAGTTCTGTACATAAAACGGTTACTCTGAGTAACTATTTATAAAGTCTGTTATTCTTGCATGCATTTAATCATTTTAAAGGCCACAACTAAATTCTTACAACTCTATAGATGCAGATGACCACTCCTTTTATTAAGTTATCATTAGTTGCCTTTGTATTTGTACATATCATGTCCCCATTTATAAATCACATATTATCTCTCTAATAATTTATAGCCATCTCAAAACATGCAAGTCACTATCTACAATCCAACCTAAGAGGCCAAAGCATTTAATTTATATGAAACAAAAGTTTTACCTTTATTTGGTCAAAATTAGCCTTTGTATTATGTAACCCAGTAATATTTATAATGTGATTATTGTTGTGGTACTCTTAGCTATATGGGTTATAACCTACATTGGTTATAACAGTCAGCCAGCTTCCAAAGCTTAAGGACACTTTCCAGGCTCCAAGCCCTTCATGGCTTTCCTGCCATAGAGGAGTGCTCCTCTTGTGTGTGGGCTTTTAGATGCTCAGCTGGTATTTCTGCATTCCTAGTCAGATAGGTCACCTTTGGGGATTAAAAAAACTTCCATACGTTATTTTATAACTAAAACAGTACTTAGTAAAACTCTTTGTATTATGATAGGAATTTTTTTTTTGTTGAACTGTCACATAACTTTTCCTGCAGTTGGAAGACTGTGGTTCCTATATTACTGTTAGTGTAAACTGTAATATTTTAACATTTACTCTACATTTTTTGGGTGAAAAAAATAGAAACTGTGTTCAGAAGTGCTGAGGTGAGTGTATGCAATGCTTGTCACATTGTCTTTTGGTGAAATCACTACCTTTCGATACTACCAAATACTGCTGTCAGTTTTACACAGATTTTGTACTTCCTTCTTAACGTTACCATGGAAACACTTACTGGTTCCTCATTTTTTTCATTTCTCCTGCCACAAAAAGAAGAACATTTCCTGACAGAGTCTTTGCCCTTTCAGCAGACTACCACTTAGCCTCAACTGCAGATGGGAGACTCTACAGAGGCCATTCCAGGTTCCTCACACCATTCACGGTTTTCCTAGGTTTCCAGTTGAGTAGAACTATCATCCACCATGCACATATGGTTAGACATTTCTGCTGCAGCTGTTGGAGTGCCCTTCATGGACAAAGGGGAACTATTCTTGTTGATGTCTGAGTAAGAAGCAAGAAAAGCTATTCTGCTTAGCTGCACTGGGATGCTTGTTCCCTGGGGTGGTGTCTCCAAAATTAGTCAGTGTGCTTCTATGAAGATTCTTATAGAACATTAAACACTTATCTTCTCCTTTCTCTTTTACTTTATCATCATCATCATCTTTTGGCTTTTCCCATTAGGGGTCGCCACAGTGGATCACCTCTTTCCATTTCTTCCTACCCTTCGCATCTTGCTCTGTCACACCAACCACCTGCATGTCCTCTATTACCACATCCATAAACCTTATCTTAGGCCTTCCTCTTTTCCTCTTACCTGGCAGCTCCATCCTTAGCATCTTTTTCCCAATATTCCCATCATCCCTCCTCAGCACATGTCCAAACCAACACAATCTTGTCTCTCTTGCTTTGTCTCCAAACTGTCCAACATGAGCTGACCCTCTAATATACTGATTCCTAATCCTAGCTATCCTAGTCACACCGAGTGCAAATATTAACATCTTTAACTCTGCCACATCCAGCTCTGACTCCTGCCTTTTTGTCAATGCCACTGTCTCCAACCCATATAACATAGCTAGTCTCACTACTGTCTTGTAGACCTTCCCTTTCACTCTTACTGGTACCCGTCTGTCACAAATCACTCCTGACACTCTTCTCCACCCATTCCACCCTGACTGTACTCTCTTCTTCACCTCTCTTCCACATTCACCATTACTCTGAACTATTGATCCCAAGTACTTAAACTCGTCCACCTTTACCAACTCTACTCCCTGCATCCTTACCATTCCTCTACCCTCCCTCTCATTTGCACACATATATTCTGTCTTAGCCCTGCTGACCTTCATTCCTCTGCTCTCTAGAGCATATCTCCACCTCTCCAGAGTCTCCTCAACCTGATTCCTACTCTCACTACAGATCACAATGTCATCTGCAAACATCATATCCACGGGGCCTCCTGTCTGATCTCACCTGTCAACCTGTCCATCACCACTGCAAGTAAGAAAGGACTCAGAGCTGATCCTTGATGTAATCCCACCTCCACCTTAAATGGATCTGTCACTCCCACTGCAGTCCTCACCAATGTCACACTACCCTCATACATATCCTGTACCACTCTTACATACTTCTCTGCCACTCCCAACTTCTTCATACAATACCACAACTCTTCTCTAGGCACCCTGTCTTATGCTTTCTCCAAGTCTACAAAGACACAATGCAACCTCTTCTGACCTTCTCTGTATCTCTCCAATAACACTCTCAGAGCAAATATCGCATCTGTAGTGCTCTTTCCTGGCATGAAACCATACTGCTGATCACTAATCATCACCTCCCTTCTTAACCTAGCTTCTACTACTCTCTCCCATAACTTCAAGCTGTGTGATTTATTTGGTTTAGCTCAGGGCTTAGTTCAGGCTCTTAATCCTTCTCATTTTGGACTTACTGGTAAGAGGAAAAGGAATTCTTCATTTTCTAAAATTTCCCAGTATGATGATTGATCAGGGACATTATCGTGATGGAACAACCTTTATTTCTCCTAAAATAATTTATTCTGATTTTGAGTAGAGTATTTCTTCGGACTGTCCTTTAGAATAACTTTTTTTTCTGAAAGTATATAAAAAGTGAACTAGTTGTTTCATACTAACGTTTCAGTTCCTTTGAGAAAATATTATGCTTAGTTACAGCTGGAATTCTCTCATCCCTCTCCTGTTCATGCTATTCCTCCAGCTTTGGAGTATGTTTTTATTACAGCCTGCAACATGTCTGACAGTTGGCCTGCATCTTATAATAAGGCAACTCGATAGTTTAAAGTTCCTCAGTCTGACAAATGCTTGTTTTCTAATTCCTAATCTAATCCTACAATGATTTCAGTAGCTGACATTTAGTAAGTGCTAATCTCTCTTCTTCTGATAGGGATGGTAAAGTCTTTGATGGAGTTGGGAGAAGAATGCATTCCCTCTGCTACACTTCTTTATGAATCATAATTCACAAATTCACATGTTAAAGTTTGTGCTTGCTTTACTGGGGATGAGAGGAAGATTGTTGCCACTTTCCTTTATTTTGACGGAACATTGTCACTGAATACACATATTGCTTCTCTATTCTTTGAAGTGTACTTATGACTTCTACCAGACTTCATTATAAGAAAGACTTTGTTTTTATGTCTGAATAAATTTAAACAGCAAGATGATAAAATAAAGCATCACCTGTCTTTAAATAGGAAATAAGCATGTTTCTCAACAAGTATAACATTTTATCTTCATAACTATGAAATTAACAATTAACGAATAAAAACATAGAAATGACAGTTTATGTAACTAATTCATTGTTTAGTCTTTTTGAAGCAGCAGCTGTTTCAAGTGTCTGTTTCTGGTTGACTTTTTAACGCAGAGTAGCTCCAATACATATTTTCACTTTTAAAAATCAGATTATTCTTTTGTACAAATGAGACTACTTCTAAATTATTTAATGTTCATGTATCATTCTGAAGAAACTATTTTAGTTTTGATGGGTAAATGATATAAACATTTAAGGTTTTCCACATTAACGCCACGACTAGAGGCCAGCAAACCTTTATTTTTTCCATTTTCTTTTTAGCACAATCATTTTCAAGTCTCACAAACTGCGGTGGAGGTGCTGCGGTAGCGTTGTTGCCTCACAGTAAGACATCCTGTTTGATTCTCAGCTAGAGTGTCTTCTGTGTGGAGACATGCGTGAATGGGGGTACCTTCATTGAAGGTTGTGCGTCAGGGCTGACAACTTGGCACGTAAAAATCTACTGCCAATCATTACCGGACCGGAGTTCCGCTGTGGCGACCCCTAACCAGGAAAAGCCGAAAGACACAACAACATCATTTTCAAGTCTCACATAATTTGTATCTGTTTCCTTTGGAGGGCTTGCCCATGCATTTCCTAAAAGAAGCTCTTTGTGATGATAAGATGCGACTTGTATAACAGACATAGAAGGAGATTTAGGTTTGGTATGAGGATTTACAAGGAATCCGTCTGTTCTTTCCAGTCAGTGTGACAGTCACTCATATAGAATTAGTGCCTTTAGGGAAAACAACAGCATACTAAAAAGTATATTGTGTTGTTTCACTCCATCTTTTCAAGGAGTCCATATATTTTTAAATTGTTTTTCCTCCTGTTTCTAATTACTCTAGTTTATCAGCTAATCAAGTATTTTGTTTTAGAAAAAAAATCAATTTCACATTTGTCTGGGGGATTGATATAATGGGTAAAATGTTTACCTTACAGACATAAGGTGCAAGGTTTGATTATCACATAGGGTAAGTGGCTAGGCCTTAAAAAGGTTTGCAAACCTAGCAGTGATCCTCCTTCATTCCACCGTTAGTATCACTAAGGTAATTGTCCACATCTTAGATTTTGTACTGATGATTTTAAAGGAAAGCCTTGCTTACAGCACTTATCCTGAGTGGGATCCATTCATACTTTAACAGATCTATTTTCAATAAAAGTACAAAAAAGAAG
>NC_056737.1:1007053441-1007073441 GCF_019279795.1 Protopterus annectens
GAGGAGATAACATACTTGATCTCATCATCACGAACATGGGAGCACAATGTTCAACACCGAAGTATACCCTCACTGGTGAGATCAGATCACAAGCTAATCTTGCTGGAGGTCCTCATGCCACCCCCAGCGGAAATGAAAAAAACCACAGTAAAGAACTTCTCAAAAGACGACTTCACACTTCTAAAGACTAGTGTGATCTCCTTTAAGGCCCCCAAGCGGGAAAACAGTACTCAAGCCGCTGAATCACTTACAAATGCCTTCTACCAGCACCTGCAGGACTGCATGGATAAGGCAATCCCAAGCAAAACAAAGACTCTTTGTACCAAAGACAAGCGTCCAGTCTGGTGGACCCCAGCCATAAACAAACTCTACAACAAAGGAGGAAGCTACTACAAGATAGAGCAAAATCCTTAAAAGGTAAGACACCCTTGATCACTATAAGTAAAAACTAAGAGCTCTCATAAAATCATCCAAAGCAAATTTCGAGAGAAAAATAGCTAAAGACTCAAAAGACAATCATAAGGCCTTCTTTAGCTATGTTAGAAACCTAGGAGGAAACTCCCAGATATGCTCAGAACTAGTTCAAAATGATGTGAAGATTACTGATCCTACAGACATTGCCAACATACTGGCTGACAGGTTCAGTGCAAACTTCTCCCCTCCCCAAAGGAGAGATATCTATACCAAACGATTGCAGCCCCCAAACATCTCCAGCCCAAGTGAGAACTGCTCTCTCCAAAGCAAAAACACAGCATCCATGGGACCTGATGGTGTCCCCGGCTGTGTGCTCCACGAACTCAATGAGGAATTAAACCCACAGCTAGGACAGCTGTTTAATCAAAGTCTTACCTCTGGATACGCACAGGAGTGGCGCACTGCAACTGTGGTCCCACTTCACAAGGTGGTGCCTCCACCGACCCTGGAAATTACCGCCCATTAGCTTGACAAGCCTTATCTGCAAAGCCATGGAGAGGATCATAATGGACCTCATAAATAAAGACATAGGAATTTGCAGACTTTGGATCCAACCCAGTTTGGCTTTGTCAAAGGCAGATCATGCCTTTTAAACTTGGTTGACTTTTGAAACAGTCACCAAAGCCATTGATGAGGGAAAGGCAGTCCATACAGCCTACCTCGATCTGGCTAAGGCCTTCGATACAATACCCCACTGGGCATCATTGAAAAACTCATCAGCTTAAATGTTAACCCATACATCACAAGATGGGTTGCAAACTGGCTGAGTGACAGAACCCACAGGGTCAGAGTTGCTGGCGCCATGTCAGACTCAAAGCCTGTCACAAGTGGTGTCCCACAGGGCTCAGTCCTGGGCCCACTCTTGTTTGGCATCTACTTTTCAGTACAAGCAAACACAGGAGGGTTATGGCTGACAAAGTTTGCAGATGACTGCAAACTGGCCATAGTAGAAAACACATCTGACACAGATATCCTTCAGAAGGGTCTCACAGAAACGGATATCTGGTCCCAGAGCCTCGGCCTAAAGTTTACTGCCAAAAATGCATAGTCATACCCTTCGGGAAAAACAAGGTTACCCCTAGCTACCAAATAGGTGGCAATCCACTGAGCACAGAAGAAGTTATCAGGGACCTGGGGACCCAGGTTGATAGTAGTCTGTCATTCAACACCCATGTAGCTAAAGTAGTTAGGAAGACCTTCTACATTGCCCACCTTATCATGAAGGGATTCTCATCTAGATCAAGGGAGGTCATAGTCTCCCTTTACTCATCACTCATCAGACCAAAGATTGAGTACAATGCCCCATTCGGAATGTATCTGACCCGACACTTGCAGCAGCTGGAGAGGCCACAAAAGTTCCTCACCAAAAGGATAAAGGGTCTCAAAATCTATCCTATGCTGCCCGACTGAAAGAACTCCAGCTCTATTCAGTCGCCACCGCTTGCTCAGAGGTGACCTTTGCCTAACATACAAGGCCATGTCAAACCCAGATTTGATGAATATGCTTCACCTCAAAAATCTAGATCCATCAGAGCCACAAGGGCGGAGACTTAAACCTCGACACGGCTATTAATAGGGCGTGCTGGAGGGATAGATTCATCACCCAAAGACTCCCTATGCTGTGGAACAAAATCCCGGTACATGTGAGGCAGAGCACCTCGCTGGCCTTGTTCAAGAGAAATCTTGACCAATGGATGGGAGATCGCAGATATACCCCAGGGATTACCTCAGTGTCACTGCTCGACAGAGGCACAGCAAAATAATGGGTATAGTTCCCCATACTAAAGGGGTGGCGTAAGCCACAAAACTATGGGCTAGGCTTGTAAATGCCCTCGGGCAGATAGCCTAGTATGAACCTATGAACCTATGAACCTATGAACTGTGTTCTAAGAAACCATAGCAGTTACAGTAAAGGTTAGTCAGGGTTACAACAAGGACAAGGCCACTGTGTTCTAAGAAACCATAGCAGTTACAGTAAAGGTTAGTCAGGGTTACAACAAGGACAAGGCCACTGTGTTCTAAGAAACCATAGCAGTTACAGTAAAGGTTAGTCAGGGTTACAACAATGACAAGGCCACTGTGTTCTAAGAAACCATAGCAGTTACAGTAAACGTTAGTCAGAGTTACAACAATGACAAGGCCACTGTGTTCTAAGAAACCATAGCAGTTACAGTAAAGGTTAGTCAGGGTTACAACAACGACATGGCCACTGTGTTCTAAGAAACCATAGCAGTTACAGTAAAGGTTAGTCAGGGTTACAACAAGGACAAGGCCACTGTGTTCTAAGAAACCATAGCAGTTACAGTAAAGGTTAGTCAGGGTTACAACAATGACAAGGCCACTGTGTTCTAAGAAACCATAGCAGTTACAGTAAACGTTAGTCAGAGTTACAACAATGACAAGGCCACTGTGTTCTAAGAAACCATAGCAGTTACAGTAAAGGTCAGTCAGGGTTACAACAACGACAAGGCCACTGTATTCTAAGAAAGCATAGCAGTTACAGTAAAGGTCAGTCAGGGTTACAACAACGACAAGGCCACTGTGTTCTAAGAAAGCATAGCAGTTACAGTAAAGGTTAGTCAGGGTTACAACAACGACAAGGCCACTGTGTTCTAAGAAACCATATCAGTTACAGTAAAGGTTATTCAGGGTTACAACAACGACAAGGCCACTGTGTTCTAAGAAACCATAGCAGTTACAGTAAAGGTTAGTCAGGGTTACAACAAGGACAAGGCCAGTGTGTTCTAAGAAACCATAGCAGTTACAGTAAAGGTTAGTCAGGGTTACAACAACAACAAGGCCACTGTGTTCTAAGAAAGCATAGCAGTTACAGTAAAGGTTAGTCAGGGTTACAACAACGACAAGGCCACTGTGTTCTAAGAAACCATATCAGTTACAGTAAAGGTTATTCAGGGTTACAACAAGGACAAGGCCAGTGTGTTCTAAGAAAGCATAGCAGTTACAGTAAAGGTTAGTCAGGGTTACAACAAGGACAAGGCCAGTGTGTTCTAAGAAACCATAGCAGTTACAGTAAAGGTTAGTCAGGGTTACACGGACAGAGCCAGTGTGTTCTAAGAAAGCATAGCAGTTACAGTAAAGGTTAGTCAGGGTTACACGGACAGAGCCAGTGTGTTCTAAGAAAGCATAGCAGTTACAGTAAAGGTTAGTCAGGGTTACACGGACAGAGCCAGTGTGTTCTAAGATAGATTTTGAGCTTTTGTTTGAGGATAGTACGGGAGGAGAGTGATGTTAGATCACTAGGAAGAAGGTTCCAGCATCTCCCGGATGTATTTGAAGAGAGAGTCACCAGACAGGTGTTTGGACTTGCTTCTACTAACTAGTAGTTTATTAGAGGAGCGTAAGGTGTTCAGGTTTTTGTAGGGAGTGACAAGGGAAGGTAGTGTTGGAGTATTATGAGGCTGGTACAGGGTCTTATGGATAACTGTAAGTTGGTTAAACATAAGCTGATTCTGGAGTTCCAGCCAAGCTAGTTGTAGATTTTAGCAGTGATGGATTCGGAAGGGATTTCCAGTGGCAAATCTGGCAATGTTGTTGTAGGATTTAAGTATAGATAGGAGAAGCATAGAGAGGTGTAGATATAAGGTGGGAGTGGGCAACAGTGGATCTGGCAGTTGAAGTAAGGAAAGGTCTGATCCTGTAGAGGGAACCCATTTTTTTGTTGACTGTTTTTACCGTATTGTTTATTTGTGTATCAAAGGTGAGGTGGTTGTCAATAGTAACACCTAAGAGTTTGGTAGTTAAGTCAGGTGTTATGTGCCATTGTTAGATGTAACTGTGAAATCTATTTGTGTGGACTTGTGGGTATGTTAGATGTAACTGTGAAATCTATTTGTGTGGACTTGTGGGTATGTTAGATGTAACTGTGAAATCTATTTGTGTGGACTTGTGGGTATGTTAGATGTAACTGTGAAATCTATTTGTGTGGACTTGTGGGTATGTTAGATGTAACTGTGAAATCTATTTGTGTGGACTTGTGGGTATGTTAGATGTAACTGTGAAATCTATTTGTGTGGACTTGTCGGTATGTTAGATGTAAGTGTGAAATCTATTTGTGTGGACTTGTAGGTAGCAGTGAAAAGTAGAAGCTTTGTTTTTTTTGGATTCAAGAGGAGGCATCGTTGCAGAAACCATGTTTCTACTTTGCTAAATACCGTTTGTGTTTTTAATTGCAGTTCAGATGAGGAATTGGCTGAGCATATTATTGTCAACTCGTCTGCATACTGTATACAAGTAGCCTGAGGGATTGCTAGTTGTAAATCATTGATGAAAATTGAGAAAAGGAGAGGGCCTAAAATAGAGCCCCGAGGTACACCTAGTGTGACAGGCAGATGAGAAGATAGGGGATTCTCCCAGAACACTGCTTGCTGCCTATTGCTGAGGTAGGAACTGAACCATTTTATAGCCTGAGTGTCAAGAGAGAGAGATTTGAGAATATTTAAGAGCAACTGGTGATTAACTGTATCAAAATCTTTTGAAATATCGATAAAGAGAGCAGAGGTAAGAATATTGCTGTTTTTATTTTTGTTGGTGGTGTTACAGAAGGATAGGAGGGCGGTTGTAGTACTGTAGAGAAGGATAGGAGGGCGGTTGTAGTACTGTAGAGAAGGATAGGAGGGTGGTTGTAGTACTGTAGAGAAGGATAGGAGGGCAGTTGTAGTACTGTAGAGAAGGACAGGAGGGTGGTTGTAGTACTGTAGAGAAGGATAGGAGGGCGGTTGTAGTACCGTGGAGAAGGATAGGAGGGCAGTTGTAGTACTGTAGAGAAGGATAGGAAGGTGGTTGTAGTACTGTAGAGAAGGATAGGTGGGTGGTTGTAGTACTGTAGAGAAAGATAGGAGGGCAGCTGTAGTACTGTAGAGAAGGACAGGAGGGTGGTTGTAGTACTGTAGAGAAGGACAGGAGGGCGGTTGTAGTACTGTAGAGAAGGATAGGAGGGCAGTTGTAGTACTGTAGAGAAGGATAGGAGGGCGGCTGTAGTACTGTAGAAAAGGATAGGAGGGCAGCTGTAGTACTGTAGAGAAGGATAGGAGGGTGGTTGTAGTACTGTAGAGAAGGATAGGAGGGCGGTTGTAGTACTGTGGAGAAGGATAGGAGGTCGGTTGTAGTACTGTAGAGAAGGACAGGAGGGCGATTGTAGTACTGTAGAGAAGGATAGGAGGGTGGTTGTAGTACTGTAGAGAAGGATAGGAGGGCAGTTGTAGTACTGTGGAGAAGGATAGGAGGGCGGCTGTAGTACTGTAGAGAAGGATAGGAGGGTGGTTGTAGTACTGTAGAGAAGGATAGGAGGGCGGTTGTAGTACTGTACAGAAGGATAGGAGGGCGGTTGTAGTACTGTAGAGAAGGATAGGAGGGCGGTTGTAGTACTGTGGAGAAGGATAGGAGGGCAGTTGTAGTACTGTAGAGAAGGATAGGAGGGTGGTTGCAGTACTGTGGAGAAGGATAGGAAGGCAGTTGTAGTACTGTAGAGAAGGACAGGAAGGTGGTTGTAGTACTGTAGAAAAGGATAGGAGGGTGGTTGTAGTACTGTAGAGAAGGATAGGAGGGCGGTTGTAGTACTGTAGAGAAGGATAGGAGGGTGGTTGTAGTACTGTGGAGAAGGACAGGAGGGCAGTTGTAGTACTGTAGAGAAGGATAGGAGGTGGTTGTAGTACTGTAGAAAAGGACAGGAGGGCGGTTGTAGTACTGTAGAGAAGGATAGGAGGGCAGCTGTAGTACTGTAGAGAAGGATAGGAGGGCGGTTGTAGTACTGTAGAGAAGGATAGGAGGGTGGTTGTAGTACTGTGGAGAAGGATAGGAGGGCGGTTGTAGTACTGTAGAGAAGGATAGGAGGGCGGTTGTAGTACTGTAGAGAAGGATAGGAGGGCGGTTGTAGTACTGTGGAGAAGGATAGGAGGGCGGCTGTAGTACTGTAGAGAAGGATAGGAGGGTGGTTGTAGTACTGTACAGAAGGATAGGAGGGCGGTTGTAGTACTGTAGAGAAGGATAGGAGGGCGGTTGTAGTACTGTAGAGAAGGATAGGAGGGCGGTTGTAGTACTGTGGAGAAGGATAGGAGGGCGCTTGTAGTACTGTAGAGAAGGATAGGAGGGTGGTTGTAGTACTGTAGAGAAGGATAGGAGGGCAGTTGTAGTACTGTACAGAAGGATAGGAGGGCGGTTGTAGTACTGTAGAGAAGGATAGGAGGGCGGTTGCAGTACTGTGGAGAAGGATAGGAGGGCGCTTGTAGTACTGTAGAGAAGGATAGGAGGGTGGTTGTAGTACTGTAGAGAAGGATAGGAGGACGGTTGTAGTACTGTAGAGAAGGATAGGAGGGCGGTTGTAGTACTGTGGAGAAGGACAGGAGGGCAGTTGTAGTACTGTAGAGAAGGATAGGAGGCGGTTGTAGTACTGTAGAAAAGGACAGGAGGGCGGTTGTAGTACTGTAGAGAAGGATAGGAGGGCAGCTGTAGTACTGTAGAGAAGGATAGGAGGGTGGTTGTAGTACTGTAGAGAAGGATAGGAGGGCGGTTGTAGTACTGTGGAGAAGGATAGGAGGGCAGTTGTAGTACTGTAGAGAAGGATAGGAGGGTGGTTGTAGTACTGTAGAGAAGGATAGGAGTGTGGTTGTAGTACTGTGGAGAAGGACAGGAGGGTGGTTGTAGTACTGTAGAGAAGGATAGGAGGGCGGTTGTAGTACTGTGGAGAAGGATATGAGGGTGGTTGTAGTACTGTGGAGAAGGATAGGAGGGCAGTTGTAGTACTGTAGAGAAGGATAGGAGGGCGGTTGTAGTACTGTGGAGAAAGATAGGAGGGCAGTTGTAGTACTGTAGAGAAGGACAGGAGGGTGGTTGTAGTACTGTAGATAAGGATAGTAGGGCAGCTGTAGTACTGTAGAGAAGGGTAGGAGGGCGGTTGTAGTACTGTAGAGAAGGATAGTAGGGCAGTAGTAGTACTGTAGAGAAGGACAGGAGGGCGGTTGTAGTACTGTAGAGAAGGATAGGAGGGCGGTTGTAGTACTGTGGAGAAGGACAGGAGGGTGGTTGTAGTACTGTGGAGAAGGATAGGAGGGCGGTTGTAGTACTGTGGAGAAGGATAGGAGGGCGGTTGTAGTACTGTAGAGAAGGATAGGAGGGCGGTTGTAGTACTGTGGAGAAGGATAGGAGGGCGGTTGTAGTACTGTAGAGAAGGATAGGAGGGCGGCTGTAGTACTGTAGAGAAGGACAGGAGGGCGGTTGTAGTACTGTAGAGAAGGACAGGAGGGCGGTTGTAGTACTGTGGAATGGCTTAAAACCATGTTGGCACTCAGCAGGCAGGTTATTTTGAGTTAGATGGTTGAGAAGTTGATTATGCATGCATTTTTCCATTATTTTTGCTAAGGGGGTAAGTAGGGCTATAGGTCGATAGTTAGAGTGTTCATTAGAGCTCCCACCTTTGTGTAGGGGGATAATGTGTGAGATTGTCCAGATTACTGGAATTGTTCCCTCACTAATGGTTCTGTTGATAAGGATGGCCATATAATCGGTTATTGCTTTAGCTGCTTTCTGCAGGTATTCTGCAAGTAGTTGGTCAGCTGATGGAGTGCAAGGTTTTAGTTTATGTATGAGTTTGCAAACATAGTGTGTTGGGATGGGTTTCATTTGAAATGTAGGGGTAGATCTAGAATAGGAGGTAGGAAGGGTAGAGCTATCAGGAGATAGTTGGTTCGCTACAGATTGAATGATTTCTGTAAAGAAGGTGTTAAAGGCATTTGCAGCTTGCTTGGGGTTTTCCTGTGTACTACCTAGTGTGATTGGTGTTGTGTTTTGACCTGGGTGAAGCAATCTATTGATGTTTGCCCAGAACATTTGTGGATTATTTTTGTTGCATTTCATTATAAAAATGTTTTTTATCAGAGATTAAAGCTTTTTTGTGACATTTCTCAGCTGTCTAAATGTCAGATTATCTAAGTCATTTTTGGTGGTTCTCCATGTGTTCCAGGCTTTGTTTCTGAGCAACATTTTCTGTCTGGTGCCTGTGGAGAGTCAAGGGGCTGGCTTAGACCTAATTTGTAGAGTTTGTTTTGGAGCATGCTGGTCGAGGATGGTTAAGAATTTAGTGTTAAAGTATTTAACAACCTCTTCAAGTGGGAAGCTTTTTAAGGGGGACCAATTGCATGCATCTAGTTCATTTTGGAATAGTTCAGGATTGAAGTGTTTATTGGACCTTATTTTTTTATATGTGGCTTTATGGGGAAAATGTTTTTTTTGCCTGATTAAGCAGGTTAATGAGTGGTCATTGATATTGTCTGGGAGAATTCCTACCTTATAAGTGTTGTTTATTTATAAGAATCCAATCTAAGATACTTTCCTTTTTACTTGGTTTGTTAATTCTAGTTGGGGAGGAAATTAGTTGAGAGAAATCCTGCAGGTTGATGAGAGAAGTAGGATTTTCATTACTGATACACTTCCAGTCAGTATTGAAATCTCCTAATATTAGTTTCTTGTGGGAAGTGTGGTGATAGGGAGCTGAGGATATCCTCAGGTATACTGATATTATTCCCAGGGGTTAAGTAGATACATATGATGTAAATGGATTTAGTAGAGTTTAGCTGAAGTTTGGAAGCAAGGATTTCGGCATTGCTCTCAGGGGGTGGTTTATACTCTAGGGAGGTAACTTGTAGGCTGTTTTTAAAAAGGATAGCTACTCCCTCACCCTTCCTATTTCTGTGGTCTATCCTTATTATATTGTATCTTGGTGGGGTAATTTCAATGTCCCGAGTATAGGGTTTTAGCCATGTCTCTGAAAGGCAAAGTATGTCAAAGGATTGCTCATCCAGTAGAGCATGGAGGTGAGCAAGTTTGTTGTTAATACGACGTATATCGAGATGTGCAATATACAATGAGTTTGTGAGTTTGGAATTTGTAGGTGAGATAGGGGGACAGGGGTCAGGGTGATTGGTTATAACCCTATTGGCTGGGCCAGGATTTGGGTGAATGTCTCCATTTAGTAATGAACTGCTTTTCAGTCTAAACAAAGAGGATATCTGTAGTTCTTTCCTAATTCCTTCCTGCACATTCCTAATTTTGCTTTGCTTTTGTTCTGCCCCTACTTGCCCCCCCCCCCCCGATTTCACCACTTTCCTTGCTACCCCATTTTCACACCTTTAATCTGGTCAAAAAATAAATGACACACCGGATGCATAAATAATAAATCCACAATGAAGCCACTCAATTTTTGTACTCTATGTTTGTGTGGATTTTGGTATTGTGCACCAATGCTGAGTGACAGTGAATGGCTCTTCATGCCTGATGGCATAGTGAGGTAACCTCCACTGCACTAAGAAACATGCAGTTAAAGTAGAATAAAAGCGCTCATGTTAAAAATGTCATATACATTTATTTAGCCTGCTGAATGTAAAAACATGCAAATCCATATGTGTACTGTTCACATAAATCGAGTAGTATTTGTTTTTATACAGCACTTCACTGTAGTCAGTCCCACTCACATGTGCAAAATTATCACACGTCATGAATATATATTTAAAAAAAATTAAACTGAGCTGGATTTGAACCCTGTATCATCTGTTTTCAAAAAACAAGCTTATTACTGTTATACCTGCTTCCATAAAGAAAGCTAGGCAGTAGGTGTTTTTCTTCCCCTCTGTACTGTCTAAAGTGCTCACTGACACACCTCTCCACTTAACATGTTTGCACAGAGGAAAATGAACCAGTATAACTCTTATAATGTTCTCAGTGAAGCAGAAACCCACAATTGCTCATTGCTTAATTACACGCAAATGGGGAAAGCCATATACATACATTTTTAATGTCCTAAAAGTTATGATGCATTTCTAATATGAACTACTTATGAACATCATATTATTTGTTAGTTATTTATAACCTAGCCAATATGAATGGGTGCTTCTCAGATTCAAGTAGTAGTCATTAAATTTGTATCTCTAATGTGCAAACACGTTGCCATCAATCACGCAAACCAACCAGCTGCTCAGTGGTGCATTATGGAAAGTGCACATTAGCATGTATCATTTATTGCCCATTTAGTCTTCATCCCATTAAAATCCATGTAGAAACACATTTTACTGACTGAACAAATATTTGAACTCAGTTATGGGTGCCCTGCATCCATGCACTTGACAATTGTTATGCCAGTACTAGTTCCCAAATGTCACCTACCGTAAAGGAATAAGTATCACAACTGCATTGTTACATCATCTAATTCTTTATACTAACAATACATATTCAGATTGTCTTATACATGCATTAATGTGGACAGCAATTCTTCACAAATATGAACACTGTGCATGCACAGTTGCATCCATGTTGATCACAAAAATGTGTCTCTGTAATGTACACAACCATTCTGAGAAGCAGCTGCATATCTCTCAGTTCTGCTACATGCATTCCCCACAGCCTTTTGCATCTATTTTGAGAAGCTGTCTTTTAAAGTACACCTGCACATTGGAAACAGAACAGGAAATACAGACTCTATGCTTTGCACACAACTCTCATACCAGGATATGTTACCCACATCATATAATGATGATGACATCATATATAAAAAACACTATGACAAGGCAAAAACATACTTCAGGGGTGTTGCAATTATTAACTACTGTGTTTTGAAGATAGGAACAAAATACTTACATGTGTGTTAAATTAGCACAGTAGATACATTATGTGCGTGTCTGTATGAATATATAAGTGTCTGTGCAAAGTCATAGGGACATCTGTCTGTATTCAACTATCATTAATCTGGTTACATGCAGAACTAGTATCTTGACAGTCATACATGCCTACCCAGCCATTTCATAAAGGCCTCCCAACATCTTCTTGCAAACATTCAGTGAGGATGTCATCCTCTGTAAATTGTCCAGCAGGAGTGTAAAAGTGAGACTTGTACTGTGGCACTTGCATTACATACTGAGTTCTCTTGTATGTGTAATTAGTTAGATGGGGTTCAAATCTTACTACAGTCAAATTGTGTCTGTTTGTAGTAAGAACAGTAAGAGTCTGCATCCTACTGTCAGCAATCTAGTTTCCATGCAGAACAAATATTTTAATAGTTTTACATGTCTAAATATCCCTTTCACACAGGCCTCATACCATCTTATCACAAACATACACTGCTGATGTCATCAGCTATAAAGTGCTGTCTGACAATAAAAAAAGTAGACTTGTGCTGTAGCACTTGTGAAAATGCCTGTGCCTGTAGACAGTTAAGTAGGGGTTCTGCTCTGACTGAAAGCAAATAGTTTGTGTGTGCATTCAGTGATCGGCATGGTGGCAATTTTAGAAAGGTATATGATTCCACAGCTATGTCAGACATTCCTCTGCACATCTTCTTGTAACATACACTGATGATGTCATCCTGTATAACATGCACTCTGACAGCATTCAAGATAAACTTGTGCTGTGGCAGTAACATTAAGTACTGCATTCTCAAGCTTATTTACTTAAGTATATAGGGGTTCTAATCTGAGAACAGGCAGCTTGAGTGTGTATACATCCAAATATTACTTTTGAGCCAATTTGACACACAGATGTGACTCCATCTTCATATCAGACACTCGTCCCAACATATTCTTCTCAGCATAAAATGATGCTATCATAATCATAAAGTGCAAAGTGACAGTGGTAAAGTCAGACATATGTGGTGGTGCTACTGTTACATTGTATGTTAAAGTCAGACATATGTGGTGGTATTATTGTTACATTATATGGTATTCAGCTTTTATACCTACACAGGTGTGATGTTCAAATCAGACCCAGTCTACTGCTCTGTGTGTGTGTGTGTGTGTGTGTGTGTGTGTGTGTGTGTGTGTGTGTGTGTGTGTGTGTGTCTATGCGAGCGCACGTGCATGCGTGTGTGTGTGTCTGGTGGTACATTATGGTCATTGTATGATCTTTTGAATACAAGAGGGTATTACATTCTGTGATGTATTGCTGGCCACTGCTGCCATTTCATTACATGCTCCTGCTATAATATGCCACCTGAAAACAGTTCACATGGTATGACAAACTTTTATGTATATTGCCTTAGTACGACATGTTGTTGTAGTTGAGCAGATCAACCTTCTACACAGTTTTCATTCAACCATCACAGTGACACTTGCAGTATGGCACAGATGTGCATGTGTCTACTTATCATCATTAAATGTGTTGTGACAGACATCAGTATAAATTTATAATAATTAGATGGGCACATAAGTCATGCTTTATTCACATGTTGTAATGCTGTGATATATACAAAAATATTGCATATTTTGATTCAATTGCAACCTTGTAGAATTCATTGTATGTGCAGTTGTATTGATATTCCCAAGTATTTTTGAGGTGGTCAGCAGGACCATTGTGTGAATATCAGCATTTGTGTCATGAAATGTTCTGTATGAGCCAGAAACAACAGATTTACAATGTGTCTTAGATGGCATTGGGCTGATCAAACACAGCTTTCCCATGCAATACATATAGGCATATGCTATACAGCTGGTGTAATTGCATGACACTGGTACAATTGTATGGCTGTGTGAAGAGTACCAATGTATGGAATGTGATGGATGACCAAGGCTGCATTTGGAGGTGTTTTCATAAAACATTTATTTCAATAAATGTGAAATATTAAGAGGAATACACAACTAAACACAGAGCTGTTTGTGGATGCCACCGGCCATACTCAACTGGAGAAAATAGACACACTGCTAGCTGGCAGTTTGTCTCACACTTCAACCCCTATCACCACTGGCCATTAGCCAAAGTATACATGCAAACATTACTCATATGTGTGGTCTCTATAGCTAATAACAAGGAATTAATGGTCACTGACAACATCCTGGTTGCCAATAGCATGACTTAAAATCTGATCTAGCAGACACAGTTGGATTCCTATTTCAAGACAGCCTCTAGACTTCCTATGTTCTTGTAGAAAGGTGTACAACAAAAGTCATCTATCTGACTAGGGGGACCATCACCTGATCATGGAGTTATAGACCCATACCCCTGACTCTCCTCATCTGTGAGGCAGACCAATGATTCATCATGGACATATCAAAATGGACACAGGTAATATCTCAACTGTGTACCAAACCCATGCTTGATTTGTTAAAGCTACATCATGATGTTACATCTGTTTGACATGTTCAAGAAAGTCACCAAGGGCATGCATTAGTAAAACATTATCATCCTGCTTAACTTGACCTGGCCAAGGTATTGACACAAATACACACTCAGGTGAGCATAAACACCTGTGTCACCAAGTGGATAGACAAATTGATCATATGTATATATATATATATATATATATATATATATATATATATATATATATATATACATATATATATATATATATGTTTATATATGACACATAATGTCAAAGTGTGTGAAGTCACCTCTTTTTACAGTCCAGTGACCAGGTTTGTACCTCAGGATTCTGTACTAGGCCATTTTCTGTTCATAAAAGTCTCAGAAGTAAACAATAACTTACACATCATTTGTCTAACCAGCTTTGTGGATGACTACAGATTGTGGACAATTAGTGAATGAAAGATTTGTATTGGTATAAAGGATTATTACCAGAGCCAAGGGGACACAGTAGATGAATAAAAATCATGGGGGATTAGTTCCTTTATGAAAGCAAATACACAAGCTAATTACAATATAGACATCATAACCTTATGAGTGGACAAAGTGATACATAACCTGGGTACTCGGGTAGATGGTATGCAGAACATCCACTAGCATGTGACCACTGTAGTTCATAGGTAGATTCATAGGTAGGTAGGTACTAGGCTATTGGCCCTAGGGCCTATATAAGCCTAGCCAAAATGGTACCCTAGCTTTTGCCACCTAAGAAAATTATTTTCATGTGCACCTGTCGAGCAGAGCCACAGAAGTGATCCCCGGGATGAATTTCCTATTTCCCACCCAATCATATAGGTTCATAGCTGATTAATCCCTTGTATGTAGCACAGCTCCTGAGTATGTGCACAACATCCACATTAAAGGTCATTGTAGTCCCATTGTTCTACAACAACAGACATTATAGTCCCATTGTTCTGTATCAAAGGACATTATAGTCCAATTGTTCTACAACAACGGACATTATAGTCCCATTATTCTGTATCAAAGGACATTATAGTCCCATTGTTCTACAACAAAAGACATTATAGTCCCATTGTTCTACATCAAAGGACATTATAGCCCCATTGTTCTACATCAAATGGCATTACAGTCCCATTGTTCTACATCAGAGGACATTACAGTCTCATTGTTCTACATCAAAGGACATTATAGTTCCATTGTTCTATATCAAAGGACATTATAGTCCCACTGTTCTACATCAGAGAACATTATAGTACCATTGTTCTACATGAAAGAACATTATAGTCCCATTGTTTTACATCAAAGGACATTACAGTTCCACTGTTCTACATCAGTGGAAATTATAGTCCCATTGTTCTACATCAAAGGACATTATAGTCCCATTGTTCTACATCAAAGGACATTATAGTCCCATTGTTCTACATCAAAGGACATTACAGTCCCATTGTTCTACATCAAAGGACATTATAGCCCCATTGTTCTACATCAAATGACATTACAGTCCCATTGTTCTACATCACAGAACATTATAGTCCCATTGTTCTATATCAAAGGACATTATAGTCGAATTGTTCTACATCATATGACATTGCAGTCCCATTATTCTACATCAAAGGACATTACAGTCCCATTTATTCTACATCAAATGACAGTATAATGCCATTGTTCTACATCAAAGGACATTATAGTCACATTGTTCTACATCAAAGGACATTATAGCCCCATTGTTCTTAAACAAAGGACATTACAGTCCCATTGTTCTTAAACAAAGGACATTATAGTCACATTGTTATACATCAGAGGACATTATTGTCCCATTATTCTACATCAAATGACAGTATAATGCCATTGTTCTACATCAAAGGACATTATAGTCACATTGTTCTACATCAAAGGACATTATATTCCCATTGTTCTACATCAAAGGACATTACAATCCCATTGTTCTACATCAGAGGACGTTATAGTCCCATTGCTCTACATCAAATGACAGTATAATGCCATTGTCCTACATCAAAGGACATTATAGTCACATTGTTTTACATCAAAGGACATTATAATCCATTTGTTCAACATCAAAGGACATTACAGTCCCATTGTTCTACATCAGAGGATGTTATAGTCCCATTGTTCTACATCAAAGGGCATTATAGTCCTATTGTCCTACATCAAAGGACATCAAAGTCCCATAGTTCTACATTAGAGGACATTATAGTCCCATTGTTCTATCAAAGGACATTATAGTCTTATTTTTCCTAGACCTCATCACACTACAGTGCACCCTTTTGCAAGTACCTCTCCACACATCTTCGGGGATGGTTTACTGAAGTGTATCATGTTTACCACAGTGTGCTGCCACACATCTTATCTGTCATACCTAAATATTCTTTTTGATGCATAATCATTAAGAGTTTACAGTGCAGAACTCCCTTCATGGTATTATACATGATGCATGTGTGATACATGTTGCTGTGATGCACCCGGTAAATACACAGCTCATTGATACCACTGATGGCATGGGTTACATTTGTGTGTGGATTGTGGCATATATATGCCATGCAAACCTGTCAACTAGTCACGATTGCTCACAATTTAAACTACACCTCCAACAGGTGTTTTTTTTTTTTTTTTATGAAGAAGGTGTGCAAGATTTCCCTTATAAATTACTTACAAACCATTACAGCTGTACAAGTGTGTTCCTGCAGAACATGTGTAATAACTCACAATCACATATCAATGTCACCGATTAATAGGTTCATAGGTTCATACTAGGCTATCTGCCCTAGGGCATTTATAAGCCTAGCCAGAGTGTGTTTGGCTTTTGCCACCCATTTTAAATTCATTTTGCTATGCCCTTTTTTGAGATTAGTAAACTGTGACTCTGTCTAACAGTGACACAGAAGTGATACCCAGGGTAAACCTACAATCTCCCATCCACTCATCAAGATTCCTCTTGAAGAGAGTCAATGAGGGACTCTGCCTAACCTGGACTGGGATTTTATTCCAGAGTGAAGGGAGCCTCTGGGTTATGAATCTGTCCCTCCAGCATGTCCTATTTATTTCAGTGCTGAGGTTCAAGTATCTCGAGCATGTAGCTTGATGGGATTTGGATTTTCTGAGGTGCAGCATGTCCATTAATTCCGGGTTGGACATGGCTTTATACGTCAGGCACAGATCGCCTCTGAGCAGGCGGTATGCCACTGGGTTGAGCTGGAGTTTCTTTATCCAGGCAGCATATGGCATCTGTTTGAGCCCTTTGATCCTCTTGGTGAGGTACTTTTGGGGTCTTTCCAGTTGCTGAAGGTGTCTGGTAAGGTACATCCCAAAAGGGGCATTGTACTCAATTATGGGCCTGATGAGGGATGAGTAAAGAGGCATGATGACCTCCCCTGATCTAGATGTGAATCCCTTCATGATTTGGTGGGCTATATAAAATGTTTTTCTAACCACTTTAAATGAGAGATTGCTATCAACTTGGGTCCTCAGGTCCCTAATTACTTCTTCCGTACTTAATGGATTACCACTTAAGTGGTAATTTGTTGGCACTTTGTTTTTTCCAAAGGGGATGACTATACACTTTTTGGTGTTTAGCTTAAGGCCATGGCTCTGGCACCAGTTGTCTGTTTCTATGAGGCCCTTTTGGAGGATGCTTGTGTCGGCTGGAGAGTCAATTATGGCGCCCAGTTTGCAGTCATCTGCGAACTTGGTCAGCCACAGTCTTTCTGTGTTGTCCTGTACCTCCGAGAAATATATACCGAACAAGAGAGGTCCCAGGACTGAGCCTTGTGGGATGCCACTTGTAACTGGTTTGGAGTCTGACATGGCTCCAGCAATTCTAACCATGTGGGTTCTGTCCTTGAGCCAGTTTGCAATCCATCTAGTGACATAGGGGTTTATATTTAAGCTAGTGAGCTTATCTATAATGCCCGAGTGGGGTATTGTATCGAAGGCTTTTGCGAGATCCAGGTAGGCTGTGTGGACCACCTTCCCCTCGTCAATGGCGGTATTATTCTCATATTGTCCATGATTGTGCATGCTTTTGTCTACTGTTGCCCATGAGCCTGTTGCTATGTGCCCCACTTGGTTGAGACCTCTGCTCACATTACAGTCATATTTAAGCAACTCATTTTGCACATCTTCACAATATACACATACCCTCTATTGTGTATACTGTCTTTGATAAATGTACTCTCCAGTGATCATGTCAGGATGCTTATACCACAACCAATCATCTCCACTGTAATGTGACCTTGTGTGACAGTCACATAATATACAATAACTGTTTGATGATATGGCTATACCTACACAGGAGGTGTAAACAGAAGTTTGTACTGTATCATACATGTATGTGATTACTGTTCATGCTACAACTGTCTTGTCTTTGTAGTGTACATACATTGACATGCCCTTATCTGCTGTACATTACCATGTTTCACTTGTCTTCCTCAACTGTCTTTGGTCCTACCATTCATGTGTGTGGTCCTTTTCAATGCACACACCTCCAAAATAATTATTTATGCTGTGGCCTATGTACCCTTGCTGATCACCAACAAAAGTTAATTTCAGTATGGCTAAAGTAGGTTTGCACACTACTCTGCACTGACTACACTTTCTTATAATGTGTTAGCAGTTCATGCATTGCCTTATATTAAACCCTGGTAGTCATTCTGGCCATCTGCACAATCCCAAAGAACTAGTCTGCCCGTAGCTAAACATGTCTGCAGGTGTTTGTGTTGCTTTACATGGTTTCCTGACTAGTAACACTGTTGCAGGCTGCAAAGCCATGCTTGTATCCATGTAAGTGCAATGTGTGGCAAGCTTAAGCAATTAGCACTGGTGCTCATTGCACAAAATGTAAACTCTGTGTAGGTCTTCACACTAAATCAGAGAGTTTGTTGAATCCCGGGTACCTTTAATGAAATAATGCTGTCTCTAAAGAAATAAAGACCAGAGTGCTAGTTTGCAAGCACAGTATAAGTGGTCATAATTGCGATTACTTAAAGCAAGCTTGTAAACTGTAATCACATGATTCCCATTGTGATACCTTATAGGCAGAGTGTGTGTGTGTGTGTGTGTGTGTGTGTGTGTGTGTGTGTGTGTGTGTGTGTGTGTGTGTGTGTGTGTGTGTGTGTGTGAGTGTGGTGGTGGTGGGGGGGGGGCATCAAATATATGTGTTGTCCAGGATATCAAGATCCCCTTCTGCATGTAAGATATCATCTGTTTATGAGGTTTTGACTGCAAATGTATAACACTGTAAAGGGGACAAAACTGAAGAATGTCACAACCTTTATTGGATGCATTTTACCTGTTTACTACAATGTGCTGCATTTATGTTATTTGATCTCACTAGTTGGCGAACATTTTTTCTTTGTTATCTATATTCATACTGACCTGTTTATAGAATGGTTAAGATGCTGGACTGTGCAGGTCTATATACTTACAATCCCTATGGACCTTTGGTATAAGAAAAAAATATATGCAAAACCCATGACTGCAATGTCCATACAATACTTTATTGCAGCATATTAACACACACTTGGCCCCTTGGCTAGTACTAAACTTTTAAAGTAACATTTATTATTTAATCTCTTAGGCTTTAATGTATCAGCTTTTAAAATAAACATAGTCTTTTTATATATCAACTCTTGCTTTGTTAGGGTTTCCTCCCTGTCCACTCTTAAAACTTGTTCTAAAGTAATCACGTTTAACTCATCCAATTGTCCTCAGGTTTCTAACTACAAAAGGACATACAGATCAACTCCCATATTAATAAGTTTCTACAGTTTTAGTAATATTCATCCAATTGCCTTTGTTATGCTTTCTGTAATTATTTCTTGCTAAATAATTAATTAAAGTCTTAAACTATCTATAGGCAATACTAATATGTTTATGGAAAATATGTCATAATTCTGAATCACTTGTTAGAAACTGCTATCAAGCCTTCATATGATGGACAAATTTATCAGATAATCCATTATATCCTGTAAGAAAATAATATCACATTTAAAATATTCCACTTCATTTATTAAACTTTCTCCTTTAAATCTAAATTTCCACTTTTTATATTAACTTATCCATATGCATCTTTAACTACCTCAAGTTTATAGCCTGTGCTTAAAGACCTGTAGTCTTTTTTGCTTCTTGTAACAAATCTATTCTCTCAGCTCAGATTCTCCTAACAAACGGGAGAGCTGTTATAACGTGGTGGATGATAGTATGTAACATGTAAGGGGTTTTTATATAACCACTTGTAGTTTTACCATTAATACCCCTTTAAAAGTGGCATCTAAATAATTACTAAGCTCATGCCACGCCTCAGAATCAAATTTCAGACCAAATCTATTGTCATGTAAGTCTGGTACCTCCATACTTCCTTTTTTTTTTCTCCTTGACATAAAGAAACAAATCATCAATGCATCTAAAATACA
>NC_056737.1:1007078441-1007105941 GCF_019279795.1 Protopterus annectens
TATATATATATATATATATATATATAACCACAACCAGGAAGAGAGAATTACATCATTTCCTGAGGCTCACAACACACATAAACAACTTAAAAAAGTACAAATTTTCCACATGATGACCCATAGGAACTGTCATTGCCTATCCAGAAAGAAAAGTACCATAAAAATGAAGCCATGTGTTTAAAAAAATATATTTTATAGTCAAAACAGTATAACTGTAAAAGTATTCAAAAATCCATAAAAGTTTTACTGAATATTTTAACTTGATATGAACACAGCACACTTGAATCACTCCACCTAACATAGATGGACTTATAACCTTGTTGCTGTCATTTTAAGGACTGTAACCAAGGATATCTGGTCATTTAGACCTAGTGGAGTACAAGTTTTTAATCATAACTGTCACATTAGTTCAGAATATTTAAGTAAGGTCTCCCACAGCCCTCCTCTTAGGTTAATATCAACCTGTTCCAGGACCCAAAAATAAAAAATTATTTTGAGGACGTAGCAGCATGCCTATGAAGGTCATTAGTTTCTATATTTTTATTAACCTCATACATATGTTGCTATATTCCATTCTTCAGGGCATATTTAGTCTTCCTCACATAATAGGAGAAACATACCTGGCAAAAAGCTAAGTATACAACTGTCTTAGTGGTACAATTAAAGCATCTAATTGCTCTGAATATTTCACCAATATTAGGGATGAGCAATGTACCACTATTCGCCATATATAAGCATTTATGGCACGTACCATACTTAGACGCCTCCTTCAAACTATGGTTATCAGTAGATATTTTCCTCTTTGTCCCATTTTCCAGAATATTCTTAACATTGTAACCTATTCTGTAGGTGTATAAAGGGGGTTGGGAGAACACGGATAAACTGTTTTGTATTTTGGAAAATAGTTCCCAGTATTGGGTCACTATTTTTTGCTATTTGACCATATCATTGTTGTATTTCATGATAAAAGACCTATTGGTGAAGTAAATGATATCATTATTTGGGATTCACTAAGGGCTTACTTAAATGGTAGAACTGCATGCTGATATATGAATAAAATAAAGAATGGGATAAATAATTAAATACACTACAAACTACAATAGATAATATAAAGTTAGACCTAAAACCAAATGACACTATTAGTCAGTCTGAACTAAAATATGAATACAAAAAACATTCAAATTTTTAATCATAAAGTGTCAATAAACCTGAAAAAATTAAAACTTCAACATTTTCAGTGAACTCACCAAGCTTAGATAAACAGCTGCTATTAGATCTATGAAAATGAATAGACTAAATGACATTAAAGATTACATTACACATAAATAAATAGGAAAACAGATATTGAGAGTATTCTAACCGCTTTACAACATTCAATGAATATATAAATAAAAATGATGAGGTAAATAAATACTAATAAATATAAAGAATAAATTAACAAATGAACAATTAAACAACATTGATAGACCTTTTACTTTAAAAGAAATAAAATATCAAATTAAAAAGTTAAAAATAATAAGGCTGCTGGTTTAGCTGGTGTTATACCTGAACTATATAAAATATTGTCAGATAATGCAGTCTTTACACTAGACAAAGCTTTCAGTGAAATAAGAATGACTTCAGCAGGTTTTCCCATCATGGAAACATTCCCACATTTCAACTATTCTAAAGCAAGACAAAGATTCTACAAAATATTCTTCTTATAGATCCTTTTCACTCCTAAATGTTGACTATAAGATGTTCATGTCTATTTTAACAAATAGAATTAATGAAATAAGGCCAGAATTAATTAACAATGATCAAGCATATTTTATTTTGAATAGATGGGTACAAGATGATATAATAAGGATGCACACACTAATACACTATGCAAATAAAAATAAAAATAATTTTCTATCATTAGACTTGATTTAGACAAAGGTTTTTACTCAGTCAACCTCCAAAACAGCTAATAACCTTCTGTTTAAATGTTAACTCACTAAAAGCTTATTACATAATGTATTATATTTCTGTAAATGTTTTAATTGTAATGTACAAATCTTTGTTATTCTTTTGTAACATGTAATATGTAACTTGCAATATTTCAAGTTTTTCTCCCTGGGCCTCCACTGAAAACGGGCTCTTTATAGCTCAGTGGACTTCCCCGGTCATCAAACTTAAATAAATAAATAAGTGGTCTTATTTACTTAAAGCACTTTAAGAATATAATTTCTCAGCTCAGTTAATGGCATGCATTTCAAAGTTTTACATTAATTCTCAATTACTTGTCCAACAAGCAAAAGTAAGACGAAGCAACACCAGGCTATCATAAAACCAGCTTCAGTTTATTCAGGAACCAGGCAAAGGCATAAGCACTTTCACAGTATTACAACTGCCTCATCAGATGCATAAAATCTATTTAATTCAATGCCCATTAAATAACAAAGTGAAAGAATCACATGACATCCTAGTAAAACTCTTAAAGAGATAACATTTTAAATATATACAGTACTAATAGTAAACATGTATAAAAAAGTAAATGTGTATAAAAAGTGGGGGGGGGGGTTGAAAGGGAGTTTGTTAAAATGTTAAAACTCCCTTCTTATTTAAAAAGAGGACATGCTTTCAACATTGGTTTCAATGGTACTTTATCATTAAGTCTTGACTCTATATCTGCTCTTAATCTAATAATCCATTTGCTTTCTAAGCATTCTGTTTCATTTCTAATATCATCTCCCCTGAGACTTTCTTGTACCATAATCTGTACCTTGAAATGTAAATACGTGCTCTGGGAAGTGTCTGCTACATGTTTAGCTAATGCATTCCTAATCATAATATTTCTTATATCATTCAGATGTTCTCTTACCCTTTCTTTTATTCTTATGTCCAGTTTACTTACATAAAATTCACTGCAGGTTTTAAACACTGCTAGGTAAACCACATGATTGCTATTACAAGTTGCCTCCATTGAAAATGTATAGACCTTGTTCTGGTCTGGGTGAAAAAAATTCACTTGCTTGATCTATATAAGTGCAAAAATTGCAGTTATAACAAGGTCTAGTATTATTTTTATTTTTATAAGAATCAGGTTGTTGTTTCCTGCTATCATACCCCATAAAATACTTGGGGTAACATAGCAGCTGACCAAAAGATTTATTTTTCTTATAAATTATGCTGGGACATTCACCTATTATAGCTTTCAATTCTGTACTTGTGGTCATGACACCTCAGTGTTTTTTAATAATGTCAACTACACCTTAGGAGTCCTTAGAATATGTTACTGGTACCCAAACCTAAGGTCATCTATCTTATTCACACATGCAGGTGGATCTGAGGAAAAATAAGGGCTTCCTTCATTCCCTCTTCTTTGTATTACTTCAACTAGCTTATCTGATACTTCCTTTTTGTCATACCCCCTTGCTACAAACCTTTCTTCTAGATCTCCCAGTTATTTCTTAAAATTGTCCTCACTAGCATTAACTCATCATGTTCTTATAGTTTGCCCCTTCACCACATTATTAAAGGTAAAACGTGGGTGCATACTACTTCGATGTAAGTAAGTGTTCTTGTAACAGGATTTTCTATATGTCATAGTATCTATTGCACCATCTTCCTTAACCTTCACTAACACATCAAGAAAACTAATCTCCTGATCTGAACAAGTCATCACAAACCTTAAAAAGCTTTAGGTCAGCTGCTATGTTACCCCAAGTGTCTTATGGGGTATGATAGCAGGAAACAATGACATGATTCTTATAAAAATGAAAATAATACTAGACATTCTTATAACTGCAATTTTTGCAGTTATATAGATCAAGCAGGTGAATTTTTTCACCCAGACCAGAACAAGGTCTATAAATTTTCAGTGGATGCAACTTTTAATAGCAGTCATGTGGTTTACCTAGCAGTGTGTAAAACCTGCAGTAAATATTATGTAGGTAAAATGGACAGAAGACTAAAATAAAGGGTAAGAGAACATCTGAATGATATAAGAAATACTATGGTTAGGAATGCATTAGCTAAACATGTAGCTGACACTTCCCCAGAGCAAGTGTGTAGGTTTCAAGTTATATATATGGTACAGAAACATCTCAGGGGAGGTGATATTAAAAATGAAACAGAGTGCTTAGAAAGCAAATGGATTATTAGATTAAGAACAGATATAAGGTCACTTTTTTTATACATGTTTACTATTATACTATATATATTTAAAATGTTATCTCTTTAAGAGGTTTACTAGGATGGCATGTGATTTTTTTTCACTTTGTTATTTAATGGGCATTGAATTAGATAGATTTTATGCATGTGCCTGTTTCCTGAATAAACTGTTGCTGGTTTTATGATAGCTTGGTGTTGCTTCATATTACTTCTGCTTGTTGGATTTATTGTTTGATTCAGGAAGCATTTATTTAACACACACTGGTATTATTGGACTTTTGCATTTTTTGTTTGTACTGGTGTGCTGGAGCCATGGCTGAAGGACTCTTGACTACAATTGAACTGGATTATGTGCCTAGAGGTGAGAAGATGTCTGACCTCAACTCTAAAGAGAAGTTAAGAATGTTTTTTTCAAAAGACAGTAAACCCCCTTAAAGGTATGTCCTTGGAAGAAACAGTTTGTGAAAATGATATTGGTGTCATAGCACTTCACAGCAGTATGTCTAAAGTAGAGAACTTAATGTATAAACTAAAAAGGGTGCAAAATGAAAGGTACCATTTAGAAATTTGTTTGGACCTTAAGATTGTACCCAGAGGACTGTGAATGCTTCTACACAACCAGAACTGTTGAGTCAATGGCAAAGCTTAATTTGGACCTCAGTTACAACTATATGCGGTTATTAATAATGCAATTAAAGACGAAAAAGAGTTGTGCAGTAAAACAGAAAGAGGACTCCATGCATTATATGATAGTTTTTTGGGGGATATGGTTGATAGAATGTTTCAAGGTGTATCTGATGCTTTGAACTTCTATGAGCAGAAACTGTTACATGTGAAAGTGAAAAAAAAAACAGATTAGAGACTCCAATGACTTTGAAAAGGGGCAGGTCTTTGCCTGGCCAAGAGCAGAATGTTCCAGGGAAGCATTAAGTAATCAAAAAGAACAAAAACAGGCCACACTTAATATTGCCACAGCAACAGGAGCTACTGAAGTGATTTCTGCATGTGAGGAAATCTCCAGTGATGTCACAAGTCACCAGGATGTACACCCTTGTAGTACACAATTAGAAGCAAAAAGGAAAACGTTAACTATTATGGAAGAGGTGCATTCCTCTGCTATTAGATTTAGGGGTAAAGGAAAATCAAGTGAGATTTCAGAATTAAATTTTCCTTTGCCTATTATACAACAGATGGCAGAAAAGAGGTTATGTTCTACAAGCAGGAGTAGATACAAATGGAAATTGCCTCAAAAGGTAACAGACTGTTCCAGAATAAAAAAGTTTTGGAAAATGACTTGATACATAATTGAACACAAAAGAAAGTTCATGGATTATTAAACTTGGTGGGATTTTTTCACCAGGTTTAAATGAACACCTTTAATGATGGTTGTGACTTATGTGGCCCCAATAATTGCATTTGGATTCAGACACTATTTATGAATTTTGTACTCTGATAATCTGTCTTTATTGTCTATATGCAATTTTCACAGTTTTGTTGGAATTTTTCTACAAGCCATTAATGTAATTGTAAAATAACATATATAATGGAATACTGTATATATATATTTAATTATTATAATTTCTACTTGATCAGTATGAACATCTTAGCCAATATTTTTAATTATATTTACTGTTATCTATATACTGGATATTTCATTATAGTATGGCATCTATATTTGTTTACAAGAAAATATATGAGCCGTATATAATGCATTTTCGAAATGTAATAAATTGTTCATGATTTGAATGAAGT
Organism: Protopterus annectens; assembly: GCF_019279795.1. Lineage (NCBI taxonomy): Eukaryota > Metazoa > Chordata > Ceratodontiformes > Protopteridae > Protopterus > Protopterus annectens. The sequence goes on from NC_056737.1 coordinate 1,007,084,331, forward strand.
GATTGATGCAACAAACATTTAAAAAGTGAATCATTATTGTGAATGTTAGAACACTGAAGGAGGCATTTAGCTGTAATCAGTATGCTTTTGTAATAAAAAGGATTCTCTCTTATTCGGTGCTGGCCGTTTTTGTTATTTATTCATATTTTTTGGGCCGTGCACTTGCCTACTTGCAAAATTATTCATTTTTTGTTTAATACATAATTTATCAAGTAAACTTCTGTCACTAGATGAATGTAATGTTTTCCAAAAAGGCTTAATATTTGTACCAAGTAAAGGGGATGATATTACAGAAGTTATGACTAACTTGAAAATGTTTACATGAAATGTAATGTTGAAACTGAATTTTCATGACAATAAAGATTCTTCTAGTAGTACATTTTCACAATTTAGAAGACCAAGTATGTATATGCCTGTACTATACCCTCTTGTAGAAGTATTTGAAAAGTTGTGTGGTAATGATATTTACAAACACTATGTACGTAAGAAAAGTAATTTTAAGAATATGTTGTATAATGAGAGACAGGCCATGCTGAAGTTAATGAGAGATTATATATAGTATAGTATAGTAATTTGTCCTGCAGATAAGGGGGGACCCATAGTGTTAATGAATTCTGACTGCGACAAAGATAGGATGAAAGAGATGTTAAACAATGTTAAGTTTTATAGAAAGGTTAGAATGTTTGACATATTAAACATGGCTGATGCACTGAAAAAAACTGAGCTGAGGAATATGTTAAGACATAAAATGTTGGATCAAGGTTTATTTGGCTATTTTTATATGGAACATCCTAAAATACCAGTTATACAGGGTCTCCCAAAAGTACACAAGAATCCTACTAGTCCACAGATGAGGCCCATAGTGGCAGGACAAAAGTGGTGTACAGAAGTAATGTCTATTTTGTGGAGAAATATTTAAGACCATTTATTAACTGCAACACTCACATCTTGTAGGACTCTAGACAATTTTTATGTGATTTACATGATTTTACTAAGGCAGTTTTTAAAAAAAGGTGAATAGTATTTGGTTACACTCGAAGTATAGTCATTATTCACTGTAATACCAAATACTATAGGTATAGAGTGGGTCAAAACATTTTTACATGAACAGAACTGCTTCTCGACTGAGACAGTTGAAATGTTATGTGCTTTGGTTAAGATGATTTTATATAATAATGTCTTACTTTTTGATAAGGACTACTACCTGCAGATAGATGGCATTGCTATGGGCACATCATGTGCCAATCGCTACGCCAGTCTTATCATGGTAGTATGGGAGACGGAACATGTATTAGGTAGTATGGGAGATGGAACATGTATTAGGTAGTATGGGAGATGGAATATGTATTGAGTAGTATGGGAGACGGAACATGTATTGGGTAGTATGGGAGACAGAACATGGATTAGGTAGTATGGGAGACGGAACATGGATTAGGTAGTATGGGAGACAGAACATGTACTAGGTAGTATGGGAAATGGAGCATGTATTAGGTAGCATGGGAGACGGAACATGTATTAGGTAGTATGGGAGATGGAACATGTATTAGGTAGTATGGGAGACGGAACATGTATTAGGTAGTATGGGAGATGGAACATGTTTTAGGTAGTATGGGAGACGGAACATGTATTAGGTAGTATGGGAGACCGAACATGGATTAGGTAGTATGGGAGACAGAACATGGATTAGGTAATATGGGAGAAGGAACATGTATTAGGTAGTATGGGAGATGGAACATGCATTAGGAAGTATGGGCGACAGAACATGTACTAGGTAGTATGGGAAATGGAGCATGTATTAGGTAGTATGGGAGATGGAACATGTATTAGGTAGTATGGGAGATGGAACATGTTTTAGGTAGTATGGGAGCTGGAGCATGTATTAGGTAGTATGGGAGATGGAGCATGTATTAGGTAGTATGGGAGATGGAACATGTATTAGGTAGTATGGGAGATGGAACATGTTTTAGGTAGTATGGGAGATGGAGCATGTATTAGGTAGTATGGGAGATGGAGCATGTATTAGGTAGTATGGGAGATGGAGCATGTATTAGGTAGTATGGGAGATGGAACATGTATTAGGTAGTATGGGAGATGGAACATGTTTTAGGTAGTATGGGAGATGGAGCATGTATTAGGTAGTATGGGAGGTGGAGCATGTATTAGGTAGTATGGGAAACGGAGCATGTATTAGGCAGTATGGGAGATGGAACATGTATTAGGTAGTATGTTAGGCAATCATGTCGTTTTCTACAGAAGATTCGTGGATGACCTGTTTTTTATATGAAAGGCACCACTAAGGAATTGTCAGGTTTTTATAATTATATGAATACAAGCACAAGATTTTTAAAGTTTGTGATAACTTGTTCAGATCAGGAGGTTAGTTTTATCGATGTGTTAGTGAAGGTAAAGGAAGACGGTGCAATAGATACTATGACATATCGAAAAACCTGTTACAAGAACACTTACTTACATCGAAGTAGTATGCACCCGCGTTTTACCTTTAATAAGTGGTGAAGGGGCAAGCTATAAGAATATCATGAGTTAATGCTGGTGAGGAAAATGTTAAGAAGGAACTGAGAGATCTAGAAGAAAGGTTTGTAGCAAGGGGGTATGACAAAAAGGAAGTATCTGTTAAGCTAGCTGAAGTAATACAAAGAAGAGTTAATGAAAGAAGGTCTTATTTTTCCACAGATCCACCTACATGTGTGAATAAGGTGGATGTCCTTAGGTTTGGGTACCAGTAACATATTCCAAGGACTCTAAAGGTGTAGTTGACATTATTAAAAAGAACTGAGGTGTCATGACCACAAGTGCACACCTTCAACGTGGCCACAGCATACAGTAAGTCAGGACCTGAGTTATGTTCACACCTTCAATGTGGCCAGCATACAGTAAGTCAGGACCTGAGTTATGTTCACACTTTCAATGTGGCCACAGCATACAATACGTTAGGACCTGAGTTATGTTCACATCTTCAATGTGGCTACAGCATACAGCAAGTCAGGACCTGAGTTATGTTCAGATTTGTTACCACAGACTGCTTTTTTATCATTCTTACTTGTCAGTATCAGATCCAAATCTCATCAGAACAATCATTGAGTACAATGTCTCATTTGGCGTGTATTTAACCAAAGATATTCCACAATTGGTATTTTAACAAAGGTACCTCACTAAAAGAATGCAGGGTATAAATAACATGTCTAGTGCAGGCCACTTTATAGCACTATCCCTATATTCTCTCTCCTTTAGGCTGTTGACAGAAGGTCTATCCCTGGCATACAAGGTATCATTGGACCCCATTTTGATGGATCTTCTGCATATCTGTGGAACAAACAACACAAGAATTACCCATTCTAAAGACTAAAACCTTGCCTGTGATACAAATTGGACCTGGTGGAGAGACAGGTATGTATCCCATTGTCTACCCTTTCTCTAGAACAGGCTTCCATCCACATGAGGCTGAGTTCCTCCCAAACCCAATTGGAGTATAACTTGGACAAGTGGACTGGGAACAGGAAATCCACCCCATATTTGGTACCCATGTCTCTAATGGGCACAGCCAGCTTGTAAATGGTCCATCTCCCAGGATCCTACTTCTAAATATTCATTTTTCAAGCCCCTGCTTACACTACCATGGGTACCAGAGCTTGTCAGAAATTTGGGATGCATGGCTACTCTTAAAAAGGCCATGGGGTTCATTAGCCTAGGCCACCTATGAACCTGAATAATCAGAGAAACCATCAGTCCTTCTCCTGACATCAGATGTAAACTCTTTTGAGGCTACATTTTGGCCCACATCACCTAATTATCTGGCCAGTACACTGTCAAATTTTGCATTATTTTCCCCTGTTTTACCTAATGCCCCATATCAGCCAGTGGGGAGGTGCCTTCTTTGCAGGATAAAGGAATAGCTTATTAATAACCATAATTTTTAGTCCCAGATACTAGGAGATAATTGTGAATTGTCACCTGACTGTTACATGTTTCTACTGCATTTTTTCTGTGTGCCTAATATCCTAACATCCAAATCCCTTAGAAGCTTAGGCTGCAATGTGTAATGTTCTCTGCACTGGCCTTTGCTCATGTCATGCATGAGTGTTGTCACAAGTTTGCCCGCAGTGCCTTCTGCACTGCTACCCTGGGACCTGTTACTATTCACAGCCTTTTTCCTTAACTGGTGCCATAAGCCATTCCAAGTGAATTACCCTGTCTGACCTCTTCAGTGCATGGACACAAGTCCACAGTGTCTGGTCAGTGACATTGCTGTGCTGGTTTCTGTCATCCCGGCTCAGTACTTGAACCTAGGTCACTGGTGTCACTGTCAGGAACCCATCCAGCTTTGTCACTAGCATGACTTACTCCCACTACAACTACTCTACATAAGCACATAATTTGCTATCATACCTTCTAAAACTTTCATTTTTTATAAAGTTAGCCAAATATATATTCCAGAAAGTTCCTTAAGAATCTTAATTGCACTTCAATTTGTAATAGTCAGTATAAAAAGCCATTGCGAGATACAGGTTGCTAATAGCTCTGTCTTCCACTTCCTCTTCTATTATTTCTTAATAAGATTATGCAACACACCACGCATGCTACTTGCCTTATTATCTAATAAAATTTGTCAGTGATATTTTTATTCTGTTCTAACATTTCCTGACCAGGTAAGTGTGCTGCTCCACAGACCATGACCCAGGTCACAAGAGCAGGAGAAAATACAGTGCATAAATATATTGACAATTTAATGTAGACAATCAACCAGCATGTTTTTAGAAGGTGGGAGGAAACCCGAGTACCCAAAAAAATGTGTTCACACAAACAGAACATATAACTTCCACACATCAGTGACTGAAACTCAGGATTAAACCCTTAGAATTTGAAGCAGAGACCTTTTCAGTAAACAACCATGCAGCCTTGTTCTTGTTTACAAATTTTATAAGCAGTAAATGTTTTCAAAATTTTCCATAGTATATATATATATATATTTTTTTTTTTTTGCATACTTTGCCAAGCTTAATTCTACCCTAAACTTCCAGATCATAGGACTGAATGAAATCAATTATTCTTTACTCTTTACTTACATAAATATCTAGTTTGTTACATACACTGCTAAGGGCAAGTCTGTGCATAGCTCTAAGGGTCACCGTTCAAAAAAAGAAAAAAAGCATAAGATCGTGTTGGGAGGAAACTACACCAGCAAGTGCTTTGTAAAGCCAGCCTAATCATTCCCCTGGGTTTTCTCTGGGATGGACAAAGATGCACAGGTTATGTTTTCATAATTGTTTTTCTCAGTTGCTTTGCCAAGGGAAGGGATACAAGTGTTACTTATGTGTGCATGCAACTGTGAGTTCTTCAAAAGACTGAGTGTTACTGAAGCAATTTTTCATTAACACTCCCTACCGATCTCCCAGGCTGTGCTTTTCATTTAAAAAACACAAACCTCAGTAATTTGATTGTTTTCCAGACTGCAGGCCTTGAGGCCACACACAATTCTAATGACATACGATTGTGTTTTTATCATTAATTGTTAACATTTAAATTTTAATTAGTTCTTGGCAATACATTCCAAAAATAAAGTGTTTTCAGGTATTGATCCTGTACTGAGTCTAGATTCATAGCTTCTTTTGAGGAATAACCTTGCGTATTTGCTGCAAAAGGAAATAGAGAAAAGTACCTTGTTTTGTACAGTAATCATCCCATCAGGCTAGGGATGGATAGGGAATGTGACTTGCTGTAATTAAAAGAGGTTGATTCAATTTCACCAAAGTGCGAAAATGTAATTATTACAAAAAAGTTGCAGTGTTTCACTTATTTAGCTTTATTTAATACATTCAGTCTTATTATGTTTTCGGTGTCAGTTCTTTTCTATGAATGTTATGTACAGGCTCATCAAAACAGCGCTTTCAGACATACACTGTCTAAATGGAGGCGCTGTTAGGGGGAAAGGGTTTTACAATGCAATGTGTAGGTTTGGGATTAGTGGTAAGGTTACACTTGGCTCTTGTACCACCTTAGTTCTATGGGTTAACTCTAACCCTGCCCTTACCCCTTTCAACAGGCAAACCACCATGACGGTGAATTTTTTTAAAGATACAAGTATATAAATGCAGTACAAATTAGTAACCTAGTACTTTATTAACAACTGAGCGTGAAAGTAAACGAGAATACTGCCCATGTCTGTTAAAACGAAAACCATCACAGTGGGTTCCTAGTTAAAAGGAGAAATTCCTTCTTTTGGGAGAGACTCCGTAGTGCACTGTCCAGAAACAATGGTAGCAACAGCCACACGGAATTCAGAGGTTCCTGAGTCTGTTCCCCCGGCAGGATCTGAGATTTCCTTTCCTGTTTAGTTTGGAATATAACGCTACGTTATCAGTTTGTATAACTATGCGTGTGTGCATGTATGCATGTACATATGATCAAAGCAATCAAATATCAACATTGCTAATGTCGACAATAAAAGATCAATAAAAAAGGCAAAACACGTCACTGTGCATGCCCAGTGAGACAATCACCTCAGAACAGGCAAGTTAATTTTTTCAGGGGACCAAGCCTACCCACCCCCCATGCTAATTATTTATTCTAACTCCAAAATCACACAATACTGGAGAAAGGGCATATTTCTCAACCCTGGCAGTGCAGGGATCTTGCAAATCTCTCAATTATCTCATTAGTCGACAAGTTGTGTATAGTCAATGACAGCTGACTTAGTTACTTGCACTTATATATTCATGCACAGGTCCCATTCAAGTGGTCTTTATCTAATTACAAGTGATCTAAAAAGTCATCTAATCACAGCTGATCCATTGACATTCTCCTGTGTATTTTATCAATTATAACTCTGATAACAAGGAAAGTTCATGATTTTTTGATCTCTGGTATACGTTTTCTTATAGATTTATAAGTAATACTGCAGTTTTTAGCATAGTGATGGATTGTGCCAGCTGGTGGTTCACTTGCAATGTTTTTTTTCTTCCACTGTATGTCTATCTATATCTATATTTATGTGTATATATTTAATTTAACTGTGTGTGTGTGTGTGTGTGTGTGTGTGTGTGTGTGTGTGTGTGTGTGTGTGTGTGTGTGTGTGTGTGCGCGTGCGTGTGTGTGTGTGTGTGTGTGTGTGTGTGTGTGTGTGTGTGTGTGTGAGAGTGTCAGGGTTAAAGTTGTGAACAAGTGGCAGGGGAAGGTTTGTAGGTGAATGTGTATATTTTAGGGTTAGTGTCTTGTGCAATGGCAGTGTTATGGAAATATTTTTATTAAGTTAAGCTGTTGGCTTAGGGTTAGAGAAAGAGGCAGTGTTCGGGTTAGCACCTATTACTAGATGGTACAAAGCCCCCCAGCCCACCTTAGTAATAGATGCTAACCTTAACTCTGACACTGCCCCTTCCCCTATATTAGTCTAGTAGGATTTGTTTTCAAGAAAAACCCAATGAGTCATTTATACTACTGTGGGAATTTGGCAAAGGCATTAGAAACTTAATCTATTGTTTTTTATACATTCACAGCTACCATTAACTTGAGCAGATGGGGCCTCAATTTAACATGTCATTTGAAGGACAGCACCCTCCCCCGTGTTGCACTGCAGTGTCCATAATCCATCTGCCTGATTTGGGAATAGAATCTACAGCCTTCTGCACTAAAGGTGAGTATGTTACCTGTTGTGCCATACTGGTACTGCTATTGGATAAGATGTAAGAAAAATGATCTCTAGACAAGAACGATCCCTTTTGTAAGTGAATTTGCCATACCAGAGTGCCTAGTGACCATGACTTGCCCTCACAAAGGCAGGCACATCTTCACTGATGCAGCAAAGTATGCTCAGCTCACCTAAGGAAAAACAGTCCATAACAAATTCCGGGTTTTCAGAAGCAGAGGGAAATGGGGATACATGCTTTAGAGCAAAGGTATTTGGAAAACATTGCTTGGTGTTACCGTCATATTACAGACGCAAAGCATCTATGCTGGGTCAACAGCAGTGGTACCACCAAGGAGCTGGCTAAGTATCAGACCAGACCTCTGTCATATTTCTCAAATTCCTGCCCTCAATCACCTCAAGAGCATAAATCCTAACACTAGGAGATTCGGAAGGAAATGAATAAGATAGCAGTTGCATCACAAAATGTTTATTACCACAAACTTCAAGTTGACCACACTCAGTGTAAATCTCAAGCCAAGTGAATACTCCTCAAGTAAGGTGATGATAGGTAAGAGTGACTAAACCACACACACAGACTCTGTCTGCTGTCTCAGTTTGTTAACATTAATGTAAATCAGCATTTGCTCTTGGGACGAATGGGAACATAGCATCATAGGAGGTTACTAGACTAACAACCCTAGAATCTGTAAAGTCATAGGAGGTTACTAGGCTAATGATCCTAGAGCCTATAGGAATATAGGAGATTACTAGGTTAAAGGCCCGAGAGCCTATACGATCATAGGAGGTTACTAGGTTAATGATCCTAGAGCCTATAGGATTACAGGAGGTTACTAGGCTAAAGGCCCTAGAGCCTGTAGGATCACAGGACATTACTAGATTAAAGGCCTGAGGGCCTATACGATCATAGAAGGTCACTAGGCTAATGATCCTAGAGCCTATAGGATTACAGGAGGTTACTAGGCTAAAGGCCGTAGAGCCTGTAGGATCACAGGACATTACTAGACTAAAGGACTGAGAGCCTATACGATCATAGGAGGTCACTAGGCTAATGATTCTACAGCCTATAGGATTACAGGAGGTTACTAGGCTAAAGGCCCTAGTGCCTATAATATCATAGGAGGTTACTAGGCTAATGATCCTAGACCCTATAGGATTACAGGAGGTTACTAGGCCAAAGACCCTAGAGCCTGTAGGATCACAGGATGTTACTAAGTTAAAGGCCCTAGTGCCTATAGGATCATAGGAGGTTACTAGGCTAAAGGCCTAAGAGCCTTTTTCAGCCTGACCGCTCATGCTCCAGTTTTCTCAATTATTAATGTGACTCCCCAGGCTAAGCCACTACATTTGCAGTGATACAATGATTCTTCCAAGGATCACCTAATACTGCCTAATCTCTGTATATTAATTCTTAACTAACGATGTTCTATTCTCTTCATATTTACTTATTCATCTCTGAAGACGGTTTACCTACATACAAGTGGCATGCTTTTGGAATACAATAATTGTATCTATACATATATCTGTGAAAAAATGTAAAATATGTTCTTGTATAATATTGTATGCATTTAGGAGAAAGTGTTGTAATTCATAAAATTGTTATTTATTAGATTGTTTTTTAAGTGGAGCTTTTCTCCCTGGGCCTCCGCTGAAAATGGACCTGTGTCCAGTCAGACTTTCCTGGTCAACAAAAGTAAAATAAATAAAATAATGCCTATGGGCTAGAATGGCTTTGCATATTCCTGTGCCTTAGGGCATCTATAAACTGCCCCTGTCCATAAAGGCCACAGGTAACAAGCCAGGGGTGAATTTGTGATTTCCCATCTATTGGTCCAAATTATGTTTGAAAAGGCTTAGCAAAGATGTCAGTTTCACATGAATATGGAGTCTGTTCCAGAGAAGAAGTTATCTCTGACACACGTACCTATCCCTCCAACATGTGTTGTTGATGTCACAGAAAAGGTTTATATCCTTAGAGTGGGTAATTCTAGTACTGTTTGTTTTGTGAATGTGTAGCAGATCCATCAGGGCTGGATCAGTGAATGCCTTGTAGGTAAGGCATAGATTGCCCCTCAGTAGTCTGTAGGAGACCCAGTACAGGGATGTCATGGAGAGGTACCATGCATTCTTCCATTGGTCTGCATTTGATTACTTTTTCTCGGTACTTACAATCTTTACTGCTTCTTTGTACCAGCTTAAAGAGTTAACAGTCTCCGACTTCATTTGAAAAAAAATAAACAGGTCTACATTACTTCAATTAATGGAAATGAGCACGTGCTACGTGTTGGAAAGAATAGCACTAACAGAAGGAAAGGATTTTCAGATATAGCAATACTTCCTGATGGGAAAATGCTTTGCCCTGCTGTAATATATGGGCTGTTCCACCCACTCTGTAAAGAACTGACAAAGCTGAATGTATTGTTTAATATGTACTTTTGTACACAAACATTATTTTTTATAACTGGAATATTATCACAATGTGTTTTCTTGTTGTGTCTTTCGGCTTTTCCCGGTTAGGGGTCGCCACAGCGGAACTCCAGTCTGCTAATGATTGGCAGCAGATTTTTACGTGCTAGCTTGCTGGGCCTAATGCACAACCTTCAACGAAGGAATGCCCATTCACGCATGTCACCACACACAAGACACTCTGAGAATTGAACGGGCAACGTCTAACTGTGAGGTGACAACGCTACCGCAGCATCACCACCGCAGTCTTTTATCATGTGTTTTCTAATTAACCAAAACATTGAATTGTTTTTTTTCAATTTGTGAAAGCTGCTGTACTGAGGAAGCCCTATAGGGTAAAATCAGTCTGCTGAGGGTGTAATCAATGTAATTAAAATTATTTGTTATTTATGATGCAAGTGATGGAGGTTTTGTTCATGGCTGCCTCATCTGGATAAGATCCTAATTCTTTGCAGTTCATTTACTAAGTGCTGACCATACTTATCCTTGCTTTTGGAGGTAAGTGGTTACCTAAGCTGTGCACTTATGTATGCTGAGCACTTACCTAAGCTGGGCACTTATGTATGCTGAGCACTTACCTAGGCTGGGCACTTATGTATGCTGAGCACTTACCTAAGCTGGGCATTTATGTACACTGAGCCTTTACCTAAGCTGGGCACTTATGTAAGCTGAGCACTTACCTAAGCTGGACACTTATGTACGCTGAGCACTTACCTAAGCTGGGCACTTATGTACACTGAGCACTTACCTAAGCTGGGCACTTATGTACACTGAGCACTTACCTAAGCTGTGCACTTATGTACACTGAGCACTTACCTAAGCTGTGCACTTATGTACACTGAGCACTTACCTAAGCTGTGCACTTATGTACGCTGAGCAATTACCTAAGCTGTGCATTTATCTATGCTGAGAAATTACCTAAGCTGTGCACTTATGTATGCTGAGCACTTACCTAAGCTGTGCACTTATGTATGCTGAGCGCTTACGTAAGCTGTGCACTTATGTATGCTGAGAACTTACCTAAGCTGTGCATTTATGCATGCTGAGCACTTACCTAAGCTGTGCATTTATGTACACTAAGCATTTACCTAAGCTGTGCACTTATGTACACTGAGCGATTACCTAAGCTGTGCACTTATGTATGCATGTTGAGCACTTACCTAAGCTGTGCACTTATGTATGCTGAGCACTTATGTAAGCTGTGCAGCTATGTACGCTGAGTCCTTACATAAGCTGTGCGCATATGTATGCTGAGCGCTTACTTAAGCTGTGCACTTCTGTATGCTGAGTGCTTACATGAGCTATGCACTTATGTACACTGAGCGCTTACCTAAGCTGTGCACTTATGTATGCTGAGCGCTTACTTAAGTTGTGCACTTCTGTATGCTGAGCGCTTACAGGAGCTATGCACTTATGTATGCTGAGTGCTTACCTAAGCTGTGCACGTATGTACGCTGAGCGCTTACCTAAGCTGTGCAGTTATGTACACTGAGCACTTGCCTAAGCTTTGTACTTAGAAAATATTGTCTTGTTTCCTTTACTATGGCTGTACTAGCTCTGACTTAATTGTCAACATTTTACTTTAATGGCACAATTCTTATTCTTATTTTAAATGACAACTCCTGGCATATTGATTCAAGAGGTGCCACACCACCATTCTCTTGCTTTTCCACCAAAGGAAAAGAAAACTGCCATTGCCTTGCTTCTGCACTGCACATGGAGTCGCTTTGGCAACAGCTGCTGTAATTGCTTTCTCTTAATTATGTTGATGGGAATCCATTGTTGGAGCACACCTTGCATTGTTACCTTGTTAATTATGTTGATGGGAATCCATTGTTGGAGCACACCTTTCATTGTTACCTTGTTAATTATGTTGATGGGAATCCATTGTTGGAGCATACCTTGCATTGTTACCTTGTTAATTATGTTGATGGGAATCCATTGTTGGAGCACACCTTTCATTGTTACCTTGTTAATTATGTTGATGGGAATCCATTGTTGGAGCACACCTTACATTGTTACCTTGTTAATTATGTTGATGGGAATCCATTGTTGGAGCACACCTTACATTGTTACCTTGTTAATTATGTTGATGGGAATCCATTGTTGGAGCACACCTTACATTGTTACCTTGTTAATTATGTTGATGGGAATCCATTGTTGGAGCACATCTTTCATTGTTATCTTTCATTGTTACCTTGCATTGTTACCTTGCATTGTTACTTTTCATTGTTACCTTACATTGTTACCTTGCTTTGTTATCTTGTATTGTTACCTGTCATTGTTACCTTGCATTGTTACCTTGTATTGTTACCTTTCATTGTTACCTTGCATTGTTTCCTTGCATTGTTACCTTTCATTGTTACCTTGCATTGTTACCTTGCATTGTTACCTGTCATTGTTACCTGTCATTGTTACCTTTCATTATTACCTTGCATTGTTACCTTGCATTGTTACCTTGCATTGTTACCTGTGATTACCTGTCATTGTTACCTTTCATTGTTGCCTTGCATTGCTACCTTTCCTTGTTACCTTGCATTGTTACCTTTAATTGTTACCTTGCATTGTTACCTTGCATTGTTACAGTTCATTGTTACCTTGCATTGTTACCTTGCATTGTTACCTTTCATTGTTACCTTTCATTGTTACCTTGCATTGTTACTTTTCCTTGTTACCTTGCATTGATACCTTGCATTCTTACCTTTCATTGTTACCTTGCATTGTTACCTTGCATTGTTACCTTTCATTGTTACCTTGCATTGTTACTTTGCATTGTTACCTTTCATTGTTACCTTGCATTGTTACCTTGCATTGTTACCTTTCATTGTTACCTTTCATTGTTACCTTGCATTGTTACAGTTCATTGTTACCTTGCATTGTTACCTTTCATTGTTACTTTGCATTGTTACCTTTCATTGTTACCTTGCATTGTTACCTTGCATTGTTACCTTTCATTGTTACCTTTCATTGCTACCTTGCATTGTTACTTTTCATTGTTACCTTGCATTGTTACCTTTCATTGTTACCTTTCATTGTTACATTGCATTGTTACTTTTCATTGTTACCTTGCATTGTTACCTTTCATTGTTACCTTGCATTGTTACCTTGTATTGTTACCTTGCATTGTTACCTTGTTAATTATGTTTACTTTTCTTCCAAATAATCTTTTTGGACATCCATGGGCTTTATTACCTCATCATGCTAACTTATTGACAAAACAGTCTGAGAACTGTTTTTAAACTTAGTTTGTAGAAAGGACTACATTTATTAAACTAATGGATATGAATGCATATCGTAGAGGAATTTAGCCCAGGCTTGAAAGACCTTTAGCTAAGTTTAAAAGACCTTTTAGCTGTTCTTGATTGGAGAGAGCAGAGATAAATTCATTTCTTCTCAGACAAGCTTATCGTTACCTTCTAACTTACAGCCTCCAGTCAGCTGTCGCTATTTAAATTAGGCTTAGTAAAGTGCGATTGCATATTTAGTTGAATTGGAATGGCTAAATATAGTTATCTGAAATACTCAGAGTATCTGATGAACAATCGTAGCATAAACTACAGATGTTTAAATGGAAAAAGCAATGCAATATAAAGGCCACACAATGAATAGCTAAAATAGATGAGGTGCTATCAGCATTTATTTTTGTTTTATTTTACATTTGTTTTTTTTTTTTTTTTTTTTTTTTTTTGTTAACTAGGGTAGAATAAAGATGCTGTTGGATTGTTTTGGTTAGAAGTTAAGATAGCTACATGTGAAATAGCACAAAAATAGTAACAGACAGCAAGAAAGAGGTGGACAAAACATGCTTTCAAAATCCATTGGAAAATATTATATAAAATACTTTCAACATTTGCAAACTTCAGCCAAAACAACAGAAAAAGCAATTATGCATTCAAGATTTAGAAGACAATGTTATATAAAGTGCTTACATTATTTGGCAGTCTATGGGCTTTGTCAGAAAAATGAGGTACTTAAGATAATGAGTGGAAATCAAGAAATAAAGTGTATAGAGTCAGTCCAGAAACAATATGGAAGTACGCCTAGGATGACAACCACATGACTGGGCTGAATTTGAAACCGCAAAAGGGAGAAAATAAATAGGAAATGGGCCAATAGACATAGGTAGAGAGCTGGGAGGAGGAGTTAAGTAGAGGTTAGGTTAGTCAATGCAACTTAATTGTGAACTCAATAGCTATGCGACAATGCAATTCAGTAAGCATTTACACAGGGCTTCTTTAAACAAGAACTTTGAGAGGAGGAGGAATCTGAAATTTGTATTGGTCAAAATGGATTAAATGTTTATTGTGCTAACTCCTATGTAGGGGTGGAGGGCATAATTCAGTAAGAATGACCTGTGTTGTTCAGTTTATTATGGCTTCTTTGCAAATAGGGAATGTAGGCTGAGTGGGATCTGAAGTTTTAGGCTGAGTTATTCGTGGTTAACCTGCTACTGATAAAAGGGTGAGTCAAAGTTCATACATTTGTATATGAGTCCATAAATAAAGAGACTCATTTATTGACAGCCAGTTTGCTTTAGTTAAGGTGCAGCACCAATGTTTTATTTGTAGGACAGAGTAATTACTCATCGGGTACTAATGTCTGTGGTTTGTGAAGACATTTGGCTCTTATTAAGTCAGCTATAATAATGAAAAGTCAATATTTCAAATGATTGTGGGCCATTTTAATGACTACTTTGGTTTGGAGACCAGAAACTGATGTGTACTCTCATGTCTCTCCTTGGCTACCCTATATACAAGGTCATTTTGCATTTCAAAGTAGGGATAAGCTGATTAAGGACCACCAGGGGAATCCTTGATATGATTTGAGCGGCATGGCTGTGTCCCATCTTTATACTGGTCACTCTTGAAGCCTATTTGATCTATCTGGTGGTTAGACACCCTAGGAGCCTCATTCCTGTCTGTATCTTGGGAAGTAGAAGGTTCTGCCTCCTATCCTATTAAGGCAGGTGCAAATGTTGTGTATCATTCCACCCTGATAATTGATATCTCACTTTAATGCTTTAAATGATTCTCTTTAGTGTCCACTTGACTTGAATGTACACTCTTTCTTGTCATGGTTCTCCATCATCCTTCATTACATCTTCTGGTTTCAAATGAAGTTTGGGTTCCTGGTACCATCCTGAGTGCTCATCATGCTCTACCTTTCCTGGTACCATGATGCATCATTCCTGAGTGCTCATCATACTCTACCTTTCCTGGTACCATGATGCATCATTCCTGAGTGCTCATCATGCTCTACCTTTCCTGGTGCCATGATGCATCATTCCTGAGTGCTCATCATGCTCTACGTTTCCTGGTACCATGATGCATCATTCCTGAGTGCTCATCATGCTCTACCTTTCCTGGTACCATGATGCCTCATTCCTGAGTGCTCATCATGCTCTACCTTTCCTGGTACCATGATGCCTCATTCCTGAGTGCTCATCATGCTCTACCTTTCCTGGTACCATGATGCCTCATTCCTGAGTGCTCATCATTCTCTACCTTTCCTGGTACCATGATGCATCATTCCTGAGTGCTCATCATGCTCTACCTTTCCTGGTACCATGATGCATCATTCCTGAGTGCTCATCATGCTGTACCTTTGCTGAGGGTGTCTGAAATGTAGTGGCAAGGGCCGTCCCTCTCACTAGATAAGTTCATCCATACCTTGGCCTGTTACCATGGGTATTACAAAACCCCTTCTTTTATATATTTATATGCTGGTATAGGGTATGTTTGCTGCAAACTGGTAAACTGCCTCTGCTTTGATTCTGCAACAGGGAAATACTGCATTTTGTAGACTAACCTCTTCCCACTGTTTCCAAAGGTCCCTAAACAATGGGAAATATGTCCCATTTATCACATCGTGGGTGACATTGAGAGTGATATCAGTGTAAAAAAAGTCTAAAAATCATGTCTTTTTTCTGTCTTATTTCACAATGTTAGCACATTTATAAAGCAATATTTGATCTCTAATCTGCAATATGTATGTTTCAATTGTCATAAAAATTGTGGACCTTTTTTGCCTTCCATTAATAGGTGACAGGAGGAACCAGAGACGGATCTGAATGAACATCTCCTTGGTGAGACTAGCTCCGAGTCAACACTGGAAGGGGCAGCCTTATCCAAGTGATTAACTTCCACATAGATTTAATAAATTCAGGCAGAAATGCAGAAATTTGGGTCTATGTTCACTGGTAAACAGCATTTGCCCACTTGTTGGGGCATTTTTTGATGTAGCACCTCAAAATAATTAGGAAAGCTCTGAGAGAGTAACTGCTGGACATGTTGGGACTGGGGGCAATCCAAGAGTCCAACAACCATTGGGCATCATCAGTACTGTACCTTTGTATGAGCTACAGAAACCTGAACAGTCACAGAGAGACAGATGTTATCTTATACCGAGGGCAGAAGAAGCATTAGAGCAGCTGGGTGAGGCTAAGTAACTAACCACTAATGATCTGACCAAGGATTATTGCTGGATACCCTTGGCACCTCCAGTCAGGGAGAGGTCAGCATATGTGACCCTCATTTGGATTACACAAGTTTAGAAAATGCTCATTGGCATGAAGAATGCTCCAGTGACTTCTCATGGGCTAGTATATTGCAATTATGATCTTGCTTAAGTAAATAACATTACCTAATTTTCCTCTTCATGGGCTGAATATGTTCAACATGTCATGGAGGTGTTGAACAGACTGCAGTGGGCAGGGCTAAGCATTAAAACTAACACCTGTTGGGGTGGGGGTAGGGCAGAGGGTTCTTATCTAGGTGACAGAGTGAGTGGTGGAATGACTGAGCTAGAACCTGCCAAGGTCATAGCTATTCAGTTATAACCCATGTAGCCTACTCTGAAAAAAGAGGTGAAGACAGTGTTAGTGACAGAGTGGTACTAGAAGATGGGTTTCCCAATATAGTCCCAATGTTACTTCCCTTAAAGATCTTACCAGGAGAAATAGACCAGACAAAACTGTCTGAACTCCACCCTCTGAACAGGCATTTTAAAAGGTCAAGGGTGATTTTATTAGCCCCACCCCTCGTTCTAGCCAGTCATTATAATCAAGAAGTCATGGTACAGGTAGATACGTCTAACTATGGGATGGGTGCTGTACATCTGGCTGTGTACTTGATTCACAGACTTCATCCCAGGCAGAAAATGTATGTAACCATAGAGAAGGTGTATCTCAGCAAAGTCTGGGCTCTGCAAAGGATGCAACCCTACCAGTATGGCAATAAAGTTAATCATGGGCACAGACAACCAATTAAAGTGTCTGCATAGGGCAAGTTGACAGAATGGAAATCTTCTTAGATGGAGTTTAGCCTTGCTGCCCTACATAGTTACATAAATATCCAGTATAGGAGTGGAACTGCGAATGTCAATGCAAATTATCTGTCTATAAAAGTCACTCTCGACTCAAGCTCCATTTCTTGAGAATTGCATCCAGAAGATTTCCTTTGGAGGAATTTTAATGGCAGCACATAGAAAACTATTTTAAAAATGTGATGTATTTTCCTTTTTTTACAGAATGTTTGTATAATTACAACTCAATGTTTGATATCTGTTTTATCTACAATATATGTGGTTCTTATATCCCAGCAGTGTAAACCTTGACTCAAGATGATTGTCACTGTGAAGTGACACCCTGACCCCATGTGTAAAAATGGGAAAAGGGGTTGAGGATGGATGGATGGATGGATTATACATTATAAATGTGCATACCATTGTGGTTTTCCATTTGTGGATAAAAAAACAGATGGGCTAAAGAGAAATATATGAAAGGTGTGTTTAAAATGTAAAGTGCAAATGCTGTCAGTTTCTCTGGAAGGAATTAATTACTTGTGCATAATCAAGTCACACAAGAATTTGGAAACAGGAAAGCCAAGGTCCATAAAAATTCAATTATAATGTATTTCAGATGGAGAGCTTGAAAGAACTATGAGTGAAAGTAGTGATTAGTATACAGACATTCAATAAATGTGTTTATGTTCCTATTAGTCTTTTTTCTATTACATGAGAAAGGGGTAATATAATCTGAAGTAATGCAAGTACATATGTTTTATTCTGCGAAAAGAAAATTATGAGGCAAGATGTATATATCTGGAAATGAAGCAAATATAAAGTCAGTTGGCCACTGCTTGAGATGTCTTGGTGACACATTTATGAAGGCTTGATTTTTGCCATGTATAATACTTTGCTAGCAAAAGAGTGAATTACAGTTTTTTTTTTAATTTAGAATCATCTAGGGTATTTATTTAGCTACAGATCAGATTCCTCTTTAAATACTTTGTTTTGTACAACTGACTGTATTCTCTATGCATTTTTTTGAACTCTGCATATTTAACCTGTATCAGGACTGTATTGATTAAGTAAAGCTTTACTTGCTTGTTCTTAAGATATTATGTCTAGTGTATATTATTTATATATGTGCTATAGTTATGCCTTTTTGTTATTTATTGTCTGATAAGCAGCAATTGTTATTATTCTTTAATACTGCAAGCTGGGAAAGTTGAGGTAGCCACCTCCATTAAACAGATGGCTTAATCATGCTGTCTGTGAGATTCATAATTTTTATAGTTTATATTTGGATCAAGAGAAGTCAAATAATTGGTGGGTTCAGTCTGCTGCCATATTTAGAGTAGTGACAGTACTACTGGACCAGGTAGACAGCAGTGGGAAACTTGGAAGTTGGAGAATTCTGATATTCTTCTCTGAGAATTGTGTGTGTGTGTAAATAACTAGTCTACAAAGCAGTTAATGTGGATTACAGGCATTGAATTACATAAATCTCTGCTGAGAACTACTTACATTCCCAAAGAAAATAAATCTATATTGATAACACAAATTCCAAAACAAAAATGCCCAGAGATTCCTTGATTTCATCATTGCAAATGCCTTGGACCAGCTGGTTGACACCCCCACAAGAAGTTAAAATATCTTGGACTTTGTATTAACCAACATGAGTACCCACTGCAGTATCCCTACAGTGTCATCCTCCCTGGTAAGATCCGACTACAAAGCAGTCACTTTTGAAGTCACCATTTCCCCTGACCACCCCCTAGATAGGATCAAACAAAAACACTTCTCAAAAGCTGATTACAACCTCCTGTGAAAGGTATAAACAGCTTCACGGCTCCCTCCCCCTACATAGGAACTGGCATATATGACCAAACCTACACGAAAGTACTATACGAGCACTTATATAGCTGCATGGAATCAAGAATACCTGGCAGGACAAAATCATCCTCCTCAAGGAAGAGTAAACCTGTCTGATGGACATCTGCAATAAATAAACTCTTTAATAAAAGGAAAAAACTGCTGTCTGGGACCAAGAAGGAGCAGGTGCCTAATTGTAAGCAATCTCTCCTTAGTCCAAATAATCAAATTAGAGCACTAGTAAAATCCTCCAAAGCAAACTGAGTCCAAACTGGCCACATCTACTAAAAACAATCACAAGGCTTTCTTCTCATATGTCCGCAAACTCAAGGGAAGCACCCAGATCTGCTCAGAACTGGTGGTCAATGACATCATATACACAGATGCCGTAGATATAACCAACCTGCTGGAAGACAGGTTCAGTGAAAAATTCACCCCTCTTTCCCCCCATCAGTAAAATAGGACATCCCCAGCACCTTCCCCCCTCCCATTATCTCTAGGGAGAAAGTCATCACTGCCCTCTCAAAGGCAAAAAAATACAGCCTCCATGGGACTAGATAACATCCCAGGCTGCATCCTGTATGAACTCAGACAGGAACTTGGAGCACCATTATGCGCCCTATTCAACCAAAGCCTGGGTACTGGCTTCATCCCATTTGAGTGGACAGCCACTGTCATCCCTTTGCACAAAGGTGGAGCATTCACCGAAACAGGTCCTGGAGTGGATTATCATGGACCTCTTTAACAAGGACATTAGCAACCTCCCATCAGCCTAACTAGCCTGATCTCCAAGGCCATGGAGTGGATTATCATGGCGCTCATTAACAAGGACATTAGCAACCTCCAAATACGTGATCCCACACAGTTTGGTTTCATCAGGGAGTGGTAATGCCTGCTAAATTTGGTCAACTTCTTTCAGACAGTCACCAAAGCCATGGACGAGGGGAAGAGAGTGCACACTACCTACCTTGACCTGGCTAAAGCTTTTGATACTATTCCCCGCTCAGGTATAACACAGAAACTCTCTCAACTAGGTGTCAATCCATATGTTACCAGATGAGTAGCAAACCGGGACACTGATAGAACCCACCTAGTCAAAATAGGGGAAGCCACCTCAAGCAATCAATCAATAATGAGTGATGTACCCCAGGGATCAGTCTTGGGGCCCTTGTTGTTTGAAATATACTTTTCTGAGGTGCAGACCAAAACCAGTGGGCTATGGCTGACCAGGTTTACAGATGACTGTAAGCTGGATGCTGTCATCAGTTCCTCTAGTGATGTCGGCATCCTACAAGAGGGCTTCACCCAAACATATGACTGATGCCAGAAACACGGCCTCAAACTGAATGTCAAAAAATGCATCATCATCCCCTTTGAGGAGAGTGACATCCCCACAAATGATCACATTAATAGCAAGGTCCTAAGCACACAATCAGTCGTGAGGGACTTGGGCAACCAGGTTGATAGCAAACTGACTTTTGACCACCATATTGCCTCTGTTGTATGGAAAAGCTTTCTACATGGCCCACTTCATCAGTAAGGTTATCTCATCCAGGGACAAGGTGGTCATAACATCCCTGTATTCTTCCCTTATAAGCCCCATTAATGAGTACAATGCCCCTTTCTGCATGTACCTCACAAAGCACATGCAGCAGCTGGATGACCACAGAGTTTCTCACCAGGAGAATCCAGGGTCTCAAACATCTACCCTAAACAGATAGGCTAAAGGCCCTGTCCCTCTACTCAGTCTCCTACAGACTCCTCAAAGGTGACCTCTGTCTGGCATACAAAGCAATCTCAGACCCCGCATTGATGGGACTGCTACATATCTGCAAGTCTAGCTCCACTCTAGTAACCCGCACATGCAACCTCCACCTGGTCTGTGACATCAATAGGACTTGCTGGTGGGGCAGATTTGTGTCCCAGAGACTCCCCCTTCTGTGGAATAGACTCCCTCTCCAAGTCAACCAGAGTACCTCATTAAACCTTTTTAAGTGCAACCTGGATAACTGGATGGGGAGCAGAAAATACACCCCTGGGATTCCACCTGTGTCCCTGCTAGACAGGGGCATTGGGTGCTGACTTGTTGGAACATGGACTAAATTCACTGCTAGGCTTGTAAGGGCCTCAGGGCCAATAGCCTAGTAACTTCCTATGATTCTATGATATCTATATCTATATATCTATATCTACACATCTCTATGTATATATAATACATATATTTATATCTATATATATGTACAGATATCGATAATATAGATAATATAGATAGATATAAGAAATGTAAGATTAAGTGACAGTAAACAAAGAGCAAAAGTAAGGAAATAGGGTG
>NC_056737.1:1007110941-1007115941 GCF_019279795.1 Protopterus annectens
CACTGAAAGCTAACAACATAAAACCAAAGGTATTGAACTACAGTGGGGAAAAGGGCATATAAGTTTTATTTGCCCTACAGTACTTACATTCAGTTAAATGTGTTTCAGTGAAATGAATTTTCAGTGATTTGAGCTTTCAGCGATTTGGTATGAGTGTTTTGAAATTCAGTGAAATTAGTTTTCAGTGAATTCAAGTAGACCCACACACATGCACACACACACACACACACACACACATATATATATATATATATATATATATATATATATATATATATATATATATATATATATATATATCTATATCTATAAGGGTCCCCTTCAGTTGATCAAACGTTTACAAGTTTGAACCACATATGGCCGAGACCATATGTTTGAACTTGTAAAAGTTCGATCGGACTGAATGGAGATCTCCATACAGAGCGGAAAGGAAGATTTCCTATTTCCACAATGTAGTGCGATCTCAGAGTTGGTATATTTAAGTAAGGGGGGGTGGGGGTGCAGGGGTGCATAGTCCCCCTGCTACAGATGTTTGGTTTTGCTTTTTTTTTATTTTATGTGTTTTTATTTCAGTGTTCGAACTTTTATGAGTTCGAACATATGGTCTCGGCCATATGTGATTCGAACTTGTAAAAGTTCGATCTACTGAAGTAGATCCATATATATTAGGCTATCTAGGCTATCTGCCTGAGGGCATTTATAAGCCTAGCCAGAGTGTGTCAGCTTTCGCCGCCCCATTGATTAATTAACTGAGCCTCTGTCAGGAAGACCCATTGAAGTGATCCCAGGGGTGTGTTTTCTGTTACCCATCCACTCAAGGTTTCTCTTGAAGAGTTTTAGTGAGGGCATCTGCCTAATGTAGTTAGAAATTTTTTTCCAAAGCATGGGGAGTCTCTGTGACAGGAATCTATCCCTCCAGCATGTTCTATTTATTGTTGTGGTGCGGTTTAGCTCACTAGAGTGAGTGGCTCGCAGTGACTTGGATTTCTTTAGGTGGAGCATGTCCATCAATTCTGAGTTGGACATGGCTTTGTAAGTCCGGCAGAGATCACCTCTGAGTAAGCGATATGCCACTGAGTACAGACAGAGTTTTTCCAGTCGGGCTGCATAGGACATATGTTTGAGACCAGTAATCCTCTTGATGAGGTACTTTTGTGGTCTTTCCAGCTGCTGGAAGTGTCTTGTGAGGTACATCCCAAATGAGGCATTGTACTCTATGATGGGTCTGATGAGTGAGGAGTAGAGGGGCACTATAACCTCTTTATTTCTAGATGCAAACCCTTTAGTAATTAGATGGGCTATATAGAAGGACTTCCTAACTACTTTGGCAATATGATTGTCAAAGGAGAGATTACTATCTACCTGGGTCCCCAGATCTCTTATTACCTCTTCTGTATTAAGGGGGCTGCCACCTATGTGGTAATTCTTGGGTGTTTTGTTTTTCCCAAATGGGATGACTATGCATTTTTTGGCATTTAGCTTGAGACCATGACTTTAACACTAGGTGTCCGTCTCAGTAAGGCCCCTTTGGAGAATGTCTGTGTCAGCTGGAGAGTCAATTATGGCTCCCAATTTGCAGTCATTGGTGAATTTGGTTAGTCATAGTCCTCCTGTATTTTCTTGTACTTCTGAGACATATATGCCAAACAGTAGGGGTCCCAGGACCGAGCCTTGTGGGACACCACTTGTGACTGTTTTAGAGTCGGACCTGGATACCGCTATTCTTACCATGTAAGTTCAGTCTGTAAGCCAGTTGGCAACCCATCTCGTAATATAGGGGTTTATGTTCAGGCTGGTGAGTTTTTCTATAATTCCTGAGTGGGGAATGGTGTCAAAAGCCTTGGTGAGGTCAAGGTAGGCTGTGTGAACCACCTTCCTCTCATCTATGGCATTGGTGACTGTCTCAAAGACGTCAACCAGGTTTAGTAGGCATGATCTGCCCTTAACAAAGCCGAACTGGGTCAGGTCATGTGTTTGGAGGTTCCCAGTGTCTTTGTTAATGAGTTCCATGATGATGCGCTCCATAGCCTTGCAGACCAGGCTAGTCAGGCTTATTTGGTGATAGTTACCAGGGTCAGTTGTGGCCCCTCCTTTGTGGAGCAGAATGACCATTGCTGTGCACTATTCTATGGACATGTAGCCTGTGGAGAGGCTGAGATTGAGCAGTGTGTTTAGGTGGGGGGTTAGTTTGTTCTGTAGTTTATGCAAGACGCAGCCTGGGACACCATCTGGCCCCATTGATGCTTTGCTTTTGGTTTTGGAAGGGCTGTTTTCACCTGTGCGTCTGTGATTTCTGGGACACTACACTTTTCCGGTATTATTGTGGGCCCTTTTGGAGGTGAGAGGGGGGTGAAGTTTGCACTGAATCTGTCTGCCAGGATGTTGGCAATATCAGTAGGTTCAGTATATTTTGTGCTATTTTGCACTAGCTCAGAGCATATCTGCGAGTTGCCACTTAGATTTTTGACATAGCTAAAGTAGGCGTTGTGGTTATCTTTCAAATCCTTGGCTATTTTTGTTTCAAAGTTAGCCTTGGATGATTTTATGAGGGACCTCAGTTTCTTACTGATACTGATCAGGGATGTCTTTCCTTCTTGGGATTTGCTTTTTTTCTGAACTAGTTTCCTCCTTCTATTGTATAGCCTTTTATGGCCGAGGTCCACCAGACTGGTTTCCTTCTCTTAGGGGAGTGAGTCTTGGTTTTGCTAGGGATGACATGATCCATGCATCCTTGTAGGTGCTCATAGAGTGTATTTGTAAAGGTTCCTGCATCTTGGACACTGTTATTCTTTAGCATGGGGGCTGTGAAACTTACCACCTCTGTCTTAAGTAAGGTAAAGTTTGCTATAGAAAAGTTTTTCACTGTAGTTTCCTTGGTTGGGGGTGGTGGTGTGGTGTGGACATCCAGAGTGATTAGTTTATGGTCTGATCTAACCAGTGACGGGTTGACCTCCAGTGCGGAACACCTGTTGCCCATTTTGGTGATGACCAGGTCCAATATGTTTTCACCTCTGGTAGGGGAGTTTACCAGCTGATCCAGGGCATTTGAGTTGATAAATTCCAGGATGCGCTGGACTTGGGAGTTTGTACTTGAGTCGTTTTCCCAGTTAATGGTAGGGTAATTGAAATCACCCAATATCAGGGTGTTCAGTAGGACCTTCATGTTTTCCAGTGTCTCCAGAAAGGCAGAGTGGTGGTCCAGGGGCATGGAGGGTGATCTGTAGCAGGCCACAATTTGCATTGCAGATTTGCCTGATGTTAGTTACACATGGATGATCTCTGAGGTATTATGCTGTGCCACTAACCTGGAGGTGTAGGTATCCTTGCTGAATATGGATACACCCCCTCCTTTTGTGTTTCGGTCCATATTCTGTGGCCAAAATGTGTGGTATAAGTTGTAGCCCAGTAGTGCTAGAGTGCTCTGTGAAACCTTGAACCAGGTTTCAGTTACTGCACAGATGTCGATGTTCTCCATACTGAGGAGTGCTTTGAGCACGTGCATTTTGAGATTTAAACTCCTGGCGTCGAATAGCATAACCCTCATTTTTTTATTTGTGCTGTTTACGGAGGTGGGTTTGACTTTTGAGCCTTGCCTAAAAAAGGCACTATGGGGGCAGCAAGAGCCTTGGCCAGTATTCAAAAGCCTGGGGGTGACAGGTGCAAGCTGTCTCTTGTGAAGCAACAAGGCTTGTCAAACCTGTCGTCCCAGGCTGACAGACACTGGATCCCCTTTGAATGACACCAGAAGCTTAGCCAATTGTTGAAATTGATCATTTTATCTTTATAATGCGGTATCATTCTTGGTGAGGGCAGGATGCTACTCAGGGTCAGGGTCATACCCGCCTGGGCTACATGATCAGAGAGCTCTTCCATGTCTTTTTTCATGTAGTCCAGGGAGGTATGTCTCAGGTCATTCACACCAACATGAACAATGACAGAGTCATATTTGTACTTGTTCTGGAGTGACCTGAATGCTTGTGTTATGTGGCGGATTCTGGCTCCCGACAGGCAGTTAGCAGTAACCTTCTCCTTGACCAGCCTAGTGAGTGGGACATCAGTGTGCCTGACTATAGTGTCGCCTATCACTAGTGTGTTAGGTATGTTATTTCACCTTAAGGGCTGTGATTATGTGGCACATTGATTTTGTGTTGTATGTGTTGTCTGGTTTGTGATGGGAGGTGCAGATTTTTTGGGTGTCTGCTTTGGATGTCTGTGATGTTTTTGCAGGTTTTTATTTAGAGCCTCCAAGTATGATTTTGTGTATTTATGTGTATTTTTTGCCAGTGCTGGTTTAGTATGTCTATGTGAGGCTGGAGGTGTGGTGCAAGCGTTGACCTTCTCCTCATGACTGTCTGTTCCAGTCTTGGATGGAGAGAGCTTAGCCTCCAATTTTGCTATATAATTGCATCTCTTGCATATGTTAATGTTTTGTGGTAGGAGGAGAGAGTTGTCTGTGTACATGAGGCAGTTGTACCATTGCCTCAGGATACCCAGGTTCACCAGCTGGACTGGGAAGTATACCTTGAATTGCCCTTTGGTCATGCCTGAATAATAGAGTGAGCGGCTTAGTCACTTGGTTGGTGAGGGTTGAATGATGAGCCTTGTGCTTCTGGGCAATCAAGTGTGGGGGTATATTAGCACTTGCTATTAGGTCTGAGCAAGTGCTGGACTGTAGGATGCATTTTAAGTGCTTAGGTTGAGAGTTAGACTACTTTCAAGGGAAAAACTGAAGAGGAGACTAGGTGGAGCTGGGAATAATTTAGCTCTAGCTAACTGGCACTTCTCGAATGTGCAAAAACATGCAAACGTGGTTTTCACAGCAGGGAAATGAAAGAGATAGAAATTAGCCCAAAATGGCCTATAAACTACTAACTTCTGGGCTGGAACCACTCCTCCAGGGACAGATGGCTGCTCAAAGCTCCCACTCTCACAGATGAACAGAGAAACCTCCTTCTATCCAAGTAAGGTATGGGCAACTCAGAAACTTGTAATATAGCCCT
>NC_056737.1:1007120941-1007207482 GCF_019279795.1 Protopterus annectens
GGAGTCAGAGGAACTGACTGTAGAGGGCTCTCATGCAAAGCAGAGACACGGCAATATATTATGGCACTAGCAAAGAGGAAGTATCTGTCTGTCTGTCCACAACTATGGGCCATGGCAAGGAAAGGAAAATGAAGGCAATGCACGAATTAAGATATTAAGACACACACCAAGGTTAAGATGCTGTGCATCGGACATCACAACAGCCACATAAACCAGAGAGATGGACAGGATGAAGTCATCATCATTTACACAGATGATAGGATGCATGACAAGGGATAGCAATGCAAGCATAGGAAAACTGGTCATGGATGGTGTCAGTGCACACTACAAGGAGGTTAGGTGGGTGTCTGGGGTCACTTCTTCCAATGATGGGTGCAGCTTCCTTGGATGGAATGCTGGTGGTCCTGCAGGATCAGGACCTGAGGCCACTTGTCCTGGGTATGGTGTAGCACAATAAGTGCATGTCTCAGAATGTGACTGTCAGCCTTGCTGTGGTGCTTCTTCAGCACAATGATATCCATAATGTCATGTTTGGACATGGGTAGCTGTGAACTTCTTCAGCTGTTGTAATTTCTTTGGTCTCATGCCAGAACAGGTATGCCTGTGATTACGTATGTTAATCAGTGCAGGAGTGTAAGACAGGCTATGCCAACATTTCCCTGTGGTGGTTGCAGCCCTGGGCTTTACAATAAGTTAACTGTTCTGACACAGGGCCGTAGTGTTGCAGCTGTGAGAGTGCATGCCATGTATGCTGCCCTTTTCTCCTGTGTCAATATTGCAGTGTACTAAAGGCTCATGTAATGCTGGCGATATGCATGTGGCACAGTATGTAACTACCTACATATGGCGCAGTATGTAACTTCCTACACAACAGTTCTGTGACAGATGCTGCCTATTAACTGAGCCCTTCATGAATGAACATCCCCAGCTGACTGCAACCTACCCTGCCTGTTCCCAGTACTCTGGATGAATGAACCTAACTATCCTGCATGTTTCTTTTACCCTGACTGGATGAACCTGTACCAAATAAGATTACAACCTGTCCTATCCTGTCTATTACCTGTGCTCTGGTCATTTCAGCCTTTGCACAAGACTACAACCTGTCCTACCTGTTCTCTGTGTCCTGTCAGGAGGAATCACCTCCTACCCAGCCTGGTATTCCCCTGTCAGAGCAAATGCAATGTTACCAACACACATGCTGTTGCAAACACAAACTAGAGTACTGTTGGGGTGTGACTGTCTGTGGCTGCCCTGATCCTTTGACCAATGATGGGAGACCTGATGTTCATTAGCACTGATCTTGTCTGTTGTCACTTTATCTATCTGGGAATTCACTAATATCTAATTTCTTCTGATTGCCTGAATTGCTCACTGTACTGCAGTCTCCTGTAAAATGGCCACAGCAATTTTTATCATGTTAAAACTGGGCTTGTAGATCAGGCACTGATCATGTGCATTATGCTGTTATTATTGGGCAATACTCTACTGTGCTGCCAGCTGATGTACATCATGTGATGCCTGCTGCATACACCCACCCATAGGCCCAAACTGTTGCATACACCCATAGGCCCAAATTGCTGCATGCACTCATAGGCCCAAACTGCTCTTTGCACCCACCTACAGGCCCAAACTGCTGCATGCACACATAGGTCCAAACTGCTGCATGCATCTACCCATGAACCCAAACTGCTGCATCCACCCATAAGCCCAAACTGCCATTTTAGTTTGCAGTTTTGGCCTGATGTGTGGATATGGCCTCAACAGAATCAAAGTCTGGCAGAGTACCCACATGGTGCAGCATGGAGTGCAAGATCTTTTTATGCCTCTTACTCATGCAGTATCAGTATTTGGTGAATCACCCAGACCTTCTCTATTAAGATAAAGGAGATGTGGAGAGAGAGACACACACACACACACACACACACACACACACACACACACACACACACACACACACACACACACACACACACACACACACACTCACACACACACACACACACACACACACACACACACACACACACAGACACACACGCACACACACACACACACACACACCGCATTATTGTAAGCAGTCTATGTTTGCATTGCTACTGTGCAGTAGGCCTGGAACTTATAATTGTAAATGCCCTTCGATTGTCAGAGATATGTTGAGATCACTTCTGTTTGTTTTTGTTTTTCAGAACCTCAGGGCATCAAGGAAAACTAAGTAACCAGCCACAAGAGGCAGGCCAGTTCTCAAAGGAAGCAGGGCAAGTGAACTTCATAGCTGGCAGTGTGATATTACGGTAATAAAACTTTGCACTACAGCACAGAGCAGTTGTGTTTTACACATTTTTCATTTAGATATTTAACCATTACTTAGTTATTCATTTGTTTTATAGACATGTTCCCTCAAGTTACTATACTAAAACGTATCATTTATACCTGCAGAAGTGTAGCTGCATCATCATCTGTTGCATGGTCATTGCATTCCATTGACATTCTTTTGTATTGCCTTCCTGGTTTATTGTTCTATTTTCATGTCAGCTGTTCTAATAACCTGCACCACATATCACTGACCACTTGTATTTGTGTTCTGTTTCATTTTCTCATTTTTCACTTTTTTATTATGTTGGTATTTTCTTTTTCTCTCTTTATGTTCTTTTTCTGAAAGATTAGCCGTGATGTAGGGAGAGGTGAGATGGCAGCTGCAAGGCTCTGCACCAACCACCACTATACCAGAGAACTCCAGGCCTACATCTCTGAAGAGTGAAGTTTGCACAAAGGAAGGTGACCTTGGGGGACTCGATGCTGGCATCCAGTCTTGCCTTTGTGGTTGCAGGTGCAGACTCTTCAGCAGAGATAGTTCTATAGAAGGACCCTCTTCAGTCACCCAGCATGAGACTCAGCAGCTGCTGAGTACTGAGGCTTGGAGTGTCTCTTCATGTACATAATAGAGTTGTTTAGCCAGTCAGCACCGATAATCAGGCAGCCAGAGGCAGAGCCTATCCACTACGTCATCCAGAGGAGTGACTGACTTTAACTCTCTTAGACAGCTTTCAGCTTGACAGGTCATCCTTACCAGACTATAACTCCCATCACAGTGCTCCATTCCCTAGAATGTCACTTCTCATCCACAGTTTTTACTCTGAGCCTCCCCATCACTAGTGGCCCACCATCTGTCAACCTGCATTTCTCAACTCATGCCCTCCATTTTGCATCAGTGCATTCCGTGTTAGTGGTTTTATTTTTGTGTTACAAGTTTGTTTTTATACCACTGATGCCATTCCTATACCATGGCTCCTACCAACACCATCCTTATGCTACCTGCACTGTCTTTTTTCAAAACAAATGGACACCTGTCCCATAAACAGCACCCTTCCTTCCACATACCTACACCACTATTCCCATAGTCCTTCTGTTTGTCCCTCTGCTTGGCCTTTTCCCTTTCTGACCATTCTATCACTGCATTTCCTTCCAATTTATACAATAAAACCCTTGTTACTTTGTGGAGTCTGGCATCTGTACCAATGTAGCAGCTATTAGGGGTCTTAATGTGGCACCTGTACTAATGTATCAGCTATTAGGGGTCTCAATGTGGCACCTGTACCAATGTAGCAGCTATTAGGGGTCTCAATGTGTATACGAATGTGCTGCCTGCATGCCAATGTCCTTTGGGTCATGTGATTACTCACAGCATGGCCTACTCAGTTACATGTTGATTGTCATTGATGGATTGTACAAGGGAAGAGAGAGAGGAAAGAAGGAAAACAGGGAGACACAGAAGGAACACATTGAGAGGCTTGTTCTGGAGGAGAGAGAGGGGATGGGAACTATGTTTTTGATGACAGATAGACCCTCCATTTATACTTATATTTTTTATATGAGAGGGTAGTGTGGGTGGACAATTGGTAAGAGGGTATAGAAGAAAGAATAAAGGAAGAAAGGCTGAAAAAGTGCCTGCATGACTCCAGGTCCACTTATCCACCATTTTCACTAACAGAATGTGGTGCAGTTGGGGACCCCAATATTGAGGTGGCAGGGGACTGTGCTGGTACAGTGGTTGGCACTAGATGGGGTAAGGTGTCTTGAACTTGCTGAAGAGCATTTTCAACTGGGTAAATGCAGTTGTCCATGAGCTGTTCTAGCACATCCTCAACAAAGGCCCAAAACTGCTGTTCAATGAGGTTTGCCAGGGTGCCATGTGCTGGATTGCCTGCAGGTCTGGTGCCAACATCCCAACACTGCAAGGATATCCCTGGATGGGCAGCAGGCAACCTCTTCTTAACCTTGAAGGTATGTGCTTGGGCCACACTAGATGATTTTGGATCCATGAAAAAATTAACTCAAATGAGAGAGAAAGAAAGCAATAAAGGATAAAGAAATAAATAGTTAAAATAAGAAACAGGTAAAAAGGCAGGGGCGGCTCATGCTATCGGACTGCAGTACTGCAGCCCTCCCACCTAGAAATAAAAGAAATAATAACTGTGAAACATAAAATGAAAAAAGATGTTATTTTTTTTACTGCCCCACAGATGCCCAGGAATCTGTGCAAACTCTGACTGCCTGAGTTAGCAGTCCAGATACAGGGAAGGTATTTTCTGCCCCCCACAGATGCCCAGGAATCTGTGCAGTAGACAACCGCACAGAGGAGCTCCAGACTGCTTGATCCGCAGGCAGGACCAATCAGGAGAGAGATGAGGTTAAGCTCTCGTAGGACCAATCAGGAGAGAGGTACATTAGCTCTTGCAGGGAAGCATTGAAGTTGAGCATGGGTTTTGAGGTTTGCTGCTTCCAGACAATGGAGTTGGACCTTGTGTGTGGAGGTTTGCTGCTTCAATCAGGAGAGAGGTGTGTGTGTGTGTGTGTGTGTGTGTGTGTGATGCTTCAATCAGGAGAGATATGTGTGTGTGTGTGCTGCTTCAATCAGGAGAGATATGTGTGTGTGTGTGTGTGTGTGTGTGTGTGTGAAATGTCCCTGTTAACACATGGTGGGTAGAGATACTCAGGCTTGAACCCTGTACCTTGGATGCAGGTGGCAAGGACCTGAACTCCCTACCCACCAATATTTGTAAAAAATTGCAGATTTTTGCATCATATTTGTTCTGTTCCTCATAAAATCTGTGGTTTCTTTCTGTATCTTCATTTTTCCTTGCAAAAGTTTGTAGTGCAGTGGTGCATGGATAGCATTGTTGCCTGACAGCTACAGGTTCTCTGGTTTGATTCTTGGCTGGGGTGCCTTCTGTGTGGAGTCTGCATGTCCTCCCATCCCTTACATAGATGTGTCTGGAGTGCTTCTCCCTGCTCTGCTGAAAATTGGCTTTGTTTTGTTCCAAGTCAGACTAGTCTCCTGGTTAACAAATGTTTAAAAATAACAGGCATTTGAATTTCAGACTTCATATTGTTCAGAAAGTACATGGTAAAACAAATCCTTTTATTCTAGCAATTGTCTAAGTTTATAACATGGATATTTGAAATTTGCTCATATTTTTGGGACTGTATTCCCCCATTATTGGCCTCGTCCAGCTATTTTGTGCTAAGGTTGAGAGCTATGGTGAGAACTGAATTCACTGAATGTTTGGGGGCTGTATTCCCCCCATTACTGGCTTTGTCCACATGTTTTTTGCTAAGAGGTTGAGAGCTATGGTGAGAACTGAATTCACTGAATATGTTTGGCAGCTGTATTCATAGATTATTGGCTTTTTTCATGCGTTTTTTGCTAAGAGGTTGACAGCTATGGTGAGAACTGAATTAACTAAATGGTAGCCATTTAAGTTTGTCTTCCTCTGTTTCACCTGATTTGGCATAGTGGTATGTTTCTCTGACTGTTTTGTACAGGGTCCCCTGGGTTCAAGGCGTGGCAGTGAAATGTATGGTGGTAACACAGCATTTTATTCTAGCAACTTTCCAACATTATACAAGCAATGTTTAAAATGTGTCCCTGGTTTTTGGCCTTTTGCCCCCCCAATAAATTTTAGCTTTTTCCAGATTTCTTGTGCTGCAAAATTCAGAGATACAGCTGAGTGTTGAGTAGATTTTACAAGGAGCTGAGAGCTGCAGGGGAACAAAAGTTTAGTGCTGCTTATGCTAAGTCAGCTTGCATTGTTAATAGCACAACAGGTAGTGTACTTGCTTTTGATGCAGAAGGCTGTGGGTTCTACTCCCACAATAGGTAGATGCATTGTTGATAGTGTACTGTATTGTAAAGGGGGTGGATGCTGCAGTCCTTTTTGGCAAAGATACTTAGTAACTATGAACCTGTTATCAGTTTGCCAACCATTCCCTATTGCGGTATTGCTAGCTTATCATTTTTTTAATGCATGCAACATAGGCAATTTATTCTTCAAGGGCAACAGGCACTTTATTTGTAGATGAAACAATGACATATAAAGTTGTTTGCTAGCAGCAACCTCTTTATTAGTTACAGATTTCTTTAATGTGGATTTTACTACTTCAGAGATTGTGCATATTTACTGATACTGGTGGACTATAGAAGGTTGAGTAGACTGTTATGATGGAAATGTTCTGAATTGGGCAGTTTTGTCATTGGTGCATGCATTTTGTTTTATTGTTTACTGGAAAAATGTTTAAAACAATAAATTTAAAATGCCCTCTAACAATTGTACTGTATTGTACAAGGAATATAATGTAATATGAAAATTATATGGTGCTGCTTACTGTGATGGATTTGAAGTCTTCTTAAGACACTCAGTCTTGTTGTTTAGATTCTGCTAAAATCAAAGTCTGGTTATATTTGCATTCACAGTCTGTTGCATACAGAAACTTGCAGAATATACACTGATGAGAGAATATACTTTGCAGCATCGACTTAGAGCAGTAACAAATAACTTTTTATAATAAACCAAACGGACTAACGTTGCAGCTTAAAGTACTGTTCCACTTTACTTCTCATATAGTACAGATGATGTGAGGAATATAACATTTACCTCGAGACAAATATGTCTCTACCAATACCTCTAACATAACTGGATTCATACAGATCTTTATATACAATTTTAGTCATGCACACACATATACATTTCCTCTTGGTGTTCTATTTTGGAGAATTGCTCATCCTGTAGAAACAATACTAATTGTTGCAGATGCTGACGCAAACTGCTGACTTAATGATATTATTTTTCAGCTTCCTTGTTTAACAATGTCTTGTCACATTTTTGCTGAATTTATAAGAAGCCACTTTTCTGACAGTGTGAACATCCTGTATTCTATTTGGATCTTTGTATAAGAACATCTGTTCTTGTGCCAATGCTGATAACAGTGTCCTGTTGTCCATGCAGAAAAACATGTTTTTAAGGAAACACATTGTCACAGAGTCATTATCCATTCTTTAAAAGCAGATTTTGCATTTTTGCTCTTGCATACATCCTGTTTTCAAGTCTGTAAGGGAAAAATGTCCATTCAGCAGATTCCTTATTTTCCAAGCCATGGTCATTTAGGATGAATGCTGATCACATATTACTAAACTCTATTTCTACATTTAAGCAAGCTTTTTCTTTCAGCATATTTGCAACAGAATTAATTTCAGCCTTATATTCATAATATCCAACATAATACAGTAAGGAAGGTGTATCAATGAGCATGTGTATGTTTCATGTTCAAGGGGCCTATGATTTTGAAAACAGCCAGAGTTAATCTTTATCTGCCACTGGCAAAATGTATTTTCTTTGAATGTGGGTTTCAATGCTGTTTCAATGCATGTGAGTTTCAAGGACAGAGAAATTTTAATGCTAAGTCTATTTTCATTGTGAGACTGCATTGCTTTGTTTAACAGATATCTATTAGGGTTTGTGCTGTAAAATGCAAAATAAAACTTTCAAATGAAATCTAAATCATTGCAGAAGTAAAACAGTATGCACATTACAGTGTTTATGGTAAATGGGGCAAAATAACCAAGGAATGGAACATTGGAATGGCTGCAGGGGGGAGGCTCCATTTGACCATGATTTTGTGAGGGGGGGAAGGGTAGCAAACTCAGACAGCCCCAGTTGAACTATACCTCTCAGTTGTCCATATTTTTGTAGAATGAATAGATATTTGCTTCTTATTTTTGGTTTGTTCCTCATAAAAGTTGTGGTTTTCTAGCAAATCGTTTAGGAATGAAGTCACTAAATGACAGACATTGAGTTTCAAACGTCATAACCTTCAGAAAAATGCATGCTGATGCAAGACCTGTTATTCTATCAGCTGTCTTAAGTTTATACAAGAGCAGTTTTTAGTAGTGTTTGTATGTTCCCCCAATATATTTGGCCTTGTCCAGATTTCCTGCATTAAGAGGTTGAAAGGTACGTGCAAATCACTTTGTTGAATTAGGAATATCCAAACCTCTCAATTGTCCCCAATTTTGGTTCAAAATGTTGCTCTCCCCTAATAATCCCTCCTCAAAATGGCAATTTTGGAAGAAATCGTGGAGGGTTTACAATTATATATAACTGTAATGATCAGAGTTATTACTTTTATTTCAGAAATGCATGTAGATACTCTTATTTTGTTAGCTGCTCAAGTTAACAGTGTTAATATTAAAAGGTGTCCCTTTTTTGACAGCTTCCCAGCTGTATTGTGTGGCAACTTTATATTTTTGCATCACATTTTTTGTCTGTTTTTCATAAAATTGTGTTTTTATGGCAAATTAGTAGCAAATCATTAAAGACTGAAGTTAGAAAATAATGGCAGACATTTGAGTTTCAGATTTCATACCCTTCAGAAAATTCGTACTAATGCAAGATCTACTGCTGTTCTATTATCTAAGTTAATAAGAGCAATATTTAAAAATTGTCCTTATTTTTGGGCCTGTGTCCCACTTCTAGTTCTATGTATGGCTTTGTCCAGATTTCTTGCTCTGAAGTTGAGAGATATGAGTGTCAGAGCCATCACCGTCAGCCAGAGACATTTCAAACTGTGACCTACTTGTTGCACTCCACTCCCCATTGCAGTGGCTCTGGATGTGTCCAAGCAAGGCAAGGAGCAGTTATACAGTGTAAGTGTGCAGAGTATTCCCCGATCCAAGGTAGACCACAAGTACGACAGTGGATTTTCATCTGTCCTTGATTTTTCAGAATGTTCTGGTTTTCTGTCAGATTTTTATACTGTTGATTTATGTTTCTTATTATTCAGGAAATGCATGCTGTCACAGTGCCCTGTTGCTCTGTTTAAGTAGCAGTGATGTAATGACCATCAGGTAAGATTGTCGAAGATTGTAAGATGCAAGTAAGCTTTAATAAGCATACTGTTAACGAACTGCCAGCATTGAAAGCCTTTTCGTTGTTGCCATGCAGAGAATATTTACATAACTAGATAATGTATAAGCTTTGGATATTGAAATACATATGACAGTATTTGTAATAAAATGACAGGATTACAGTATTTTCAGAAGCTCATTACATTTGTTGGAGGCCTGCAGTCATTTTTGCAGGCTTTACCCGTAAACTAAAAAGAATGCCAATCTATCATGTGTGGCCCATAACTTGTGCAGGAATCCTTTAAGTAATTTATCTTGAGCTTGTTTCTTGTTTGCTGTTCATTTTTTACTTTGATCATGTCTTCCCATGAAACAAGTAGATAGTTGTGTCAGGCAGCAGGTCTTTTTTGGATAAGTAACATTGTTACAAGAGGGGGTATCACAGAGATTGCTACTTTCAGCATGTTACTTGGTAATTTTATAAAGCTGAATATAAATTATAATTAGAACTGCAGTGCAAGGAGTAGTGGTTTGAGTTGAGTGCTGCTTGTTTTTTTATACTTGATTTTGACTGGCATTCCAGTAATGTATTTAAAAAGTAATTTATTTTTTCATGCCTCACAACCTTTGTGTTTCCATCTAGATGTTAAGTAAGTTGTCATGTAGCCAATGTACTGAAATATTTTTTTCTTCTACACTTCATTTTGCCTTGATTGGACTCTCGTAATGACTGTTTGGCACCCAGGGCAGCATATTTAATTAAAGTTCCAGTTGTTGTGGTTTTGAGCATAGCTCCACCACTTTCTAGTTGGCCACACCCCTTCCCATTGGCCCCACCCATTCAGCTGTCTCCTGCAGCCCTCCTTTAATTTGAAGTCACCAGCCGCCACTGTAAAAAGGCGATTGAGAAAAAAGAGAAAACACACAATAAAGTCTTTACTGAAGTAAAACAGAACGTACAGACGGGCAGAGCTTATGCTTACTTGGCAGGAGAGTGTGTACTATCAAAGTGTGGTGGGGTTTACATGTTGCAGTCTACTATATTTGTGCTTGATATGCATTTGTTTGCAATATTGCTCTGAAAACGCTTCTTATGCATAGATACATCCTTATAAAATCAGATAAAGACAGAGTACTGCAGTTAATATATTTATATATTGCATTGGTTGCAGTAATGTACTGAACTCTACTGCTTCAGTTGTTATGATGTATAATTTATTTCTTTATATACAGTAATAAAACCATTTAAAGACACATAATACTGTATTTATATACTGATATACTTCAAACTCTTGCTTGCCGTAATGTACTGAATGCACTGCGTTTTAGTTATCATGCTTTATACATTTTCCCAGGTATATTAATGAAATCAGTTAAACATATTGTTTGTCATTTGGGTAAACAATTTTGTGCAGAAGCTTGATCTTTGTCATAAGCAGTGACTGGGGTGGCGACAAGAAGTGTTAGTAAATGAGATGGTATAGCGGGGAAAAGCAGGTTTAGCATGGGGGTCTTTTTAAGGTTAGGTTGGAAGGGGTTCGGTCTCTTTTGGAGTGAGTTGGAAACATACCCACCTTTCTCTCCCTTTATTTAGGTGGTTTAAGCCTTAGTGTTCAGGATGGTGGGGTGGTTAGAGGGGGCTGTGAAGGATACCCCTCTATTCCTCCTTTCAGGAGGCTTGGTTATGTTGTCAGTGGAGTTGGTAGTGTATGCTACACAGGTGAGTTTTGTTGATTGCAGCAAGATATTTTATGCTGTTTATCCCAGTGGAGTGGGCTGGCCATTGCTTCCTTTCTCTTTCTGTATGTGTTACTGAATTTTAACAAAACAGTGTAAGAAACTTCTCTGTGGGAAGATAGATCCAGTTAATCACTGTATATTAATCAGATCAGATAATGGTAGTAGAAATAATTAATTTAAACTCATCCGAAGTCAAAGAAATAAAAAATATATATATATATATATATATATATATATATATATATAATTTGAAATATTGTATAGAATTACAAAGTATTCGAAAGTAATCCAAGAGAGCTAGGCAATCTGTTTCCAGTCAAAAATCCTTTATTAAGTACACAGACAAGCGATCCAAGTAAAACAAAAATAGAGTAAACAGAGTAAGAGTTATTGAATTTTATTGATGTGTGATTAAAGACATTTTCTATGTTTAATTACTGAGTCAAGTTCTTCAATACATTTCCCATTTGGTATTTAATAAAGCTGGTTACACTAACAAATGTGGTGTGTTTTTTGGGTCCCTATTAATTACTCGAACTTTTTATAGTTCGAATTTCATATGGTCGACACCATATGATCGAAATTTAAAAAGTTTGAAGGTGAAAAGCAACAGCTCCATATGGCACAGAATGGGAAAATGTCCCTTTTCTGCACTGAAATGTGATCTCAGAGTTGGTATATTTAAGTAGCAGTGGTGTGGGGGGTGGAGGGGGGTTTGCCCCCCTTCTCAGAGTGTTGAGGTAATTTTTTTAAAATTTTTTAATTATATTTTCAGTGTTTCAAACTTTGCTCATATCTTGTCGAACATATGAGATTCGAAGTTTTTAAACTTCGACTATATAATATTGACCCTGTTTGTTTAAGTTTCACAAGAAACTGTACAATGCTATTTATTACTTATCAATTTCTTCATGCAGTCAGGCCGTTCATCTTTCCTGCTGTCTCCTGTTGTAGAAGATTTTTTATTTACCAGCATTTCAACCTTTTTTCCCCCTTAATATTGCTTATATGACTAGTACTCATTTGCAAAACATTCCATTCACTGCAGTATTTGCTTAGCATTGGTTTGTTGAAATACGTTGTTACTATCTGAATTCTCATATTTTGACAGTCTTCCATTTACTGCAAGTTATAAATAAATCAGTGCACTTTGCTGGAATGGCTTTTTAAAAATATTATGCATTGTATGTAGCATTCAGTGAATTGTGCTCAGCTAGAAGGTGCACACATGCACAGAAAAAAATTTAGCAATTCATGCAAGCTTTCATTTACTTAGCAGAACAAACCAAGTGACTAAGCGGCTCACCCTACTATTCAGGCATGATCAAAGGGCAACTTCAGGTGTACTCTTCAGTCCAGCTGGTGAATCTGGGTATCCTGAGGAAATGTTACAACTGCCTCATGTACACAGACAACCCTTTCCTCCTACCACAAAATACTAACATATGTGAGAGATGCAATTATACAGCCAAACTGGAAGCTAAGGTATCTCCACCCAAGACTGGAACAGACAGTCATGAGGAGAAGGTTAATACTTGCACCACGCCTCTAGCCTCACATAGACCTACTAAACCAGCACTGGCAAAAAATACACATAAATACACTAAATCATACTCAGAGACTCTAAATAAAAACCTGCAAAAGCATCATTGAGCTCCAAAGCAGACACCCACAAAACCTGCATCTCCTGTCACAAACCAGCCAACACATAAAACACAAAATCAATGTGCCACACAATCACAGCCCTTAAGGTAAAATAGCATACCTAGCACACTAGTAATAGGTGACTCAATAGTCAGGCACACTGATGCCCCACTCACTAGGCTGGACAAGGAGAAGGTTACTGTTAGCTGCCTGTCGGTAGCCAGAATCCGCCACATAACACAAGCACTCAGGTCACACCATAACAAGTACAAATATGAAAAAATTATCAATTTCAACAATTGGCTAAGCTTTTGGTGTCATTCAAAGGGGATCCAGTGTCTGTCAGTCTGGGATGACATGTTCGACAAGCCACATTGCTTCACAAGAGACGGCTTGCACCTGTCACCCCTTGGATTTCGAATACTGGCCAAGGCTCTTGCTGCCCCATAGTGCCTTTTTTAGGCAAGGCTCAAAATTCAAACCCACCTCCGTAAAAAGCACAAGTAAATAAATGATGCTTATGCTACTCAATGCCAGGAGCTTAAATCTCAAAATGCATGCACTCAAGGCACTCCTAAGTATGGAGAACGTTGACATCTGTGCAGTAACTGAAACCTGGTTCAAGGCTCCAGAGAGCACTCCAGCACTACTGGGCTATAACTCATACCACACATTTCGGCCACAGAATACGGACCAAAACACAAAAGGAGGGGGTGTATCCATATTCATCAAGGATACCCACACCTCCAGGTTAGTGGCACAGCATGATACCTCTGAGATCATCCATGTGCAGCTAACATCGGGCAAATCTGCAATGCAAATTGTGATCTGCTACAGATCACCCTCCATGACCCAGGACCACCACTCTGCCTTTCTGGAGACACTGGAAAACATGAAGGTCCCAACAAACACCCTGATATTGGGCGATTTCAATTACCCTACCATTAATTGGGAAAACTACTTGAGTACAAACTCCCATGCTCAGCTCTTCCTGGAATTTATCAACTCAAATGCCCTGGATCAGCTGGTAAACTCCCCTACCAGAGGCCACAACATATTGGACCTGGTCATCACCAGCATGGGCGACAGGTGTTCCGTACCGGAGGTCAACCCATCACTGGTTAGATCAGATCATAAACTAATCACCCTGGATGTCCACACCCCACCACCACCCCCAACCAAGGAAACCACAGTGAAAAACTTTTCTAAAGCAAACTTTATCTTACTTAAGGAAGAGGAGGTAAGTTTCACAGCCCCCCACGCTAAAGGATAACACTGCCCAAGATGCAGAATCCTTTACAATTGCACTCTATGAGCACCTACAAGGATGCATGGATGGTGTCATCCCTAGCAAAACGAAGACTAACTCCCCTAAGAGAAGGAAACCAGTCTGGTGGACCCCTGCCATAAACAGGTTATACAACAAAATGAGAAAACTAGTTCAGATAAAAAGCAAATCCCAAGAAGGAAAGACATCCCTGATCAGTATCAGTAAGAAACTAAGGTCCCTCATAAAATCATCCAAGGATAACTTCGAAAGAAAAATAGACAATGATTCGAAAGATAACCACAAAGCCTTCTTTAGCTATGTCAAGAATCTAAGTGGCAACTCACAGATATGCTCTGAGCTAGTCCAAACTAGCACAAAATATACTGAACCTACTGATATTGCCAACATCCTGGCAGATAGATTCAGTGCAAACTTCACCTCCCTCTCACCTTCAAAAGGGTCCACAACAATATCAGAAAAGTGTAGCGTCCCAGAAATCATAGAAGCATAGGTGAAAACAGCCCTTTCAAAAGCCAAAATCACATCATCAATGGGGCCAGATGGTGTCCCAGACTGCATCTTGCACGAACTACAGAACAAACTAATCCCCCACCTAAACACGCTGTTCAACCTCAGCCTCTCCACAGGCTACATGCCCATAGAATGGTGCACAGCAATAGTTATTCCACTCCACAAAGGAGAGGCCACAACTGACCCTGGTAACTATCGCCCCATAAGCCTGACTAGCCTGGTCTGCAAGGCTATGGAGCGCGTCATCATGGAACTCATTAACAAAGACATTGGGAACCTCCAAATACTTGACCCGACCCAGTTCAGCTTTGATAAGGGCAGATCATGCCTACTAAACCTGGTTGACTTCTTCGAGACAGTCACATAGGCCATAGACGAGGGGAAAGGTGGTTCACACAGCCTACCTTGATCTCGCCAAGGCGTTCAACACCATTCCTCACTCAGGTATTATAGAAAAACTCACCAGTCTGAACATAAACCCCTACATCACAAGGTGGAATGCCAACTGGCTTACAAACAGAACTCACATGGTAAGAATAGCGGGCTCCAGGTCCGACTCTAAACCAGTCACAAGTGGTGCCCCACAATGCTCAGTTCTGGGACCCCTACTGTTCAGCATATATTTCTCAGAAGTACAGGCAAACACAGGAGGACTATGGCTAACCACGTTCGCTGATGACTGCAAACTGGGAGCCATAACTGACTCTCCGGCTGACACAGACATCCTCCAAAAAGGCTTTACTGAGACAGACACCTGGTGTCAAAATCATGGCCTCAAGCTAAATGCCAAAAAATGCATAATCATCCCGTTTGATAAAAACAAAACACCTACAAATTATTACATAGGTGGCACCCCTCTTAATACAGAAGAGGTAATAAGAGATCTGGGGACCCAGGTAGATAGTAATCTCTCCTTTCACAATCATATTGCCAAAGTAGTTATGAAATCCTTCTATGTGGCCCATGAAATTACTAAGGGGTTTGCATCTAGAAATAAAGAGGTTATTGTGCCCCTCTACTCGTCACTCATAAGACCCATCATAGAGTACAATGCACCATTTGGGATGTACCTCACAAGACACTTCCAACAGCTGGAAAGACCACAAAAGCACCTCACCAAGAGGATTACTGGCGTCAAACATATGTCCTATGCAGCCTGAATGAAAAAACTCCAGCTGTACTCAGTGACATATCGCTTACTCAGAGGTGATCTCTGCCTGACTTACAAAGCCATGTCCAACTCAGAATTGATGGACATGCTCCACCTAAAGAAATCCAAGTCACTGCGAGCCACTCGGTCTAGTGAACTAAACCTTGCCAAAACACTAAATAGAACATGCTGGGGGGATATATTCCTATCACAGAGACTCCCATGCTTTGGAACAAAATTCCTAACTACATTAGGCAGATCCCCTCACTAACGCTCTTCAAGAGAAGCCTTGAAAAGTGGATGGGTAACAGAAAATACA
This sequence comes from Protopterus annectens, assembly GCF_019279795.1. Taxonomy (NCBI): domain Eukaryota; kingdom Metazoa; phylum Chordata; order Ceratodontiformes; family Protopteridae; genus Protopterus; species Protopterus annectens. The sequence continues at coordinate 1,007,136,777 of NC_056737.1, forward strand.
CCCCTGGGATCACTTCATTGGCTCTGCTTGACAGAGGCTCAGTTAATTAATCAATGGAGTGGCAAAAGCCAACACACTCTGGCTAGGCTTATAAATACCCTTGGGCAGATAGCCTAGTACCTACCTATGAACCTATGAATTTAAAAGTATGTGCTTTGTTAGTTTCCTTCCTTACAAATACTAGGTATGACTGCAATTAGAGATACAGAAAATTAACAAGGGGCTGGAATTTACTGGAGAGGGAAGCTAGCAAAGGAACCAAAGTATTGGGGAACAAATATTTAGAGAAGTAAAGGTAATAGAATGGGAAGAGGCCCAGAAGTTATTTGGACTGTAGGCTAGTGATTGCCTTCCCTAGCAGGGACTGATATCAAGGTATACACACAGAGAAAGGGACAGCAGAATCCTAAATGAAAGACCTGCACTGGTTGAGTTTTTTATTGAATCTAGAATAGAAGCTGCTGTTATAAAAGGGACAATTAGTAGGGCATATCAAATATTGCATGATAACTGTAGGAATCAATCAGAAGAGGTCAGAAAGGATTGGGAAGAGAGATTAGATATGCAATTCACTAAGAAACAAAAGGAGGACATATGTATAGCTTTCACATATGCAACAAATTCTAGAAGATTTAGGATTTTTGCCTGGAAATGTTTGTATACATACTTTTCTACCCTAAGCAGACTCCAAAGCATTTTCCTCTGGTAGATGGGAAATGCTGGAGGTCTGATGGAGAAGAAGGAGGTCACTGGGAAAATATATATTTGGGAGTGCAATGAGTTGGCAGACAGTAACACTTCCTACAGAGTAGTCTGTCATGAATACTGGGTGAACAAATGAGTGTAACTAAATAAATATTTTTTTTTCATTTCAGATACAGGATCTGAATTGCCGAGACATACCCCCAGATTCAGCAAGCAGCCGTGCAGGAATAAGTTATTCCTGCATGACAGGGACCGTTCCTGTTCAGCACGGTGGAGAGCCATGCATATGTATGAATGCATGCTGCCATGCTGTAAAACTGACATGGTTCCATGTACGAGTGCAGCGGGTGTGTCTGAGAGTAGAGCTCTCACAATATATATGCCCCCTGCACTCCAGAATTGCCTTTTGGCAATCTAAATGAGCAATAATGCTCGTAACACTCCCAACCCATCAGGATAACAAATCTGGTCAAAGCCATAATGGACAATCATCCCTACCAAGACAAATGTTGTTAGAATAACACATTTAGCATAAGCACATAGCACACACCTCCCAACCCGTCAGAGTAAGGAATGTGGACAAAGCCAAAAGGGACAATCGTACCACAAGGAAGAAGGCTGATAGAATATCAGGTTCAGCATTAGCATGGATATTCTGAAGGGTACACATAAAATAACACAACAAATAATTTTTTTAAACATGCAACAAAGTTTAAGCATAGCTGCATGGGTGTGCCCATTGCTCAGCTATGCTTAGGCCAGCTTAAACAGCACAAGAAGTTAAATAGCAAGAGACATCCAGCATAAAAAGTATTGCAATAGTGTAGTGGTTAGAGCGCATGCTTTGTAAGCAGACATTCCTGGTTCTGTCCCCACTGTAACCAGTTTGCATTTTATATGTGAAAGCAGTACATACTTTTTTTTTTAATACTTAGCTACAGACCAACATATATTTGTCAACCAGAGTACTGTAGTAGGTCCACATGTGAGGTGTCAGTTTAATAAAGTTGTGAATCGCCCTTATAAACACAAGTGCCCCATACAGTATAGTCAAACATGAATAAATGTAATGACTGCACAGTGGGGGATGTCAGGGACAGTAAACAAATTTATAATATGTAATGAATGATGACTCAATCCCATACAGCAGATAGTCTATAATATAAAAAATAAGCAATGATAAGCATTGCACAGCTCTGCTTACCACGTGAAAGCATTATGTAAATGTGACTGCTAAGCAATGAGTAGCAGAGCTAAGTGGATTTGTCCATTGGTAAGCAGTGTGGAACCTGCCCCTTTAAACACTGCCAACCTTAGCTAAGTAGGCTTGCCCTTAGCTTAGCTTAGCTCAGTATATTCAAAACTATCCAATCACAGCAAATAGCAGGAAATTGGCTTTATTTAAACCCCACAAGCAGGAATGCAGCTCATAACTGGTTGCAGCTTCCCACTGTAGGCAGTATGGCAGGAGTTGGTGAGGGCATGCGTTTCCAGGAGCAGCACTGGGGCATACAGGAGTCCAAGGTCATGGTAGGACTTCTGATACAAAACCATGATGAGAGACTGCTGCAGGGCCAGTACAAGGGCTCCAAATATAAAGCAGAAGTCTGTGACCGTCTCGCCCATGATCTCACTAGTGCCACTGGTATCCCTTGGACTGATGAACAGATCTGGCACCACTATGCCGACTTGAAGTGGAGAAAGAGGGAACTATTGGATGAGTGGGTTCAAGAAACAAGGCAGAGGGGTGATGCCCCAGCAGTGTGTAAGTAGTCATACCAATAACTGTTTACTAATGTCCAGCCTGTGTATGGGATGGATATGTATGCCTAAATATTTCTCTATTTCCCTTACACTGCAGCTGAGTGGGCTGTGAATCAGGAAGCCCATGCCAGTAGGCTACAAAGGCTGCGTCATGAGGCTGGTGAGTAACAATCCTGCTTGTAGTAGTCATACCAAATAAATATAAAGTAGTAGAAAGTCATCTGGCAGTATAAATACTGTGTATGGGTTGTACTGAATAAACTAGACAATATGACAGTAATAGTACCATATAGGGCATATTTAAATAAAACTGTAACTGCCTGGCAATAAAGCTCTAAATCCTGGACTGGTTGTATTTACTCTGGTATTGTATGGCATTTAGTGTTGCAATCTCTGAATAGTAATGTTGTCTTAATCACTGTTACCCACACTGTGCTACATAGAACAAATGTCTAGGAATGTCTGTATAATACTGCTGTAAGTACAGGATCAGGCTGTACAACCAAGGGAGACTTAGACAGAAAACACTGAAGAAATAAACAGCAATATTCAAATAGCACACTCTGATGAAAGTTAAATTGTTGTATTTTTAGCAGAGTCAGCCATGGTTTGAATCTTGGGAGTGGTAGCAAGCTGTATGCATAATCATACCTCTCAACTGTACAGATGTTTGCATAATGTCCAGATAATTGACTCATATTTTCTGCCTGTTCCTCTGTCCCCCCTGGCAAATCAGTGGGATGATCTCAGAATTGTAGTCACTAAATAATGACATATATTTTATTTTCTGACCTCAAAACTTGTCACTGTAGCAACTCTCCAAGTTTGTGAGAGCAATATTCAAAATATGTCCGTATTTGTACACCCATGTTGTCTAGCTTTGTCCAGAGTGTGTGCATTAATAGATTGAGAGTCATGTGCATAATATTAACTCAGAATCTGGGAATATGTGTAGAAACAGTCAGGTAGTGTTAGCAAACATTCCACCCACAGGTCTACCAGGTAAGAGATGTAGAATTTAGCTATAAGACAGTTGAAGTTTACACTATGTACAAACATACCACTGCCCAAACCAAGGCCATAGGGTATTGTAATAATACCTATAGAGTAATGATTAGAGCAATGAGTATTAAAGTTGTGAGGACTGCAAGAATATATAAGTTAACTGGCATCCCCCCCACCATATCTGCAACAATAATGTAAACACAAAAATCAATTGGTATGATTACAACAAACCTACTGTTGGGACATATGACCTATTGTTCAACAAATATTGAAATGTGTTTCTATTCATGTTCCATGTTGAAATGCTGACATTGGTGGCCAGTTGCTATCAATGTAACCTGCATGCCACTGTAATGGCTACTGTGGTTACATATATGCATGTGTTCTGTTTGCTATGCAACTGCTCCAAATCTGGTGTTTTGGGTTAATGGTAATATCTATGCATGCTGTTATAACTAATCCTGCATTGTGTTGACTATTACTAACCCACATATGTTCTAAAACTCCAAGACCATAGCACGCTTGGGAAGGCCGCTCCCAGCAGACCCACATCTCCCATCTCATCTGGCCGTGGCACAGAGCCCTAGCACATCTGGGACCCACCCCAAGACCTCCTCATCTTCTGGTCCTGCACCACCTTCAGTTGGAACTGCCTTAGGGGATGAGGCTCATCCCCCCAGGAGTGGGCATGGACAGGGTCCTGTCACCAGAAATCAGGTCCAGGGATTGGTGCGTAGTGAGCTCCGAAGGGTGTTTGGAGATCTGCTATGCCAGCTTGAGGGGCACATGGTACATTTAGAAGGTCAGCTTGCCCCTCCTGCTTTGCCCCTAGCACAGCCACCTTCAGGGCAGTGAAGGTGCAGTGGTGACTGCCCATGGGTGGGGACGTCAGTCCCACTGTTTCCATTTGGGTGCTCATGGGCTTCCAATTTCCAAACACCCCTCCTCATCCAAGGTGTTTACCACCCCTGTATGTAAATTCTAAGCACATTTGTGCACTGGTAAGCGAAGTCTGCATGGTGTAAGCACTTATTCTTTTAACCATATGTTGGCAGCACTTACCATTGGGCAAACCCATGCAAACCCACTTAAATCTGCTCAAAACTGCCTTAACCACTCTGTATCCAACAGTCCTTGTTCTCCTAGCAACAAAATAAACAGCCCTTACAAGTCTTGAACCTAGATTCCTGTACACTATAGTCACAGCAGTTAACCACTAAGCCATCAGAGCTATGATGATGTCTGCTGTTTTTTCAAATATATCATTCAATACGCATACTGAATAGTAGTGAACAACTGCTTTGACTTCTACAGTTGTGTAGTATTTGTAAGTGAAAATAGTGTTGAATTGGTCATGTTTTTATATCTAAATATACGCATAGCAGATAAATATGGTGAGATACATCTGGGAAGGTATATACAACACTTATGTTTACACATAACAAAGATATATATATATATATATATATATATATATATATATATATATATATATAATTTGATCAACAGCACATTTTCGAAAACCATTCATGGAACAGGATTTCCTCCTCCCCAAAGTCATGCGACCCTGTAGTTGATATATAAAGGTGAGGGGTGTGGGGGGCACAGCCCCCCACATTGGGGGATGTGGGGGGTGAAGCCCCCACCTATTTTCATTTAAAATATATACATTTTCTTTTATTTTCTTCTTTTAAAGAAAATTAGGGGGGCCCTCACACCCCTACCTTTATATATCAACTCCAGGGTCACACGACTTTGGGGAGGGGGACAAATCCCTGTTAATTGCCATGAATACTGGTTTTCAATCAAATGTGCTGTTAATCAAATGAGTTTTGATCAAATGTGCTGTCGATCAAAAGTAGTAGATCCATATATATATATATATATATATATATATATATATATATATATATATATATATATATATATATATATATATATATATATATATGTAGATATATGTATACATGTACACACATATATATGTATGTATGTATAGCATGTGCCCATAACATGTAGTGGAGTCATACCTCAGCACCATAAGTCACAACCTCTTAGTGCAAGGGAATGTAATGTAAGTATTGCAGGTATAAATGTAGAATGTTGCTACAATAACAGGGGTTCTGTGAACAGACATGTTGTGTAGGAAGTCACTTCTGATACTGCCATGTACTCCATCAGTTACTGGCAGACATCATAAGATCATCATAGTGAAGTACCACACAAATCACAACAATGATCCTGTGGAATACAGCAAAGATATGACCAATAAACGTGGACAGTCTGACACAATCTGGTCAGTCCAGAGGTATACACAGAACTCCTTAGTGCAAGACGTGTGGGCGAAGCCTGACAAAGGGAATGTTTACAGCCATGGAAATGGAGATATATCACAAATACTGGAATAGATAAGCTCACACAGTTGATGCATTCACACCTCCTGTCTGTCCTAACACATATTAACCAGAGGAGCAGTGGTCCCAAGCCCACATACTTCCCACTAGTTAGTGACATACATCTTCACAGCATCCCACTGCTTTTTCAGAAATACACAACACATATGGTGGCTAGGCAACAGTACAGCTGACAAATATCTGGACATAACATCATACTAGGTAAATACACTGAGCTGCTAGGTATGTCACAAAGCACTGTGTAAACTACAGGCAGACTGCCACAACACTGACCCAAGTTTCCTATGGGGGAATACACATGTACTTCAACTATAGCATGCATTACAGGCATGTAACAGCATGGAGTAACAGACACCAGTGTGAAAGTGCATACCCGCAACCAATCTCAGCACAGTCACAGTCACATTATGGTAAGCCTAATTAATAGTACAGTATATGGACTGTGTAAACAAAACCATCATCATATTTGCCACTCACACAGTCACCCTACATATACTGGCCCCATACACAGTGTAGTCTGATTCCTGAATGTGGTATGGGACATGTCTCAGACTGGCCCTACAAATATATACTCTGACAGGGTACCAGAAACTGGAGCAGCATGCAACGTCAGATAAAACAGGACCAAGAACACTGACATCTACTGCAGTCTGTACACAGGCCAAGTAACATATTCACAATACACTGTTACACAATACTGACACTCTATCAACAATCACCATAAGTACACAGACAGCCCTACAGGTGAGAGTTTCCTCAACCACATAACACTGTCATGCCAGACTTTAAATCATGTAGAACAGCCATATTCACACAAACCCTGTCAAACCAACATTACTTCAAATGTAGAACAGCAATACTTACATTCTGTCCCGATGTCTGGAAAATCTCCCTCCTGTTTGTTGGCCTGTCTCCATGGTGTATGTTGTAAGAGGTATTCTAACTACCATCTGATATGCTGTTTGTCAAACACCCACATAAAGTCCTGCTCACAGTGAAGGAAAGGGGCCAACACCCACATGAAGTGCTTAGTTATAGGAGTGTGTTTCCATGCACTTGGCTATAGGAATGATACCACAGCTGTTCCACATGCAATTAGCAAGTGGGAGACTGCAATTCGTGCCCAGGCCATCAGCTGATCATGAGCATTACTTATAAAACTCAACCTGCTGCCTATGCAAAATAGATGTACTTTTCCACATCCATGACAGACAGAGAGAGAGAGAGAGAGGGAGAGGACAGACAAAGTAAGAAAGGAAGGGAGTAAGAGAGTAAAAGCCAAGCGTGTTTGTGTATGATCCGTGGGTGGAGAGTGGTATCTGGGTATTATAATGGTTGTCTATATTGTTTACTAATCTATACTGTCACACAGTAATTGCACATGGTTGTACACATTTATGACTGAGGATTGTCTACAACAAACTCTACAGTGTTTGAAAACTGTTGGCCTTGTAATGTGGACATTGGGACATATAGGTCCTCAGTATAATGAAGCAAAACCCACATTCCAATGGATCCTATCATTACACAATCACCCCAACACCCACACAGGATACTGATGACACACACACACAAGCACACACTTACCAGTACTGAGTTGCAAATTCCTAACTATGTGCTGCTATTACAGTGTTATGCAGTTATTGCATGCGCCACAGAGCTTACATGTTGGAGAGCTGTCCAAAGGTATCTTTGAAGGTGAGTGACATCAGCAACAGTGCTAAAGGAGGGGTAAAGGAAGTGTAGTAAGTGTGAATATCCACAAAATCAGGTGGCAATAAAGATGCGCACACTATCACAGTTGGCAGGATCAGGATTAGAACTCCTACTTAACTAGTTGCTTCATTACAGTATTACTTAGTTATCACAAGTGCCACAAAGGTTATAGGGCTGAAACATGGCCAAAGGGGTATTTCAAGGTGAATGACATCAGCAGGCATGCTAAAGTAGGGCAATTGGAGGTGTAGTGAGTGTGAATGGCTTCAAAATCATTCATCTCCACACACACACACACACACACACACACACACACACACACACACACACACACACACACACACACACACACACACACACACACACACACAGCTTTGCCAGTACTGAGATGTATAGGTTCATTGCTTCACAGGTGTGTAGTAGGTGAATGGGCCTGAAGGTTGTACTAGGCTAGGCAAAGGGAATACCTTGGCATCAGGCCACATGACAATAGTTTCCAGTGTGGCTTAGGAGTGTAGTCCATGGAGTGGTCCCCAGGGGTGGGTATTTTATTCAGCATCCACTCATCTGGGTTACTATTGTGGGTATACAGTGATGTGCACTGCTTCCCATGTATGTGATCTATATTCCATGACATGGACAGTGTCTGGGTTGTGCACATGTCCCACAAGCATGTTCTTTGATGTGTGGAAGTGTACTTGAGGTCTCTGGGGCAGGTTGTGTGGACAGATTGTTATCTTCTAATGTAGCATTCCTGACCTCATTTGATGAGACCTGGCTATGTAACTGAAGTCGTGATTGTACCTACACTGACAGCATGATACAGGTATTCAGTGGAGTTAGTGGTGTCTGTCCATACAGGGTATGTGTATAAGACATGGTATTCCCTTTCTGGGTTATGTTTTCATATTCAGCAGTTGTTGCAGGCATCCAGTGGGGAACATAGCAAAAAGGCCACTGTAAGCATTTATTTGCCTACTGCAATGATGGGACAGGGTGCCATGTCCTTTTACTTGCTGGATAACACTCAGTCAGGAGATGTAACACATCAAAGTACTTTCTGATGTCAGTGGCACTGTTGTGGTCAACAGGTATGTAGTCCACTGCAATAACACCATGATTACTGTCTATGAGGCAATATGCAGGGAACTACCAATATAGTGGTTGTTGCCTAGCCAAGTGTGTCTGTATATGAGATGTGGTTGGAGAGTATTCGCTGAGTAATAGAAGGGTTGGCTATATTGTTCACCAATCCATAATGTCACATGTAGGGCTATGGATTGTCTACACCGGCCACTCTGGTGTTTGATATCTGCTGTCCTTATAAGGTGGACATTGTGACATATACTAGGTCCTCAACATAATAATTTAGCAATACCCACCCCACAATGGAGCCTGTTATCATACAATCACAGCAACCTCCAGACAGGATACTGATGACAGATACACACACTTGCAAGTACTGAGATTCAGACCCCTACCTAGCTATGTATTACTACTATAAGTGTGTCGCATTTATCACATGCGCCACAGAGCTTATAGGATGGATGTTGTCACAAGGTACTTCTAAGGTGAGGAACATCACTAGCCCTTGTAAATACTGGCATTGGGTGAAGTAGTGGGTGAGAGATCCCAAAAATAATTTTACCCTACACGCATTTACCAGCGGTGAGATTCAAACCTATCTAACAATTTTTACAGACCAGTATATTGCACATCTACGACATGCACCACTGACCTAACATGTATGGCAACAGGTACTTCTAAGGTGGATGATATCTACAGCACTGCTAAAGTCAGGCTCTGACATGTGTACTGGGTGTAAATGGTGCCAAAATCTTTGAGGTACAGACATACATATGTACATGCAAACATTTGCCACAGATGAAATTCAAATCCATACTGATGTAGTTACTGCTAATATACTGTTCCACATTTATGGCACGTGTCATGGAGCTTACACACTGGAGATGTCTCCACAGGTATCTTTGAAGGTGACTAACATCAGCAGCAGTGCTAAAGGAGGGGTAAGGGGACAGTAGTAAGTGTCAATGTCCATAAGATCAGGTATCATAAAAGAAACACACACACAGTTTCACAATTGGCATTTCAGGGATTAGAACACTTACCTAACTAGTATGCTACACTATAGTATTACGCGGTTATCACCAGTGCTATGAAGCTTACATGCTTAAAATTTCTCCACAGGTATCTTTGTAGGTGACTAACATCAGCAGCAGTGCTAAAGGAGGTGTAAGGGGAGAGTAGTAAGTGTGAATGTCCATAAAATCAGGTATCATCAAAGACACACATAAATTCTCACACAAACACACACAGTTTCACAGTTCCCATCTGGGGGATTAGAACTCCTACCTAAGTAGTACGCTACACTATAGTACTATGCAGTTATGGCAGGTGCCATGGAGGTTATAAGGCTGGCACTTTTTCAAAGGGTTATTTCAAGGTGACTGACATCAGTAGGCTTGCTAAAGTAGAGCAATAGGAGGTGTAGTGACTGTGAATGGCATCAAAATCATTCATCACTACACACACAGTTTTGTAGTTGCCATGTTTGGGATTAGAACTCCTGCCTAACTATTTTGTACACTACAGTATTAAACACATATCGCAAGTGCTTATAGGGCTGAGACTTGGCCAGAGGGTTATTTCAAGGTGATTGACATCAACAGGAGTGCTAACATGGGCAATGGGAAGTGCAGTGTGTGTGAATGGCTCATAAACCATTCCTCTGGAAACACACACATACACACACACACACACACACACACACACACACACACACACACACACACACACACTCAGTCACACACAACTTTACATTTGACAGGACTAGGTATACAAATGGTAGATGAATACTGATTTGTACTATCGTGTTACACAGTTATCACAAACAACAAAGACACTATAGGGCTGAGGGCTACCAAAAGCAACGTCAACAGTGATTGACATCAGCACATCATGTGATATTGGCCAATTGAATGTGTGGTGGGTGGGACAGGCCCCATGATGGAAATCTCTCTTACACTGTCTGTCTCTCTCTTCCCCACATCTGTGTGTGTTTGACATATAGTGTGTTGGCCTTGGATATGTGTGAGTATTCCTACCAATGTGTGTGCAAAAGCATGAATGTTGTACAATGTGGTGTGTGCACACAGACATCTGTGAATGACAGATATGTATAGTCCGCTGTGTTGTCAGACATGAGCTTCATTTCTCTAAGTGTAGGAGCATGCCCCGTATGACCTTCTGTATTGAGTGTGTGAATCCATTCCAGGTAGGTTGTACTCCAGTCCAGGATTTGGTGTTTTAAATCTACAGCTAGCAACCTATTTCTGCAGGATATATGTAGATAGGTTGACAATATGGAGTCACAATAGGTGACATATAGTGGGATACTGTAACTATCGTGTCTGTGCTGCTTGTGTTACATGGTTGTTGTTAGCAGAGATATTCAGACATATGTATTGTTTTACACTGTGATGTACTATCTCATCAAAGACTGACAGATATACTTATTTGCTCACAGTTATTTCCTGGGAAATACAAGATGAATGAAGCTGTGTCCAGTACTGTGGACTGCAGCCTACACAGTCTTGCACACTCATGCCATTCTGGAGGGTTAGCTGCAGACACTTGCTGATGGGTCTCTGTAAATGGTCCAGCACCTTGATACTGTGGTGGCTGAGGATCCCCTGCTTGTACATTTATTGACGTAACAGAATGGCCATATCCTGCTGTGGCCATACCTCTCAGCTGTACAGCTTCACCCAGGTTACCCAGAGGTAGGGCTCATATATTTGCTCAGTTCCCCTTCACATTGTGGTTTACAAGAAGGTTTGTAGCCACCCATTACTGAGTTTGCAGGCAGAAATAGTATGGGCACACATCAGAGTTTCAGACTTCACACACACTCCATGGCGTCCATGCTTCTACACCCCCCTACTCTGTTATTCTATCCTCTTCCTAACATTATGTGAGCAATATCTGAGAAGTAGCCCTATAGTTGTCCCCTCATCACAGCGGTATTTAGTGGTTGGTCCACAGTTCATGCAGTAGAACATGATGGGCATACTACTGGGATTTGTCAACATGGCCTTGCATTTGTGTTCTGTTGACTGTATTATGTTGTTAGTTGGGTGAGGCACAGGCCTTTGACAGAGGACTGCAGGGAATTTGGTAGTGATGCAGTCCATCTGTAGCAGGCCAGTGCATTCTGTCACTCCTACATTCCCAGGCTGTGAACAACTGGATTCCCCTGGGGTGACAGGGTAACCATGCAAGGTGTTAATAGCAATAGTTCCTGTCCATATTAATCGACTGGTCTGGATGCTGTCAGGGTGCTGCTTACAGCTAGGGACACACCTGCATGGGACACCTCTTCAGCATGCTGCATTCTGTGGGTCTTCCCATACAGAAGTGGGGGTCATACTGCACTCATTTCCAAGAGCAGGGATATGACCTGTGATAAACCTGTGGCTGATGGTGAGGTGAGCCGAGTGCATGTGTGATATGGAAGCTTCTTGCAGCTGACTGACAGATATACATGGGACATTCCCGTTATGCTGCCTTGTGCAGGGACATCGGCAGTCTCTCATTACTTCATAACTGTACCTTTTGTGGTCTGCCACTGATTGGCCAGACTACATCAGTATTCCATACTACACAGACAACTAATGTGCTGCTAATCTGTATGTACAATTCCAAAGGTGCGTGCAGTTGACAGTTACATTTTATGTACTCTGTCTAGGGTACTTCCACCTGTGTACTGTGTATGTCTGAACCCACATTCATAGCATGTCCATCTTTCAGATGGTGACAGATATTGACATCTGAACAATGAGTATGGTCGACTGCTGACATGGGTAATGCTGAGATGCATTGTGGTTGGCACTGCAGTTGTCAGAACATGGCCCTGTCATCAACAGTATTGACCATAGGCCATTGAGACACAACCCTCCATGCCTAAATGCTGACCACTTCCAAACAATACTGAACACACAACAACCTAACACACAGATCAATGCTATTGTACACATGCAACAATCTATCCTGTAAATAGGGCCAGCTTAGGTAATCTGTGATCCACTGTTATTAAACCCACATGTATATGTTACTGCATTTCTACATAGGATTGTGGGGGGGGGGCACACCTGACAACTGTAAACATTTGATATGACTGTACTGGTATTTCAGGTAGTCCATTGGCTTCCATTTCGTTTTGTATTCTGACCTATTATGCAGACTAGAGGCATATCAGTAGAGTACAAATCTTAGGTTTTATTGACCTACATTTCAGTTTCAGACTTCTTACCCTTCAGAACTAACATGCCAGACCTGTTGTAGTCTGTATGTGTAGGTCTGGAGGGGGGCTGTTCACCATTGTCATCAACTGGAGGCCTTAGCACAGCCTTTCTTTATGGTCATCTACACCTGTGAGGCTGGTGTTGGGTATGCGAGCCTCACTGACATGTATGTGTGTGTCCTATGGACACACATTTGGGCCACCATATGTACTGCAGTGGGATTTGTCACCTTGTCTAGTACTGCCTATTTTGTTGACACCAGTATTTGTTATGGATTTCATGCTGCCCATATAGGTGTCCACTATCTGCTGCCATCCCATTCAGCCACACGATTCCCTTGCATGCTCACATCCATACCATAGATACAACTATCAGAACATACTACTCCATTCAGCAACTGATAGGAAGAGTGACTTACCTTGTGGCTGTGCCAGTATTGAAGACGGCGCTGGAAGGCAGACTATGTCGGATGCACATAGTACACTCCCTATACATGGTAAAGCACAGGTAGTGTCATGTTTGGCATCCCTTTTACTATATGTGTGAGTCAGAGAGCAGTGTCATTCCCTGGATCCCTACCGTGTCAGTGTATGTGCTATGGGTTGCCTCTTTGCCAAAGCCTGGGCATACTGGTCATGCCTCCTTCTGCCTACATGGGAAGGCTCAGGTTGTTCCTCCTCCAAGTCCCTCTGTGCCTGTGATGGCCTTGGCAATGGTGGGGGGCTGTCTGGCCTTGTCCCATGCTGTTCCTGCTGCAGCTGTTTCTGCAGGATCATATTGTGTAGCATGGCACATACAATGAACATTTGTGTACATGTAGCTGGAGAGTACTGCAAGGTTCCACCAGATATGTTCAGGCAGTGGAACCGTGACTTGAGCATCCCAAACACATGCTCTATTATGATTCTGGATTGTGCGTGTGCCTCATTATGGAGTTCTTCTTCGTGTGTGTGTGTGTGTATTTCTGATGGGTGTCATCAGCCACGGCTCCAGTGTGCAACCAACATCCCCCACTAGGTGATCATATGGTATGTCCCCACTGGCAAATTTCTGGTACAGCTGTGTTATATGGCATATGTGGGAGTCGTGATAGCTTCCAGGGCTGCCAGCACACACATTCAAGATAATGCCCTGGGCATCGCACATGACCTGGCAGTTGATGGAGGGGAAGCCCTTGCAGTTTATATAGACCCTACCCCGCTCACCAGGTGGTGCTTTGATGTTTATGTGTGTGCAGTCTATAGCACTCACTACCTCAGGGTATTCTGCTATTTGGTGGAAGAGATGCATATTGCTGGTCAACGCCTCACGGGTGTTGAGGAAATATATGTGCTCACCAGCATGTGCTGACATGGCATCCAGGAACTGGTGGAGTACCCTGGATGCTGATGCCTTTGAGATCCCCATGATATCCCCAGTTGGCCTTTGGATGGTATCTGTGGCTAGTATTCTTAAGCCTACACATACCTTGATATCCCCTGGGATGGGCTCCCCTCTGTTGGCTCTGTGTGTGAGGCATGGCTGGCACAGCTCAGCAATTTGATGTAGAATGTCCCTGTCCACCCTATAGTGCTCCACTATTTCCAGTTCATGTAGCCCCTGGTAGGTTACCCTGGGTCTGTACACTCTTCTCCTCCTCCTCACTGTGGGTTGGTCATCAGCATTCACATCCTCACCACCCTCAGTCTCTTCCACTTATTGATGTATGAGACCAAAAGCAGCCCGTAACATTTTGTTAGTTTTGTCAGGTAAAATTTCCCTGTCTGCGTACACCGGTGATGTACAGTCTGTGGGAAAAAACAGAGTGAAATGTATTTGCATAGTGTATAGTAGTATGCTGGGCTGGGCTCCTGCCTGTGTAATTGGCTGGTTCTGATACATTTCACCTGCCAGCTATGCTAGTTCTCCTTGATTGCCTTCCTACTGCTGTTTTCCCTTCCCATTGTCTTCCCATTTAAGCCCCAAAGTGTACCGTGCATATCCCAGTGCTCAGATGTGAACAGAGCTGTTATTTCCTGTAGGTTTTTTTTGTTTTAAAACCTGGTGCGCGGCATGCACACCTGTTTAGGCAATGTAAACACTGCTAGGCAGCCTCAGACACACCCCTTCCTTTGCTGTGCTTAGCTAAGGGCAAACACGGGCCACAGAGCTCCAATAAGCTTACAGCATGCATGACACACCCCCTTATGAGGTCATCCACCTCTTATACTTATACAATGGTGTTGCTGCACCTACACGGTTGCACGCAAGCTAACACTGAGAGGAATTCTGTGATTCAGTATCAATCCCCTCATTTGCATAAAACAGAATGCTAATTCATAGTTACCACAATTACACTGAGCCTTCCCCCTTAGCAACCAATATTCCCTGGTATTGTTGTCTTATGCATGTCCAACTTTTTTTCATATCTTTGAGCCAATTTCATTTGCGCACTGCTGCCCTACGCTTAAACGGATGAAATCAGCCAAAAAATAAATAAATAAATATTTATTTTTTATAATTTTGCAACTATTTCCAATGCCAATGGCCATATATTTGGCCATTGGCATGCCTACTACATTGAATACATGCTTTCTTTGGAGCCATCATGTCTCCGTTTTGTAATTTGCAGAAATGTATTCAGTTAGTAACCGAATACATTTCTGCGGGTTACACTATTCCTGCACAGACGCCTGCCTGCTTCCTGAATTGCTAATTCACCTCATTTGCATGTTTTTCACCAGCAAATGGGGTAATTAGCATATAGCAGTGGTGTCCATGCAGGAATAATGTAAGAGCGCTCGTGCACGTCCCAAGACCTCATTCCTGGATCGCTCATCGGCCATAGTGCATGCAGCAGCTCTTGTACTATTCCTGCACACCGTGCAGAGTTTGCTGAATCCTAGGGATAGTAAGGCCTTGCTAAATTTAATTCTGGCGGCTGCCAAAAAGCAATTACTTGAAACTGGAAATCAAAATATAAACCAACTACATCTGAAGTAGTGAATATTGCAATAAAGATAAGAGAAGAGGAAGCGTGATCTTTGGTAAGGAGGAATAAATTACATAGAAAAAAATGGAAAGCGGGGGAACAATACATGCAGAAAAATGTTCTGGAGGTAGAATGCAGTTTAAGAAAAAACAGGAACTGAATAATTTATGTAATGTAATGATTATAGGATATATAAAATATACGTGATGTATAATGTTTGTAAATGTGAACTTGTTATATGGTTTGATTGTTTTTATATAAATGTAAGTCTGCCTATGTTACTAGAAAAAATTCAATAAAGATTTTTAAAATAAATACTTTAGCTAACTGTAAAAAAATAATTCTAAGCATTTAAGGGAATGATTTAAAAATGCATACAGAAGTAATACAGTGCTAATAACACTGGTCATTGCTCAGTAAAGTATGTGCTGGGCATTCACTTCTGCTTTTATAAAAATGTAAGTCTGCCTATGTTACCAGAGAATATTCAATAAAGATTTTTAAAAAAAATACTTCAGCTATTTGTAAAAAAAGAATTCTAAACATTTAAGGGAATGATTTAATAATGCGTACAGAAGTAATACCGTACTAGTAACACTGGTCATTGCTCAGTAAAGTATGTGCTGGACATTCACTTGTCACTGCAACCCCCACTCCCTCCCTCAACCTCCATTCTGACTTCAACATGGTGCCTGATTGAGATCAGCCATGTTGTATATGCAATTAATATTCTGGAACAAACTACTATCTTTCACAATTATTATACTGATGACTAGTTTTCTGGCCTTCGACTTTATTGGCCTGAGTCTGTCCATAATGACTTGAAAAAGTAAAAGCTCATGGAGATTCAGAAGCCATATAGCTGATACACTTGATGTCCTTAATTTGCACATATCCCATGTGCCTCTATTACGGGAGCTTTAAGGTATCACATAGTGAAATCTCTAGCTTGGCTGGATTTTTCTTGTAGTTTTTACTTATTTGTATGTGTGACCTTTATACACCAAAATGAATCATACTTATATTTATACAATTTTAATATTAATATCTCATCTTTTTCACTTATCCACTTTAACACTTTGTACAAATTTAATGAAGTAGTATATACACTGGGTTAATTAACTCTAAACCTCCTTCCTCTTTATTAACATACAAAACTTCTCTTTTTACTGGGTTTAATCTAGAACCTCATATAAATAAAGACAATATATATCTGCAATAATTCCTTATTGGCAACACAAATACACTTGTTAAGTGTGCTATTTTTACCATCAGTACAGAATTTATCACATAACCCTTTTTCTGAATAATAATTTATATATTCTGCAAAAAAAGACAGATTAGTTTTATTTCTTCTATTGTTTTTCCCCATTGAATTATACTTCCATCTTTATTCCCAAATGTTATACCTATCACAGCAATTTTATTAATTCTTAAAAATATATGCCCCCTATCTTTAATACATCACCTAAACCTGTTCTTTTCTCTATGTAAAGCCAACCATATCACCTAGACACTCATTTGTGCAAATTATTACTTCTTTTATCTAAATTTTATTTTTTGTAATTATAATATCATTTGCATATGTTAACAAAACTGCAATTCTTAACCCTTCTGGTGTTATATAACTCACCTCCTTTATTTTGTAATGTATTTCACATACTATCACATTCAAAACTAAGGCAAAGCATAATACAACCAAAATACAAGGGGTAGAGACAAAAAAACTTCATTTATTTAGTATAATAATTTAATAGTCACTTGCATCATACAAATGACAAATGGCAAAAGAAGTAATTTGTCATTTGTATGACAAAAGCAGCTATTCAATTATTAGTATGCTAAAGAACTGAAGTTTTTTTGTCTTTATCCCTTGCATTTTGTTGGTATTTTGGCTTTTCATTGTTTTGTTTATCACTATTGGTCATGTTTGGTTTTAATTTTCGAATACAAAGCAAATACACTCTTCATATGTACCTCTTGGTTTAACCAGCCATTTACAAATGTTTTACTTTATTATTACTATACACTGAGATACAATTTCTTAACTTTCTCACTTATATTATATCCTTTTCTTATTACCCATAAGATTTCATGTCCAATTGTATCAAATGCCTTACTGAGGTCTCCTATCATGATTTTCACTTCTTCTTTTCTATTCATAATATCATTCATAATTTCTCTATCATTAATAATTCTTGACAGCTCTTCCCCTTTATAATATATATTCTGTCTTCCATACTTTCCATTTTAGTTTCAAATCTCTTTTGTTTTATTTTCATAAAGATCTTATAATCATTACTATTCAATACTATAGGTCTCCAGGTTTCCAGGTTTTTAATTGCCTTCTGTCTTCCTTCTTCCATATGAATTTAAGTATTCCACTACATAATTCTTTATACATAAAACCTTCATGTAACCATTTATTCAAACTCTTTAAAATATATTTGTTTTCTATTTTCATAAAGTTTTATATATTTCATACCCCATTCCATACAGTCATGCAGATGAATCTATATTTACTTGTCCTAAAACTTTATCTAGCTTGTTTAAATAAATCTCCTTTTCCAACTCTTTATTCTCTTTTTCTAATTTTTTACTTTACATTTTCCTTTTTTCTTTAAACATTTATTGTACATATTGCAGTACATTATTCATAATCTTTTCCCGCGTTCCTCCTATTTCTCCATTTGCGTTTTTTATTTCTCTCATTACACTACCATCCTCCTTCACTAGTCTGTGTAAGTAACTTGATATGTGAAGGGTGTCATTACCAACTTTTATTAAATGTTGAGTGGTTTCAGGTAGGAAGTCAGTGTCAGTGATGCAACAACTAGCACACTTCATTAGGTCAGAAGGCTGTGTGTTCTATTCCCATATCAGGTAGATAGATTAGTAACATTGCACTGCAGCACAAGAGTGCTGCACTCCTGAGTTTGTTGTCCTTCAGATAAGATGTTAAACTGAGATTCCATCTGCTTGAGTTAGTGGTAGCTCAGGTGGACACAAAAGATCCCATAGCACCTTTCATAAAGAGCAGGGATCCTTTATGTAAATACAAAAAGAAATTTTATTTACAAAATATTTTACATATTTATAAATATTTACAAATGTGCAAATATAGAGATGTAGAAATCTGTTTACACATATTCAATATTGCCTTTACAGTCATACTAAATTTTCATCCCTATTAGACCCCCGTTCCTTTTTCCATAACCACCATCTGATTTTACTTAATATCCTTGCTAAAATCCATTTACAATTAAACATAATTGTATTAATTATTTTATTCCATATAACCAGTGTAACATATATTTTAATCTAATCTTTAAATATATTCTTTACTTTGGTTCTTATATTACCCATATTTAATCATATACATGTGTATTTCATTAACTTCTTTTATATCTTTGAAAAAATCTTCACAGTTTCCCCATAACTTTTTTCACTCTTTTACATCTCAAAAACACATGTTCAGTAATTTCTTCTTCTTGACAATGTAAACAGATTCTTTCACTTTTATTTTTATATGGCATTCTTCCTTTTACTGGCACTTTATCTATTACCAGCATCCACAAAAATCTTGAGATTCTACTTTCTGATTACACCACGTGTTTCTTATCTTTATAGCTTTAATTTTCTCAACCACTAGATTTTCCCATGGTTTTACATAGTAATATGTTACCATTAAATTCTTATACCATACTTTTGTGTCTTTTTCTATATCAATTATTACTTTCCAGAAAAGTATTTTTTCTTGGTAATATTTTACTTCATTGTTTATACAATCTTTTTCTCCTTTACCCTTTTTATCACACCTCAAAATTTATCATTCTTATATTTATACAGCTTTCTACCAATCTGTCATCTTTTTCATTTATCCACTTTAACACTTGGTACAAATTTAATGAAGCAGCATATACCACTGGGTTAATTAACCCTAAACCTCCTTCCTCTTTCTTTACATATAAATCTCCTCTTCTTATAAATTTAATCCAGAACCTGATATTAATGAAACAAATCTGTAATAATTCCTCTTTGAGTACCATTGGCAACATATATAAACTTGCTAAGCATGCTATTTTTCCCATCAGTACTGACTTTATCAAATAAGCCTTTTTTTCTGAAAGATAATTTATGTGTTCTTCAGAAAAGACAGATTTGTTTTATTTCTTCTGTTGTTTCCCCCCACTGAATTCTTCTACATCATCATTCCCAAATTTTAAACATAACACAGAACTTTCATTCACTGTAAAATCTACATGCTCTATATTTACTACATCACATAAACATTTGTTTTTTCTTTATATAGAGCCATCCCTGTTACCTGTAGATACTCATTTGTGCAAATGATTACTTCTTTTATCCAAATTTTGTTTTTGTAATTAAAATAATATCATCTACATATGTTAACAGAGCTGGAATTCTTTACCCGTCAAGTGTTATATTTCACATACTATCACATTCATTACTAATGCAAAGAGTATAGAACTCATTGGATGTCCCTGTCTTACACCATTCTCCATGTGTACCTCTTGGCTTAATCAGCCAATGACAATTATTTTTACTTTATTATTGCTATATGCTGAGATACATAATTTCCTAACATTCTCACTTATATTATATTCTTTCATTATTACCCATAAGATTTCATGTCTAATTATATCAAATGCCTTATTAAGGTATCCTATCATGATTTTCACTTCTTCTTTTTTCCTGTTCATAATATCATCCACAATTTCTCCAGCTATCATTAATAATTGTTGACAACCCATCCCCTTTATACTATATATACTATCTTCCATAATATTTTCCATTTTAGTTTCAAATCGCTTTTGTATTATTGTCATAAAGACCTCATAATCAGTATCATTCAATACTAGCAGTTTCCATTTTTTTATTTTCTTCTGTCTTCCTTCTTCCTTCTGAATTTAAGTACTCCACTGCATACTTTTTATACATAAAACCTTTATTTAGCAATCCATTCAATTTTTTTGTCCGTCCCTAAAATATTTATATATTTCATATCATATTCCATGTGATCCTGCACCTGAATCTATATTTACCTGTCCTAATACTTTATCTAGCTCATTTGAAGAAATCTCCTGTTCCAACTCTTTATTCTGTGTTTATGTTAACTTTTTCCTTTCCATGGTTTTCTCACTACCTTATTTTTCTTTAAACATTTTGTATATACTACAATATACTGTGCATAATCTTTTCCTGGGTTCTTTCCATTTCTCAGTTTACATTTTTATTTCTCTCATTACATTACTATGTTCCTTTTCTAATCTGCTTTAAGTAACTCAGTAATTCTTCTCTTTTTCCCTGTAAACATATCTTTGCTTAAGTAAGAATTTTTGTATTTTTTTTCTTAATTTATTTCACATAATTTGTTTTCTTTGTCACTTTCTATCATTAAGTTCAAAATCTTCCAATGCATTGTTATATGTTCTTTTATATTTATTTCTCTACTTTTCTCACATCAGATTGCCACTGTAAACAAAACATTTTTTTTATATTTTTCCTTAAATATCATCCACCATTCAGACTATTTTTTATAAAATGTTCTCATAGTGATATATTTCCATAACTGTATTACTAATCTTTTTCCTTCCCCAGTCATGCTTTCTCATTTATCCTTTTTATTCCGTTGCCTATTTTTATATATTCCATGTTTTCCTTTATCTCTAATCATATTCCAAGATGATCAGAAAATACTGTTTCAACTGCCTCCCCTTCTCCTATACCTAAACCTTCTGATACTATAAAATGTTTCAGTTCTATACACCCCCCTTTTATAAGTCCATGAATTTTTGTGTCAGAGTTTTAACTTACATCTTTTATCTTCTAACATTTTTCTTATATTATTACTTTCTTTTTACACTTGCCTCTTAAATCACAGTTGAAGTCCCCTGGTATTATAATATTCATATTATCATTACACAGTCTAAAGTCTGGTGAAATACGCTTTCCTTTTCTTTACAATTAGTATAATCATACAATTTTATAATTCTATAAACTTGTCTTTCCATTTTAAATCTATCATGGTTGATCTCATTTTGCTAGACTTACATCTAATATCTTTACTGTATTTCTACATAATACAGCTATTCCAAAATATCACTAATTTCCCAAATTCCAGATTATCTTTCCTCCCTATAGTTTCTCTGTTTCCAATCTTTTTTTTATTTGTTAAAAATCTTATCTTCTAATATAATTACATCTGTAGCACATATATTACACCACTCCAAACTCCCTGTACTTCTTATTATATTCCTTTTATTATTCACATTCACAGAAAGCACACTAACATTTTCATTTTAACTTTTCCTTAGATTCATGGTTTTATAAGTTTATAGGTAATTACTAGGATGAGTTTCTTAATAGGCCGTTCTAAGCCTAACTAACTTTCCTCACAAAAGTGAGAATCAAATAATGTACCTTGTGTCTGTGAGTCAAACACTTTAATCATTATAATAACCCCCCGATCATTAGCTGTATATATTACTTTTCATCCATTTCCTATCTTTTTTCTTTTGTACTTTACCCCATTAAATTTTCTTTTTCTGTCTTTTACTCATTAACCAATTTAATTCTTTTTTTCTGTTATTACCTCCCAATTTCTGTCTTCATCACTTATTTCAGAACCTCATTCTACATCATCTTTATTTTTTTCTCTTCTAAGTTTTCTTCTATTTCTACTTCTAAAATGGTTCCTCTTTGTTCATTTTCTTCTATTTCTTTATACTTTTTCCAGACTTTTATTTTCATTTTTGCAATTCATCCAGAAATGTCCAATTTTGTTACATTTATAACATTTCAATTCACATTTTAGCATTGTGTCCCATTTCCTCACTACCATAACATTTTCTTTTGTCATAGTAACTTATCAAATTCCCTTTTTTTCCACAAAAATAAAAAAAAATATTTGGGTTGTCCCCAGTATTTATGACACCACTATTCCCCTCCACATTTATCATGCTTGGTATATGTATAATTCTTCTCTATTTTTAATACAATATTACAATCTCAGCAACCAGCCCATAAACCCTTTGTAATAAACTTTTTCAACATCCAGAACTTCTCTACATAAAGTTTTCAAATGTTTTTTTTAAAGTATCTCTTTCTACCTCTGTTTAAAATTGTACATAAATGTTCTTTATTGTTTCCCTGTCAAATCTTTTTATTACATAATGATTCATTGGATTACAGTCTTTCTTTTTTTCATATTCTCCAAGAACATTTTCCATTGAAAGAAGAGCCTCAAATACAATGTCACAAATATCTCTTTGTTGCTACGAATAAATGCTCTTACTCCATGTGCTTTTACAACCAAAGGAACTATTAAATCATCCCACATGTCATACCTGTCCATTTCTTTGCCTTCTTTACTTTGAATCCTTACCACGCATTTCTGTTTTTTATTTTCTTCTGCCTTCCTTTCTGCTACTCCCTGAGGCCACGTTCATGAACAGCTGAGAATGACTTACATACATTAGTGGCCATAATATGCATACAAAACACATAATTGGACCTGGATTCAAAGTAAGTTGTGGATTACTAAAGTTAGGCACCAAATGACTTAGGAAACTGTGGACTTTATAAAGTAAGAAAAAATAAACGAAATTAAAAATACGTATGCAACATTTCAAAATGATGTAAAATTAGTGAGTTACCTTAAAGAAATGTTTATTTTGCTGACATGCTGGACATTAGTGAAGAGGGTAAAGCTGTTATTTGTAAGTGGACAAGCATTACAACAGCAATGAAAGTGACATGATCACTCAGAAAAATCATACTTTGATGTCATGTAGTGATTGCACATACAAATGTGTTTTAATTGTGAAATACTTATGTAGTAAGTATGTACTGTTGGATGAATATACCTGTATCCTTCGCCAAATGTTTGCCCAAACAGCTGAACAAAAAAGTAACAATCATACAAAAAATCACCAGGAAGGGAGGTAAATCAACAGGAACACTGGTTTAATAATTGCTTTTGCTCCAAACATAAAAGTACTTCATTAGATTAAATATTCACTCACCATTTCCTCTTTTATGAACTTGTTCATTGTCACTGCATGGCCAAAAAGTTCATAGGTTCATAGGAGATTACTATGCTAATGACTTAAGAGCCCTTACAAGCTTAGCCATTATAATCAAATTTAGCCATATGTGGTCTCTAGGGATATGAAACTAGCATAGATTTGTGCATATGCCTCGAGTATTTTACAGACTGCCCCTGTCCATAAGGCACATAGGCACTCCCCCAGGAGTGAATTTGTGATTCCCAATCATTAATCCAATTTGTGTTTGAAGAGAGTTAGGGAAGGGCTCTGTTTAATGTGAATAGGAAGCCTGTTCCAAAAATGGGGGCGATCTCTGAGACACATATCTGTCTGTCCAGCATGTTTTGTTTGTGTCACTGACTAGGTTTAGATCCCTAGATTGGGTAACCCTTGTGCTGTTTGTCTTGCAGATGTGTAGAAGCTCCATCAGGACTGGATATGTGAGTACCTTGTAGGTTTGGCATAAGTCACCCCTTATAAAGTTGGTAGGAGATAGAGTAAAGGGATAGGGCTTTTATTCCATCCACATAGGACACATTGTTAACACCCTGTATTTTCTTTGTGAGGAACCTTTGGGGTTACTCCAGTTGTTGTAAGTGCCTAGCCAAGTACATGCCAAATGGTGCATTGTACTCAGTTATTGGTCTAATGAGAGCTAAGTACAGTAGGACTAGAACTTCCTTGGGTCTGGATTACATATATTTACTTATAGGCTGTGTCACATTGAAAGATTTCTTCCGCACTGTAGACACATGGCAGTCAAAGTTCAGGCTTCTATCTATCTGTGTACCTAGATTTCTCACCTCTGAGTATACTTTTAGGGGTGTGCTATTAATGTTGTAAATTGCAGGTGTCTTTGGCTTCTTGAAGGGTATGATAATGCATTTTTTCACATTTAGTTTTAGGCCATGGCTCTGGCAAAAATTATTTGTCTGCTTTGGACCCTCCCGAAGGATATCTATATTATTGGGAGATTTAATGATTGCCCCCAGCTTCCATTCATTGGCAATCATTGTCACACAGAGGCCATCCACATTAGCCTTGACTTCAGAAAAGTATATTCTGAAAAGGAACAATTCCAGCATTGAGTCCTGTGGCACACCACTAGTAAATTTCCTCTTGATGGATCTGGATTCATCCACTTTAACCACATGTGTTCTGTCAGTAAGCCAATTGGCTATCCCTCTGGTGACATAGAGATGCATGCCCAGTTTTGTGAGTTTATTTATAATACCCAAGTGTGAGATTGTGTCAAATGCCTTGTCCAGGTCAAGGAAGGCAATATGGACTGTTTACCCTCCTTCATGGCCTTAGTGTCTTTTTCAAAAAGGTTCATCAGATTTAGTAGGCATGACCTGCTCTTGACAAAGCCAAATTGGGCTGGGTCCAGTGTTAGAACATTTCCTGTGTCATTATTTATCAGTCCATGATGATTCTTTCCATAGCCTTACATATAAGACTAGTCAAACATATGGGTCTGTAATTCCCTGTGTCATTTGATGGTCCCCTTTTGTGCAGAGGGACCACTGTAGCTGTCCTCCACTCTAAAAGGGCAAAGCCATTCCATAGGTTGTGGTTAAATAGAGATCCAATAGGCCTGATAGGTCCTGATTCAAGCTGTTTAAGAGGCAACCTGGTATATTGTCATGCCTCATTGAAGTTATGATTTTAGCTTTAGAGAGTACAGTGACAACCTGTTTTTTAGTGATAATTGGTGAGGGAGTGATGAATGGTATTTCTTGCGGGAGACCTGGGGGTAATGGGGAGGTGAAATCTGAGCTGAATTTATTGGCCTGTAGATTTGCTATATGTACTGGTGGACTGTAGGTGATGCCATCCACAACTAATTCTGCACATTGTTGGGTGTTGCCCTTAAAATTGCCTTATGGTTATCCTTAGCTTTGGAGGCTATTTTTGTGTCAAAGTCTAGTTTCTGAGTCTTGACTAGTTCCATGATACAATTGTTTAAACTAATGAGGGACATTTTGTTCTGTTGAGCACATTCCCTCTTACTTCTCAACAGGATTTTCCTTCTTTTGTTGTGCAACCTGTTAATACCAAGGGTCCACCAGGGTGGCTTGCTTTTGTGGTATGACATGGGCTTATTTTGGTCCAGTACTGTCATTTTTATGCAGTTATTGATATGGTCATACAGGCTTTTGTGTATGCCTCTGCATAGGCTTCTCTGTTTTCCTGGTTTGGGGATGCTTGGAAACTAGCCATGCCGCCACTTAATAGGAGGTAGTTAGCCTTAGAGAAGTTCTTAAAGTTTTTGGAGGTAGGTATGAGATATAGTTTTAGATTTATTTCAAGGGACACTGCTTTGTGATCTGATCTTACCAGTGAGGACATCACACTTGTGGGTGATGAAGTGCTCAGCCATATTTGTAAGTATCAGCTCTATGATATTTGTACCCTTAGGGGGCTATAGACTAGCTGCTCCATAGCATTTAGTTTACAAAGTCAAGAAATCTTTGGGCCTGCATGTTAGTGGTCATGTATGCTTCCCAATTAATGGGGGATAGTTAATATCAACTATAAATGTGGTATTTGGCTGGATAGTGAGTGATTCTAGTAACTTCAGGTATGATATATGGGTTTCCTGGTTCATAGTGGGGGAGCTGCAGCTAGCTGAAATATGGTAATGCATTTTCCCATTGCTAGCTGGGCATGGAGTACCTCAAGCATGTCATATTGTTTGACCAGCCTTGAGGTGTGGTTATCCTTTATGTAGATAGATACACCTCCGCCTTTTGCTCTTTCACATTCAGTGGGTGGTTGGAACATATGAAAGGAATTATAGCCACATAGAGCCAGAGTGCTTTTCATGGCTTTGAACAATGTTTCAGGAACACCACAGATGTCAGAATTCTCCAGAGTAAAGAGAATGTCTAGGGAGTGCAGTTTTTTTATTCAGACTTCTAGCATTGAGCAGTAATTCCTTTAGCTTGTCCTGAGTAGCTTTTAGTATGTTGGAAGATTTGTCTATTTGGCAGTGCCTAAATAAGTCACTATGGGGTGGCTAATGTTTGGGCCAATATCAGAAAGCGTAGTTGTGACAGGTGAAGACCATCCCTACCAAAGCAGCGTGACCTGTCCCTCATGTCTTCACATGCTGACAAGCATTGAGCCCATTTAGAATGACAGCACTAGCTAAGCCAGGTGTTAAAGTCGATAATTTTATGCTGGTATTCTGGTTCCATCCTTGGAGACAATAAAACGGTGCTCAGTGATAGGCTCATACCTGCTTGTGACACATTCTGACAGCTCATTCATGTCTCTCTTCATATAGTCCAAAGAGGTACCTCTCAGGTCATTCATGCCCACATGGACTATGACACAGTCCTACTGGTACTTGGAGGTAAGTGACATGAATACTTGTGTGATGCTGCATAACCTGTCCCCTGACAGACAACTAACTGTAACCTTCTCCTTATTTCACCTGGTAAGAGGGACATCAGTGTGTCTCACAATGAAGTCTCCTATAACCAAAATATTGGCTTGTGAGGCATTTTGCCTTACTGGTAGTTGAAACACAATGAGATGTAGCTTTATGTATCGTGATGGGAATTGTCTTGTTTTTGTGCATGTGGAGTTTTTGAGGACTGCACCTGATGGGCCTTTGAATTTTGAGTAAGTCACATGTGAGCACCTTTGCATATGTGGGTTTAGTGTCTGAGCTTTTGTTGGTGTGGCAACTGGCATTTGTGTGTGTATCACTGACAACCTGTTTGTTTGTGTCTGTATGTGGGAGTATGGTCTCCAGTGTTTTTGTATTTGTATGTCTTAGAATTAAGTGGTTGTCAGTTTACATAAAGCAATTGCTTCGCTGTCTCAGGTGACCATGTCCACCAGGCTAGATGCAGAGATAACAGGAAAGTGCCTATCCATGATTGCAGGTCCTAATATGTACTTTTCAAGGGATAGTAGTGGAGAGTGTTTGTAACTGGATGAGCAATGGGTGCTTACTTTGGTGTAATCTACAGCTAACCTATCCAGCAAAGCTGTCCAGCACCCAAACCAGATGCTCTTTGAGCAGTGATTGTCCTGGGTACAGAAATAATGTAATATAAACTAAACAGTCCTAAGTAAAGGCATTTATGCTGCTCACCATGCAGACTAGCTGCTCCATGAGTAGCAAGGAATGGAGGTAAAGGTAGTTTATATTGGGAAATATGAATTTCTGCTGATCGCATGTATACAAGGCAGCACTAACTTTCACTGCCTGAAGAGCAGCTTTGCACAAACTTGAGCCTTACATTTGATCAGAAAAAAGGCAAGTTTTGCACTAATTTATTTATTTATTTATTTATATTTGTTGACCGGGAGTGTCCGACTGGATGTAGGTCCATTTTCAGCTGAGGCCCAGGGAGAAAAGCTCCACAGTTAAAATAAACAGACAGTAGTTACATTGTATTACATAGCGATTAACAATTTACATAGCAATTACTTACAACATATTTACAGATGAAGAACATAGTACATCAGTAGACAACTAGAATCTTTATCTGTGAAGTACATAACAGACATTAACAAATGTTACAATAAGAAGTTCCTGCTGTATAATAAGTACTAGGCTTATGAGCATCTGAGCTTGCTATAATCAAGATAGTTAGTGGAGTGGAAAGAAAGGTAGTGGCTGGATGGGGTGGGTGATATTAGAGTGGGAGTTGCAAGGGCATAGCCAGCATGTTTTTAGGTGTGCTTTTAGTAAAGTTTTGAAGTGGGTGCATGATGGTATGGAGGTAATTGTGGGTGGGAGGGAGTTCTATAATTTGGCTATGGTGCAAGAGAATAGTGTTTCACCAGCAAAGTTATTGGCTTTAGTGACCTGCAAGTGATTTTTGTTGCTGGATCTTAGTGGTCTGGTGGTGCGATAGGGTTGGAGTAGATTCTGGAGGGATAATTATGCCCTAAGGTCAATCAGATAGGCACACAATGAGCTTTCTACCAGAAATTCACAGCTCAAATAAGTGAAATCAGCTCTCTCTCCTGCCACCAGAGGCAGATTTTGACAACAAAACAACTTGTTTGGAACCCAGGTGTTAGGAAACCACAAACAGATGCCTAATACTAGCTAAAAATCCTGGGATACAATACATTTAAATGCAGGACAGCAGTCCTTACAGCACTTAGAAAATGTGACTTTTAAACTTTAAAGAAGTGCAAAGAATAATAAATAGCACAGAAATCTTCCACAGTGTAATGAAAACAGTTAATGCAAGTGCAAAACTGTAATTAATTCTGTCTTGCCAAGGATGACTTCAGATTTCTGCAAAATCTCTCAAAGTATCTTGTGTTGTCACCAAATGATAAGCAGATCTGAATAAACGAACCGACACTCGTGCAAACACGAGCCTTTTATATGATCAGAAAAAAAAGTTTTACACTAGCTATGTCCTAGGGCCAATCAGGTAAGCACACAATGAGCTTTTTACCAGCAATTCCCAGCTCGTATAAGTGAACTCAGACTCTCGTGCCACATGAATGTATATTTTGACCCTCTTAATGTAAAACAACTGGTTTGGAGCCCAAGAGTCGAGGAATCACAAACAGATGCCTAATACTAGCTAAACATCACTGGATACAATCCCCCAGATTCTCAAAAGCTTGCATGGCATGCAAGATTGGTGCAGGAGCTCAAGCAGGCAATATGTCTGCCGTGCGTTCCAGGAATAGCCTGCAGAGGCATGCACGAGCGCTCCTGCATTAATCTTGCACGGACTAAGCCCTGGTATGCAAATCACCCCATATGCAGGAGAAATATATGCAAATGAGGTGATTTTGCAATCCAGGAAGCTTGCAATAGTCCATGCAAGACTAGTGCCATCTGCAGAAATGTACTTGGTTAGTAACTGAGTACATTTCTGCAAATTCCAAAACAGAGCTGTTACAGCCCCAAATAAAGGCTGCATATCATGTAGTAAGCATGCCAATGGCCAAGTATAAGGCCATTGGCATTGCAAACAAAACAAAAAATACAAAAATCAACTTTTATTTTTTTTAACCGATCTCGGCTGTTGTAGGGCAGCGGCACGCAAATGGGATAGGAGGGAAAATAATAAAATAAACTTAAAATAAGCAGTCTAACTAAAATCACTATTCTGCCATGCAAGCCAATGGTAGGCAGAAGAGAACCTGGCCAGTGAGTAGTGGTTACTAAGGGATGCGGCTCAGTGTGAGACATATAACTATGCATTAGCAGGCAATCCTATACAAATGAAAGGAAGGATAGTGAATCCCAGTTTTCCCCAGCATGTGAGTCAGGTCCCAACAGTGTAAGAGTAGGAAAAGCTTGGTGCAAGCCTAGGAGTTAGGTGACATCATGGGAGGTGTGTGTCAGGCATATTGTAAGCGGGTTGGAGCCCTGTGGCTTGGTTTTGTTCCTAGCTTAGCACAGCTAAGCTAGGGGGTTTGTCTAAACCTGCTTAGCATTCTTTACAAAACTTAAGTGGGTGTGAGCACTGCAGACTGGGTTTTACAGGAAGAAAAAAGAAGTTGAACTGGGAAATAGCAGCAGTGTGCTTATTTAAGCACTCTATTTGCGCGGTGAGTACACAGGCTTAAACAGGAAGGCAATGGGAAGGGAAAACAGCAGTAGGAAGGTAATCAAGGAGAACTAGCTTAGCTGGCAGGTGAAATGTATCAGAATCAGCCAATTACTCAGACAGCAGACCAACCCAGCCAAGAACACTACTATAAACTAAGCAAACACCTTCCCATCTGTTTTTCCCACACTCTACACCACCGGTATATACAAGCGGAGAAATTTTAACAAACAAACCTACAAAATGAGAAGGCCTGCAGCATGCAACCTAGAACAACATGTGCTAGAGGCTGAGGGTGGTGAGGATGTGAATACTGCCGATAAACCCACAGTGAGGAGATGGAGAAGAGCGTACAGACCCAGGGTAACCTACCAGGGGCTACATGAGCTGGAGATAGTGGAGCACTATAGGGTGGACAGAGACCTTCTACAGCAAATTGCTGAGCTGTGCCAGCCACATATGACACACCAAACTGACCGAGGTAAACCATCCCAATGGTTACCAAGGTATGTGTAGGCCAAAGAATACTAACCATGGGTACCTCCCAAAGCTCAACTGGGGATATCATGGGGATCTCACAGGCATCAGCATCCAGAGTATTCCACCAGTTCCTGGATGCCATGTTAGCATTTGCCAGTGAGCATGTATATTTCCTCAACACCCATGAGGTGTTGACCAGCAATATGCATCTCTTCCATCAAATAGCAGAATAACCTGAGGTAGTGGGTGCTATAGACTGCACGCACATATGCATCAAAGCACCACCTGGTGATCAGGGTAGGACCTCCATCAACTGCAGGGGCATCACCTCCATCAACTGCCAGGTTGTATGTGATGCCCAGGGCATTATAATGAATGTGTGTGCTGGCTGCCCTGGAAGCTATGACAATTCCCACATATGGCATCTGACACAGCTGTACCAGAGATTTGCCAATAGGAACATCCCCTATGGTTTCCTTGTGGGGGATGCTGGTTACACACTGAAGCCGTGGCTGATGACACCCATCAGAAATGCACACACGCCCGAACAAGAACAGCATAATGAGGCACGTGCACAGACCAGACTTATAATAGAACATGTGTTTGGGATGCTCAGGTCATGGTTTCAGTGTTTGGACACATCCGGTGGAGCCTTGCAGTACTCACCAGCTACATGTACCCAAATTGTTATGGTATGTGCTATGCTACACATTATGATCCTGTGGAAACAGCTGCAGCAGGAACAGCATGGGGCAGGGCCACACAGCCCCCCACCAATGCCAAGGCCTGCACAGGCACTGAGTGACTCAGAGGAGGAACAACCTGAGCCTGCCTGAGTAGGCAGATGGAGGCGTGCCCAGTAGGCCGAGGCTGTGGCAAAGAGAATGCGTAGCAAATACACTGACACAGTAGGGACCCAGGGAATGACACCTCTCTCTGACTCGCACATACAGTAAAAGGGATACCACACATGACACTACCTATGCTCAACCATGTATAGGGAGTGTACTATGTGCATCCGACATAGGCAGCCCTGCAGCACCATCCGCAAGTCTGGCACACCCTCAACCATCCGCAAGTCTGGCAAACCCTCAAGGTAAGTCAGTCAACCTACCAATTGCCAAATGGAGTAGAATGTGTTGTTACCTGTATTTATGGTATGGATGTGAGCATACAAGGGAATTTGGTGCCTGAATGTTATGGAAGCAGACAGTAGACACCCATAGTGGCACCATGACAACTGTAACACATATTGTAGTCACCACAGTAGCCAGTACTACACAGGGTGACAAAACCCACTGCAGGAAATGTGCTGAGTGACATGTGTGTCCATATGACCCACACATGTCAGTCAGGATGGCTCACATACCCAACAACAGTCTCAGCCAGCAGGACAGATGTAGACAAACCCAAGCAGAACCTATGCCATGGCCCCTGAATGATGGCTATGGTTAACCTCCCCTCCAGGCTTCCACAGACAGACTACAACAGGGCAGGCGGTGGGATGTTAGTTCTGAAGGGTAGGAAGTCAGACAATAATATGTAGGGCAACCAAAGCCATGATCTGTAGTACACTGGTATGCCTCTAGTCAGCATGATAGTTAACAATACAGAATGAAATGGAGTACCTGACATACCAATACAGTCATAGCATAGTGAAAATGGTTGCTCACATTATGAAACATGTCTTTCTGAAGAAGTCTTGATAATAAATAAGATGAAAGTGCTAAAGTACTACAAGAGTTGTTGGTGTGATTTACTATTCTTTGAATGCTGTTATTGTCATGAAGTTCATTTCTTAGTTAAAATTTCTTCTCTCTGTTCATTTTTTGAGTGCGGTTAATTTTAGTTGTACGTCTTTTACTCCACGTGACAGTACGGCAGGAAACATAGCACCCAACTCAGGCTCTAGTAGCCAACTGAAGACAGAAGCAACCAGGAACAGGACACCAATTGATCCAACAACAGTTCTTATTGGAAAGGAGCTGCTGTTAATTTAAATGGACTGCTAGAACTAATGTATTTAAACAAAGTGAAAATGGTTGCTCACAGTTATGAAACATGTCTTTCTGAAGAAGTCTTGATATTAAATAAGACAAAAGCACTAAAGTACTACAAGAGTTGGTGTGATTTACTATTCTTTGAATGCTGTTATTGTCACAAAGTTCATACACCTATGATATGTATACAACCATATTCCTGTCATGAGTAAACGTCACGGGTGTGTATACCCTCCCACATGTATCTCACCATATGTATCTGCTATGTGTACATTATGATAAAACAACATATTTGATGCAACAGTCATATTAATAACAAGGACTACACAATATAGGAAGTAAAGGCAAATGTTCAGTACTACTCAATATGTGTAATGACAGCTATATTGATAAAACAGCAGTTGTCTCCACAGTGGTCATGGCGTAGTGGTTAAGTGCTGTGACTTTAGTGGAAAGGGTCCTGAGTTCAAGGGCTGTTCATTTTGTCACTGGGCAGAAGAAGGGCTGTCAGATACAGAGTGGTTAAGGCAGTTTTTGTGCAATGTAAGCCACACATGTCAGTATCATGACATTGCTAGGTAGGGGTCTTGTCCCAGTGTTGGCAAGTAACAGTGTGCATGTATGGGGATGGGTCTACATCAGGTTGCAGGGTATACACGCCTCAGCAGGCCACCTGTCCATGTGGCACAGGCAATTTCCGGTATAGTAACCTGTGAAATGTGTTCAACTGTACCCAAGATACGTCACTGCCATGGTGTCAGCTCAGTGACATACCCCATTATGCAATGACTGCAGCCCATCCTCGTACTGACACATGTACACCTACAACACACATGGATAATATTTTAGAGACCACAACCAAGCAGTGTTACTAACAGCTAGAAGGCATCATTGCTGGATGGCTACACTACCTGCCAAATATACCTCACACTCTACTCCCTACAACATGTTACACTGCAGGAATGTGGTACACTGGTGTACAGTCACAGTGTGCATTAGAACCATATCACCCTGTCCTGCATCGATGGTACGGATGACAGGGATGGGGCACAGGTATCTCAAAAGCTTGCATGGCATGCAAGATTGGTGCAGGAGCTCAAGCAGGCAATATGTCTGCCGTGCGTTCCAGGAATAGCCTGCAGAGGCATGCACGAGCGCTCCTGCATTAATCTTGCACGGACTAAGCTCCTGGTATGCAAATCACCCCATATGCAGGAGAAATATATGCAAATGAGGTGATTTTGCAATCCAGGAAGCTTGCAATAGTCCATGCAAGACTAGTGCCATCTGCAGAAATGTACTTGGTTAGTAACTGAGTACATTTCTGCAAATTCCAAAACAGAGCTGTTACAGCCCCAAATAAAGGCTGCATATCATGTAGTAAGCATGCCAATGGCCAAGTATAAGGCCATTGGCATTGCAAACAAAACAAAAAATACAAAAATCAACTTTTATTTTTTTTAACCGATCTCGGCTGTTGTAGGGCAGCGGCACGCAAATGGGATAGGAGGGAAAATAATAAAATAAACTTAAAATAAGCAGTCTAACTAAAATCACTATTCTGCCATGCAAGCCAATGGTAGGCAGAAGAGAACCTGGCCAGTGAGTAGTGGTTACTAAGGGAGGAGGCTCAGTGTGAGACATATAACTATGCATTAGCAGGCAATCCTATACAAATGAAAGGAAGGATAGTGAATCCCAGTTTTCCCCAGCATGTGAGTCAGGTCCCAACAGTGTAAGAGTAGGAAAAGCTTGGTGCAAGCCTAGGAGTTAGGTGACATCATGGGAGGTGTGTGTCAGGCATATTGTAAGCGGGTTGGAGCCCTGTGGCTTGGTTTTGTTCCTAGCTTAGCACAGCTAAGCTAGGGGTTTGTCTAAAGCTGCTTAGCATTCTTTACAAAACTTAAGTGGGTGTGAGCACTGCAGACTGGGTTTTACAGGAAGAAAAAAGAAGTTGAACTGGGAAATAGCAGCAGTGTGCTTATTTAAGCACTCTATTTGCGCGGTGAGCACACAGGCTTAAACAGGAAGGCAATGGGAAGGGAAAACAGCAGTAGGAAGGTAATCAAGGAGAACTAGCTTAGCTAGCAGGTGAAATGTATCAGAATCAGCCAATTACTCAGACAGCAGACCAACCCAGCCAAGAACACTACTATAAACTAAGCAAACACCTTCCCATCTGTTTTTCCCACACTCTACACCACCGGTATATACAAGCGGAGAAATTTTAACAAACAAACCTACAAAATGAGAAGGCCTGCAGCATGCAACCTAGAACAACATGTGCTAGAGGCTGAGGGTGGTGAGGATGTGAATACTGCCGATAAACCCACAGTGAGGAGATGGAGAAGAGCGTACAGACCCAGGGTAACCTACCAGGGGCTACATGAGCTGGAGATAGTGGAGCACTATAGGGTGGACAGAGACCTTCTACAGCAAATTGCTGAGCTGTGCCAGCCACATATGACACACCAAACTGACCGAGGTAAACCATCCCAATGGTTACCAAGGTATGTGTAGGCCAAAGAATACTAACCATGGGTACCTCCCAAAGCTCAACTGGGGATATCATGGGGATCTCACAGGCATCAGCATCCAGAGTATTCCACCAGTTCCTGGATGCCATGTTAGCATTTGCCAGTGAGCATGTATATTTCCTCAACACCCATGAGGTGTTGACCAGCAATATGCATCTCTTCCATCAAATAGCAGAATAACCTGAGGTAGTGGGTGCTATAGACTGCACGCACATATGCATCAAAGCACCACCTGGTGATCAGGGTAGGACCTCCATCAACTGCAGGGCATCACCTCCATCAACTGCCAGGTTGTATGTGATGCCCAGGGCATTATAATGAATGTGTGTGCTGGCTGCCCTGGAAGCTATGACAATTCCCACATATGGCATCTGACACAGCTGTACCAGAGATTTGCCAATAGGAACATCCCCTATGGTTTCCTTGTGGGGGATGCTGGTTACACACTGAAGCCGTGGCTGATGACACCCATCAGAAATGCACACACGCCCGAACAAGAACAGCATAATGAGGCACGTGCACAGACCAGACTTATAATAGAACATGTGTTTGGGATGCTCAGGTCATGGTTTCAGTGTTTGGACACATCCGGTGGAGCCTTGCAGTACTCACCAGCTACATGTACCCAAATTGTTATGGTATGTGCTATGCTACACATTATGATCCTGTGGAAACAGCTGCAGCAGGAACAGCATGGGGCAGGGCCACACAGCCCCCCACCAATGCCAAGGCCTGCACAGGCACTGAGTGACTCAGAGGAGGAACAACCTGAGCCTGCCTGAGTAGGCAGATGGAGGTGTGCCCAGTAGGCCGAGGCTGTGGCAAAGAGAATGCGTAGCAAATACACTGACACAGTAGGGACCCAGGGAATGACACCTCTCTCTGACTCGCACATACAGTAAAAGGGATACCACACATGACACTACCTATGCTCAACCATGTATAGGGAGTGTACTATGTGCATCCGACATAGGCAGCCCTGCAGCACCATCCGCAAGTCTGGCACACCCTCAACCATCCGCAAGTCTGGCAAACCCTCAAGGTAAGTCAGTCAACCTACCAATTGCCAAATGGAGTAGAATGTGTTGTTACCTGTATTTATGGTATGGATGTGAGCATACAAGGGAATTTGGTGCCTGAATGTTATGGAAGCAGACAGTAGACACCCATAGTGGCACCATGACAACTGTAACACATATTGTAGTCACCACAGTAGCCAGTACTACACAGGGTGACAAAACCCACTGCAGGAAATGTGCTGAGTGACATGTGTGTCCATATGACCCACACATGTCAGTCAGGATGGCTCACATACCCAACAACAGTCTCAGCCAGCAGGACAGATGTAGACAAACCCAAGCAGAACCTATGCCATGGCCCTGAATGATGGCTATGGTTAACCTCCCCTCCAGGCTTCCACAGACAGACTACAACAGGGCAGGCGGTGGGATGTTAGTTCTGAAGGGTAGGAAGTCAGACAATAATATGTAGGGCAACCAAAGCCATGATCTGTAGTACACTGGTATGCCTCTAGTCAGCATGATAGTTAACAATACAGAATGAAATGGAGTACCTGACATACCAATACAGTCATAGCATAGTGAAAATGGTTGCTCACATTATGAAACATGTCTTTCTGAAGAAGTCTTGATAATAAATAAGATGAAAGTGCTAAAGTACTACAAGAGTTGTTGGTGTGATTTACTATTCTTTGAATGCTGTTATTGTCATGAAGTTCATTTCTTAGTTAAAATTTCTTCTCTCTGTTCATTTTTTGAGTGCGGTTAATTTTAGTTGTACGTCTTTTACTCCACGTGACAGTACGGCAGGAAACATAGCACCCAACTCAGGCTCTAGTAGCCAACTGAAGACAGAAGCAACCAGGAACAGGACACCAATTGATCCAACAACAGTTCTTATTGGAAAGGAGCTGCTGTTAATTTAAATGGACTGCTAGAACTAATGTATTTAAACAAAGTGAAAATGGTTGCTCACAGTTATGAAACATGTCTTTCTGAAGAAGTCTTGATATTAAATAAGACAAAAGCACTAAAGTACTACAAGAGTTGGTGTGATTTACTATTCTTTGAATGCTGTTATTGTCACAAAGTTCATACACCTATGATATGTATACAACCATATTCCTGTCATGAGTAAACGTCACGGGTGTGTATACCCTCCCACATGTATCTCACCATATGTATCTGCTATGTGTACATTATGATAAAACAACATATTTGATGCAACAGTCATATTAATAACAAGGACTACACAATATAGGAAGTAAAGGCAAATGTTCAGTACTACTCAATATGTGTAATGACAGCTATATTGATAAAACAGCAGTTGTCTCCACAGTGGTCATGGCGTAGTGGTTAAGTGCTGTGACTTTAGTGGAAAGGGTCCTGAGTTCAAGGGCTGTTCATTTTGTCACTGGGCAGAAGAAGGGCTGTCAGATACAGAGTGGTTAAGGCAGTTTTTGTGCAATGTAAGCCACACATGTCAGTATCATGACATTGCTAGGTAGGGGTCTTGTCCCAGTGTTGGCAAGTAACAGTGTGCATGTATGGGGATGGGTCTACATCAGGTTGCAGGGTATACACGCCTCAGCAGGCCACCTGTCCATGTGGCACAGGCAATTTCCGGTATAGTAACCTGTGAAATGTGTTCAACTGTACCCAAGATACGTCACTGCCATGGTGTCAGCTCAGTGACATACCCCATTATGCAATGACTGCAGCCCATCCTCGTACTGACACATGTACACCTACAACACACATGGATAATATTTTAGAGACCACAACCAAGCAGTGTTACTAACAGCTAGAAGGCATCATTGCTGGATGGCTACACTACCTGCCAAATATACCTCACACTCTACTCCCTACAACATGTTACACTGCAGGAATGTGGTACACTGGTGTACAGTCACAGTGTGCATTAGAACCATATCACCCTGTCCCTGCATCGATGGTACGGATGACAGGGATGGGGCACAGGTATCATCATATGCACAGGGCATCCTTGTGCTGACACATGTACACCTGTAACACAATTGCATATCATTTTAGAGACCACAACCAAGCAGTGTTACTAACAGATAGAAGATCATTGCTGGATGGCTACACTACCTGCCAAATATGCCTCACACTCTACTCCCTACAACATGTTACACTACAGGACTGTGGTACACTGGTGTACAGTCACTGTGTGCATCAGAACCATATCAGCCTGTCCCTGCACTGATGGTATGGATGACAGGGATGGGGCACAGGTCTCATCATATACACAGGGTGTGGTGTTGGTTTGCCAGAGGCCAAGGGTGGGCCATACATTTGACACCATGTGTGTGGGTGATGGATGTACTCTGGGGAGCTGGCTGAAGTGATGTGGCCTGTGTAGGTATGAGGTTGCCCTAGGTGTGGTTGCATAGTGTGTGGGTATGCATGCACACAGTTCTGCCATGTAGCTGCCCTACACAGGTGTTTATGGACAGCTGCTGATCATATCTGGCAGGGTGTGCAGTTCACTGTCTCTGGCCATGGACACAGGGACTGTGCCTGCCAGGGGTTCTGCAGGCATGTCCAGGTAAAGGCGGTGATGTGCTACTCTCACCGGCTGATGACATTTGTCCGCTGATACCAGGTCCCTCCTGGGACTGGCCAGGAGCATGTGCACATGGCCTGCTGTGGTGTGGTGTGGACAGCACACCCCCGCACTGCTGGGGCTGCTACTACTACTATGAGAGCCCCTTAGTGTCCTAACACACCCATGTTGATTGCTAGCTGTTGGTGTTGCTGGCCCACATCCATGTGGGCATTGTAGCATCCCCACCACATATTGAAGCATGGACATACCATGGATGATGAGGGCCATCATCTCATCATGTCATCTATCTGCTTGCTCGGTAGAAGCACGGATGGCACCCGACAGTTCACAGAGTTTGTGAGGCTGTCGCTTACAGATGAGAGAGCAGCCCTCTACAGCCTAAGGCCCTGTCAGGTGTAATGTTCAATACGTGCCTGAGCTGCCATTACTGCCTAAAACATGCTTCTGCTGGTTGCAGCTATGTCGTCTATGCCAGGGGCATTATGTCGAGTGGGTCTACCATGAGCACCCTGGGACATCCGCCTATGTGGCAGCCTGCCGGACATCCGGCTATGCCTGCTGCGACCAGACGCAGTAAGCATGGTTACCACACTTTCCTGTGCACTGCCACTGAATGCCAGCTGTCCCTCTGTTATGGACACTGGTGATGGGTTGTGTATAGGCACTGTAACTGTGTGCGGGAGTGGGGTGGCTAAAAGAGGGATGTCAAATGTTGGCACAGTGTCGGCAACTGACAACCCCACCTGTGCCTCAACATTATCATCATCATCATCATTGGTGTCTGTATGGACACCTACATCAGACTGGATACAGGAGGGACCCTCATCCACCTCGTCATCTGTGGGGGAAAACAATAAACGCATTTTAAAACCTGTACAACATTGCCTAACAGTACACACAAACACACACACACACACACACACACACACACACACACACACACACACACACACACACACACACACACACACACACACACACACACACATCTCCATAATACCTACCTGTCCATGGCTTTACAGACAGTCCCACGTATATGTCCATGTGTTACCCCATGCTGCATCACACTTGTTAAAATACACACATTTATACCACTCATTAACATCACAGTCCTCTAAATGCCCACACAAGCAGCCACAAAACAAGGCCTGTTGCTACTTTACCTGCCTGACCTGTGTATAGTGGATTTACATGGCTTCAGTGCTGTCATTCTGTATGCACCTCTGTATGGCCAGAATAATGTGCATGGCCCTTACATGTGTGGGCTACTATGTTGTATCCATAATAGCTCCCACTGGCATGTCATGTGTATGTAATGCTCAGTGCATGCCAGATATGCTGCTCCATTGGCCCATCATGTGTCAGCTGTAATATTTGGATACACTCCCTGGTGTTGGCTATTACTTCCCCAATGCATCTGTAGAACTGCATACATGGGTTGTAGATGACCTCTCTGCTGACTGCAATATTAAGTGTGTATCTGGAGTCTACCTTCCCTCTGGATGCCTCTTCCATGGTATAGACCATATTATACTATTTGCTGTCCTGTGATTACATGACAGGTATTCCTGGTGTGTTATGTGGCAGTCCATGTCCATGTACTGCACAGTCACAAAGGGGGGGTGCAGCCATATGAACACCCCACAATCACACATGTGCATACATGGCCACATACACACATGCACACACACATCATACATGCATCTACCTCCCACCATTTCACCAGAGTGACCCTGCACAGGCAAACTAACTAACCACCAGGATGCACACACACACACACACACACACACACACACACACACACACACACACACACACACACACGAGGTTGCACAGTCTCCTGTTACCCATCTGCCAACATGCAGAACATATGGTACAGAACAGCATGCAGTTCAGCTATAGTCAATCCATGCTAGCAACAGTATACATGTGTATGATGCATGTGCTGTGACTAGGTGATGTCCCTTCCTCTGGATACCACTGCACCCATGTAAACATTATTGCTGTGCACCTATTCTGCACCCTGCCATGTACTGCGCACCACAACTTACAGGTGTAAAACCCATTGTGGAATGTGTAGTACTGTGTCAGTTATGTCAGCTGTACCTCTCACAGCCCATATGTGTTTCAGCAGTACATACCTGGGATGATATGTGGACTGTTGTCATTGGTGAATGCCTGATGCCTGATTTACAGCTGTCAACATCAACAGACCATGTATGACCACTGCAGAAATGTTTATACTGACAACCATCAGAGCATACCATGGCTATGGGGGGGTGTACACACCTTTATTGATTTTACACACATATCCTTGATCTGCCATGGAATCACAGCACTGCATATCTTAGCAGTACACAAGCCCAGTATGTAATATATGTCCTGTACTTTCACATGCAGTGTCTACAGATTGTGTTAGGTGTTTGGCTGCTGACTGCAATGCATACACACCATGTGGGCATATGTGTGCACACCTTTATCATGATGGTTTATCACACCACT
Organism: Protopterus annectens; assembly: GCF_019279795.1. Classification (NCBI taxonomy): domain Eukaryota; kingdom Metazoa; phylum Chordata; order Ceratodontiformes; family Protopteridae; genus Protopterus; species Protopterus annectens. Next base: position 1,007,178,424 of record NC_056737.1, read on the forward strand.
TGTTGTGTGTACTACAGCAGTTACTGCTCACGACAGGGGTATACCAGCATGGGCCTTCTGCAATTGCCAGTGTATGTTCAGTCTACCCTACACATGTCCCCCTATTCTGCATGATTGCAAGGTCTACTCATGTGCACACCCCATGGTGTTCACACAATGCCATCACTGTTGCAGTGTGGATTGGTTTATGGCTGCCACAGGTCCTGAACCTGACTATATGCAGATAGAGCCATTCCTACCATCCTTAGGATCCCTGCTGAAGTGCACTGGTGTGTCATGCTGAGACCCCCCCTCAGCTTTTATGTAGATGCATGACAGGTAAGCCATACACATGTGTCACCGTGCAGTGTCCCATACACTGAATGCCACATGTTGCAGCCTAGACCCAGCTGATAATGTGGACTACTGTAATGCCTTATGCCATAGTGTATCTCTGCAGCAGTTGGCATTGTCCTACAGGTACATATACTGGTGTTGCATTGTATATGGGTGTTGTTCAGAGCATGTCACTACTGTAGGCCATGTCTACCAACAGTATGGTACTCCCTGTGGACACATTCCGCAATGACAGGATGTTAGTTGTCATGCAGGTGTGTGGCATACCTTTTCAATACCCCATCATGGCCGCCCCTGTGAGACCATGCATTTCACAGCAACAATACATGCACATGTTCAGCATGCATTCAGGGTAGGTGTGTTAGATGTGTGCATGGAATATACTATCACCATTACATGTCCGGTGTGTTGGCATGCATCTACATAAGACATACTCACCAGCTTCAAGCTGCTGCCTTGTTGTTACCCTGGAGGGACCTACATAAGAGGGTGAGAGATGCAATGTCAGTGGCCACACCTGTGGCACTGCTACAGGCTGGGTGCAGTACTACCATACATCAACGGTAAATTCCCACAATACTACCACATCTGGACATCTGTTTATCACTACAATGCAGCAACACAATATATCTATGACATGTCAGATATGCATGATGTACCTGTACCACTGCAGATATTTACACAACAGTGGCCTACTGATGTGCCCTGTGTCCTTACCTGCATGTTCCTCAGCTGGTGTGTGGGTGACATCCAACTCCACGAAGAGGTCCAGTGGTTGTTGGTGTTCCAGACGGGCAGGTGTCACAAGGCTGGCCAGGAGCTCCTCCACACATGTAGGGGGATGGATGGCATGCCCCCCATGGCAAAATGATCCCCCCAGACTGCGACAGCATGCCAATGGGCATTGAGAAGCAGGTCACTGCAATGATGCCGGACCTGCTCATAACTGTGGTTATGCAGGCTGACATCATTGACCCTGTGGACTAGATTGTTCCACAGGGTGGTCCGCTCCTGATGGTCATGGGCTGTCCTGCCAAAGAGAACCTGGTAGTGCTGTACCAGGTGGTTGATGATGACCTCATTTTCATTGGCTGAATACACAGGTAACTTACTGTGTGACATTTTGCCTGAAAGACTTAAAGATGGAAACAGGCCTGAGTAACTCATATGGCAAGGTTACCACAGTTCATAATAGTCACCCCACCACCATATCAGCTTCAACAGACTGTACACACAACTCATTAGGTATGGCTACAGCTTATCTACTGTTTGGACAGATTGTATATTATACCACACCTTCTGCTATGTGAATGTAGCCATGTCCCCTGTGTGGATACTAACATTGCTGGCCTGTTACAGACCATTCACTTGCATGTCATTGTCAGGGCCACTATGGCTGCATATATGCCAGTGGTATGGCTGCTCTGAGATTGCTGCACATCTGACAGTCTGTGTTATTGGGGAGATTTATGCATGCTGTTGGACATATACTGGGATTGTGTAGACTATTACTACCAACACATGTTCTATAACAGTGACACAATAACATGTATATGTTCTATTGGCCAGCTGATCCACCTCTCTACATCCATCTGACCAGGATACCTGGTCACATCACATGTGTGTGCCAACCTGGGTCCTCCTCATGTACTGTTACAGCAATGCCATCAGGTGGAACCACCCAGGGGATGTTGGCACCCCTTCAGGGCACACACTAACATGTTCCTGACCCCTGAGCTCAGGTTTACGGTTTGTTCCATACCGGGCTCCACAGACGCATGAGGGATGTGCTATATCCGTCTGAGGCACCCAGTACACATTCACATGGCCAACATGCTCCTCCTGCTCAGCCTCCAGATCAGGCACCTTCAGGACGTGGACTGCTGTTGTGAGTGGAAGTTGGTGGGAGCCTTGTTCCCATTGTGCCCATACTGGGGACCATGGGGAGTCCACATCACAGACCACACACACCATCCACAGTGTTTACCCACCACATGTGTCACATACCACCCCTGGAGACTGTCTTCTATGTCTACCAGTCCCGACCACCTTCACATGTGTATCTGCCATACTTCCTCATATTCCCATTGCATACTTCACAGACAGGGGCAATGTGATGCTAAGAAGGGACTAACATGTGACATACTCATCCATGGTGCACACACTGCCAGCAGTAGATATCTGTGTGTATTGCTATGGGTGCTGCTGCCTTGCACATAGCACACATCACTGTGGTAGTCATATATAAGGGACATGTCTTTATATACATATATGTTTGTGTGTGTGTTTGTACATATGTAGACATGTGCATATACGTATTTATCTATATATGTGTAGATATATGTGAATTCATATATATGTGCACATATATATGTCTACACATGGGTATATGTATATTTCTGGACATACATGCTGATATACATTTATCCTTATATATTATATATCTGACATATGTACACATATGCATACCTATATGTGGGGTACATTCAGACATCAGCTCCACAGTATCGCAACACCTTCCTGCACAGCTGCACTGCTCTGCCTTGCTACAACACAGACAGGTGCCACATATGAACATGGCCTGACATTAGTGGGGTATATGTGGGACCTGTCTGCGGGTAACCCTATTACACACCTATGGCATTCTGGCATGCTACATTACAGATTCACCTGAGTATCCTGCCAGTGTTGGTCCATGGCTCCCACATGTCCATGATAATGGCATTATTTCCACCACCAGCTATTGGTCACATCATATACATACTTCCCATTACACAACATACACTATGATGGCTTGCATCTTGTCTGTCAGTGCTGACCTGCACAGTTGACAGCTATAGCCCACTACCCACAGGGACAAACACTATTGTCCATAGAAGTTGTTCAGTTGAACATCATCACAACAACACCTGATGGCACATATAACTCATTCCACATCATCTATCCCATTATGATGGACCAGGTACTACATTCTAATACATGTACATATACTTCACATACCTGTTGTGGGAATGATGTATTTATGAATGGCAGCTGCCTACATGCCTGCATTTTCAGTTGTTAGTTTGCTGAGCTGTATTTTTTTCCGCTTTTCATTTTGCTTTTGCTTGCTTTCTTTCTCTCTCTCTCTCTCTCTTTCTCTCTCACTCTCTCTCTCTCTCTCCCTCTCTCTCCAGTGAATGGATTGAGCTGTTCTGAGTAGATTGCAGCCTGGCTTTAGTAGGTGATGCACTTGATCAGGTGATGGCCTCTGCACCAATCAGTGTCCTACACTTGCCAACTGCATGCAGCTTGCTGGGCAGTACTTTCAATTACCACTGTCATGGTAGCCACCTACTATAAATCCCTACATCATGTGGGCATGGTCCTTTTACCTTTCCTGTATGATGGACATTCTTCCTGCGTGTGAGCATCAGTGTTACAGACAGCAGGTACCAATACCTCTTCCAGGGAACCAGCACACCCAGGCCAGCTACATATTTGTAGGAGGTTCCAGAACTACAGACAGAGTGTGAGTAGAGTTGTGTTATGCTTTGTATTGTACTGGTGTTACAGGGTGTGCATGTACAAACTAGTTTACCTTGGAATGCAGTCTGTCTGCATAGCTCAAAACTGTTGGACTATCCTCTTGGTGGCCAGAAGTGTGCCTACCATGTTTTGTCTGTCCACCACACAGGTCCTGTCTCAGATATTTCACTGGCAGTGTGTGTGTTGAGTGCTATCAGTACATGGCTACATCCATTTATGTTTCTAACCTCAATTCCCTGGCTAAGGGTATGTTGCAGACTATCCTATAACACCAGCGACTTGCTTAGTATATGGCAACAATTTTCCACATATGGGCCTGTGTTCCAGCCTCTGTCCTCCACCTACATACAGAGCTTTGCACATATGACATGCTGTCAGGGGTTGTTCTGCAGTGCACTGTGTGTATATCACACTGCCATTGCTGCCATCAGTCCACTGCTGTTGTATCCACCACACATACAGTGGGGCTGGGGCCATATATGTGTGGGCTTCACCTACACAATACATGTGTGCCATTATGCATTCCAGAGGCCAGTGTATGTAACAGTGGTGTATGGCCCTGTATTACTGAGTCTAGGGGGGGATACACCATAAATGATACAGGCTGTTACAAAATGTGGTGGTATCAGGGGTGAGCTGCCTTAAGGTATCTGGATGTACAGTACCGTATACTTCACTTATATTTACATTATTCGCATACATTGGGTTAATGCAGGCCTACTGCCTCCTGCCATACAGACTGTTCAATTTGTCAGCATGCATGCAATGGTGGCAGTTATGCCTTGTTATGTAACAGTTACATCCCATTTAGTTAACTAAAGTCTTTACCACCTAGTGATTTTGTACAGAGTGTAGATAGAGGCTGCTAAACTATACACCTGCATTACATACTGTTGATTGTTTGGTATCCTGTGGCCCAGTCTGTCTTTACTATTGTACAATTTGAAGGCCTTGGCCTGGACAGCAACAGCTGTGAACCTTTCCAGACTACTGTATTAGTATAACTGTTTCACAGTTGCATTAATCTATTTATATGGATGTCAGTGTCTGAACAGCTATATGACATGGCATATAGAATAGTAATAGTACACAAATAAAGGTTTTCCATTTCTGCAAACCTGTATGTGGTATTTTTTCCTATGACCTCTCTGTGGGCATATGTTGCAGGCAACAATTCTAATTTGTATGGGTGGCCCATACAGTGTCCAGTTGTTCAGGTGTGAACTGTAGGCACAGTGGCTGTTCCATATTGAGTGCACCTTCTACATATGTATCTTACTGTATATATCTCTGCATGTGTATGTGTAGTCACATGTATATATATATATATATATATATATATATATATATATATATATATATATGTATATATGTGTCTGTGTATATGTATCATGGGGATGTTGATAGCTTCCACATTTTACATTTCCTATGGGAGCCAGACTGTACTGCATGATATGTTACCAATACCAGCCTGACATCATACAGGTGGGTTGTAGTACTGTTTACATGTTGTGCACATGTCATGTCAGGTCCTGGTTATGGGAACTGTAACACTTGGTAGTGTATTGCAGGGCGGATGTGTTTGGCTGTGGGGGGGTATGCCTATTCGTACAAGACATATATCGTTTGGGGCGTCTCAACCCCATTAACGGTGCATGTGGACATATTTGTTTTTGTCAATCTACCATTGCTATCTACAAATGTGTGGCCTTATATACCTATATATATATATATATATATATATATATATATATATATATATATATATATATATCTGCTTACATATATATAACTATGTCCGTATATACCTACATAGATATATATCTGCGTACATATATGTATCTTGCTGTGTATATGTAGACATATAGGTGTAGACATATATGTCGATGTAGGCATTTGCATGTACATGTGTTCATATAAATTTATATATATATATATATATATATATATATATATATATATATTTCTAATTATATATATATATATATATATATATATATATATATATATGTTGTATCTGTTTAGATATTAATATATTTACACACACACATACATCTAGATGGTATACCTTCTCTGTACTGTTACATGAATATTTCTGAAAACATCCAATTTACGTATATCTGGAGTGGCTTAGTGGTAAATCACTTTGCCTATCATGTACAGGGTCCTGGGTTTGAGCCTTGCAGAGGCTGTTTATTTTGTTTCTGGGCAGAACACAGGCCATTGGATACAGAGTGATTAAGGCACTTTAAAGCAGTTGTAAGCAAGTTTGCATGGGGTTGCGTAGAGGTAAGCACTGCTAACTTCCGGTTACAGTTTCTTACACTCAGTTAGCTTCTAAATTGCTTAATTTGTTTACGCAGTGCTTACCCCTGCATAAACGCACTTAAACACATTTACTAGTGCTTAAATATGCTTACTACTGCTTATTTGTGCTTAAACCTGCTTACTAGTGCTTTACTCATTATGACACTGTCACTTCAGATGTGCATTTCCTGCAGTACTCCAGTTCATATATATGTTATTTAGTGGGTTTTGCAACAAAAATATTGGTTATAACGTGCTTTGCCATGTAAAATAGACTGGGCTGTAGTGGGACTGGAACCGAGAATGCATGCTCATTAGGCAAATGCTCTGCCCACTACACTATTGCTGTGCTACTTAACATGCACATATCTCCCTTGTTATCCTCTTCAGCCTTTTAAGCTGCTTTAACTGTAGCTAACTGATGGGCACACCAGCGCACCTATGGTTAGCTGTACTCGGATTTTAAAAAAAAATGATAAAAAGGGACTCTTCATTTAATTTATATGTACTGTTGCTGCTGTACACATGGGGGACTGTTGGTGTGGTTATGAGAGGTCTCGCTCATTTCTTCCCACTTTCTGCTGTTCTACATTGCAGGGGAGTGTTTATTTTGAGAGTTCTGTTCTCAGACACACCCCCTGCACTCTTACATGGTCCATGTAAGCCTAGGAGCTTGGGCAGTGCACCTTATTAATATGCACGGTGGGCTGCCATCCTGCTCCTTAAACAGGTGCTTCCATGTAGGACTAAGCTAGTCCTGCACGGAAGATTAGTAAATCCAGGGGAATGTATTGAAATGCAGAGCAGCAGACCCTACCCCACTTAGGAAATGCAACGTTTAAACTTTAAAGAAATGCAGAATGCAATACAGATCACTTAAATCTTTTATAGTACAATGACAACAAAGCAAGTGCAAAATGATACTTCATTTCATTTGTCTTGCCAGGGACGGCTTCAGATGTCTGCAAAACATTTCACCAAATGACGATCAGCTCTGGATAAATGAGCTTTGCTTATTGTTTATCAGAAGTGCTCTCACCACACTGATCAAGCCTTACTGACCACACTAAATTCCAGAATCAGCGATATGAAACCGACAATAATTAAACAGATCAGTACAATACAGTTCTAACTAAGCCCCCAATCATTAAAGTATTTTCCTTCTCACTGAAGCTATCCTTGTCCCAGAGGCCTGTTAGGTACCTGTAACAAGGCAGATTAATCGAAAGAAACAAAGTATTTGCAAACATTACAAAAAAGTCATCTAATTTACTTACAACAAGCCAGAGATTAACCATTGGCAAAATAACTCAATTTTCTGTTGTGGATGTAATCAGAGGCTATATTTCTATGTTTAGTGTTTAGCAGGAGTGTTCCCACTACACCAATCAAGTCTTAATTGTATAAATGCACAAATATTTCCTTTCAAACCACACAGCACATAAATACATTGTAGCAAAATTTAAAAAATCCATTTAAAACATGTTTAATTATCTGCACATCAAACATGCATGTTTTGTATAAAAAAGTAATAAGTAGGAACAAAAATCAAATTTTAGCTCTGTTAAGTGTTTTAATAGGATACTTATTGAAATGTTATCATGTGTGTGTGGTGTGTGTGTGTGTGTGTGTGTGTGTGTGTGTGTGTGTGTGTGTGTGTGTGTGTGTGTGTCAGTGTGTGTGTGTGTGTGTATTGGGGGCGTTAGAGGCATTCAGTTCAATTTGCCAATGAAGCTCCCTGGCTTCAGGCCTTAAATCTGGGACTACCCTTTAAAAAACAAAAAAAAAAAAAGAAAACTTTTATATCATACATAATCCTTAGAGTGCTTGCAGAAAGCATTGGTCAAATCACCCTTTTTTTTACAGAATATAGATGTTGTTAAATTCTTTTCTTTTTAACCTTTGCTCAGTCTTACCCATGTAAAAACAAAGAGAAGTTGAGCATTGTGCCAAATATACTAGCCCACTGAAACTACAATCAAAACGACCACTGGGGCAATATTATGTGGATATCCTGCCACATTAATATTTTCCATGTCTGAAATGAACTTACACTGTGTGCAGGATCCACATCTGTATGTACCTCTATTGACAATTTCCTTAAAGTTTTGGTTAATCTCAAACAAAATCAAACGTTTTCTTTTTTAATAAGTAAATCTTGGCACATCACCAAGTTTACCATTTAACCCATAGGTACAAAAACAAAGGCCCAATTCCTTGTAAATATCAACTTAACATCCATGACTATTGTATTGCAATACCATGTTCTAGAAAAATCAATTTCATATTTTCTGTAAGTCAGATGGATTTCTAATCAAGCATGGGTATTTAGTACGCTTAACACTCATCTTTAATAATTTCTTTAATCTCAGTAAAATGGCATTTGAATCATTTGTGAATGTATTGATCTTGTATTAGCAAATCTTTTTGTATATTTTGAGAATAAATATTTTAAACAAGTTAAGGGCTAGCAATGGGGGCTGACATGGCACCAATTTTTTGACAGTATCATCCTTTGGTGGCAGTAACACAGCTTTGTTTTTGGCTCTAAGCTTTGGAATTACATTTCACAGTATTTGAGATTCCTGGATGACATTTTTATTTTATGGACAGGGAATTCTAATATGTTGGACGTATTTCTGTCTTATATCAACCCAACTACAAACTTCTTGAGTTTTGTCAGTCAGGTGGATAAGTGTAAGATGAGATTTTTGTATGTATTGTACAAAAAGTATGGTGTGGCTTCCTTTGAATCCTCTGTTTAATGTAAGACAACTTATTCAAACAGTTTGCTTCGTTTTAACAGGTCTCACCCCCTGTGACAGAAGAAAAGGATTTTGAAAGGGCAAGTGGTAGAATTGTCCAGGCTGGTCTCTTAAGAGCACAGATAGAGTGTGAATTAAAAAAAAACAAATATTTTTAGACAGGGGTACCCACAGGCTTCATTTGATAGTTGCTACAAAATAATGTTAGGCTTACAAAATATCTATGCTTGATTAGAGATCCATTTAACTCATGTTAAATATGTAATTAACCATTTTTACTAATTTTACCACTTGAGGACTTTCAGTATGTGCAAATGTAGGTGTGCCACTGCAGCTGAATGTATTTTGCAAAACAGTTAAAAATGTGATTATTATTTATGTTATGCCTTACAACATCAGTGAACAAGAGTCGGTGAGGACTCAGGCATGACTTTTACAAATAATAATATGATTACCTGTTCTGAAAAAAAATCATTATTTAAAGATGAGAAGGAATGGTAGATGAACAGTCACAGCAGACCATGCACTATACAACATAGCCCACAGATATCACTGCTTAACCTGAATGTCATAGTCCGTAGTTGTGAACAAGGTGCCACTACTTAACCTGCACAGCCGTATGCCATGAATGAGTCAGCTGCATGAGTTCCCTGACTACTACTGCATCTGATCATCAATAGTCCTAATGGGATGGGATGTGGGAATTGCAGTGACAGCACGGGTCACTGCACCACCAGACCGGTACATGATCATGCTGTGCAGAATGAAACATGTAGTAAATATCCTCTAGTACCCCTATGTGGGGCCTACATGCTTCCTAAGAGCCTTATAATATCCCTGTCTACTCTGCACCTATCAAGTATTTCCTTATTGTCAGAAGTAGTGAATTATCCTCTGCCTATATATCTGTCTTCTTCACCAGTGAGCACCGCTGGACATAGGCGGTTTTGGCTTGGCCAAGTCAAGCAGCTCACATCTGGAAATAGCAAGGTTAGCAGCAAGTGACATTTTTATGGGCTGCAAAGTTGGTAGGATTAGACAGACTCTACTTTCTGCAACATGTATGTGTGGATGGCACAGAAAAGTGGGAAAATTCACTATGAATTGCAAATGGGTGAGACAATGCTTCATTTTTTCCTCATCTGCATCTTGTTATGTATTCAGTTACTTATGAATATTCATGGTCATTGCACGTTAGCATGAATGGCATATGTAAATTGTAGTGTAGATGCACTGATTCGTGGACAATGCTGATAATCTTATCGCATCCATGACTATGAGTACTACCCATAGCTTTAAGGAACTCTGGACTTCAAAAAATATACTGCAGTTACATGCAAAATGAAATTCTTCCAACAATGGAATCTTTATTTAATATATAAAGTCTCTAAGAAACTTGTACATCTGAATGATGTTGTTTCTTGCCACTGAAAGATACTGAATTAGGTTCGGATCACCTTAGCAGGCACATCAAAGATTGAGGAATGTTGCATTTTTATCTATATACTGAAAGGCATATTTTTCCCTCAGCTTCCCACAAGGTGGTATATACCACGGAGTTGATATTGTTTCAGTTATATAACCAAAACTGCAATAACTGTTATGAGAAAGAAACACAGGTGAGAGTATCTAAGTTATCTGAGTAGAAAACAGTATTCGATATTTTCTTACTTAAAGTAACTAGAACCATTTTGAATGACTCTTTGCACATTATCCCTGCTTATGAAGAATGTTCTAGATTGGCTCTCCCCATTTTATATTCCACAAACAATCAGAAACTGATAATTTGCAGGTAAAGTGCCAACATATACTATCTAATATATGAAATCTGTTTATTCCCACTACATCCAAGAAACCTGGGGAGGCATGGAACCCTATAGTAACTGAAGAAACAATTTACTCCAAATTGTCTTATAATAAAAACTGCTTTAGGACTGGCCGCAGGAGTTGTTGTAAAATATGTCGAGTAGTTTAAGAATTAATGGGTGATACATGCATTAGTCTTGACTTGTAGGTTCAGGGCTTCTTCACAGGCACCTAAGGTATACAAGAAATCATGCACATGCAAAGGGTAACATTGGCAGCACCTGCATAAACATGACAGAGCCATGTGATATTCTGTGTGCACTAGCCTTATGGGAGCAAAAAAAAAAAAAACACACACACATATATATATATATATATATATATATATATATATATATATATATATATATATATACATATACATACACACACACACACACACACACACACACACACACACATACAGACACACAGGCAAACACACAGACACACACATACACACAGTACATGTGTGTGTGTGTGCATTTGTGTATGTGTGCATGCATGTTTGTGTCTGTATGTATATTACATCCCTCAGTTTAAGCTTAATGCTTGCATTAAAAAAACAGTTATATACACGTTATGGTCAACTATATTATAAACTAGTAGCAGTACATCCTTGCATGATTTACTCTGAGGTAGAAATATCAACAAATATATAAAGCAACACCTTGATTCAATCATTGGCATCATAGCATGAAACAATCATTCCTTTTAACTGGACGTTTAATAACTGTAACAAATCTAGATAATATACTCTCGCTGGCAAATAATGTTATGGCTACAGCTGGTTCTAAGGTCGCCGCCAAGTATATTGACTTAACTGTGGAATTTGTCTGGTTGATAGTCACTGTCAGCACTACATAAGTTAATCATTTTCTCGGACAGTCTCGGATGGAGTTATTTGATGCACTTCCTGGCTCAAACTGTGAGGAAAACCATCCTGTCTGGTACAAGAGCTTTCTATTTCTTCTCAGGGTCAGACCTTGTCTTGTATTTGGTAAAGTGAGACTTTGGCAGTTGAACAGCTTTTTATTGCTGCAGTTGATGGTCAGCTTGATTCTGCATTCTAAATATGTCTCCTAGCATTGGCACTGGTGATATATCTAGTCTGTCATAAGAATACTTCTATTTCTGCTCAACAACTGCCTGAGGCTCTGTATTCAGCATTTTTGGGTCTAAAGTTGAACAGAAGACACTGTTCCTCTTCTTCACTCCTGCAACACCAAAGATGAAAGAATACTGCATCTGCGGGGCCTGATAACATTCCAGGTTGCCTGATTAATAACACTAAACAGATGTTTGTATATCCACTCCTAAACTCTTCAGCCTCAGTCTACCATCTAGCGTTGTCCCCTGGAAATGGCACACATTTATTGTGATGCCGCACCACAAGGGTGGCCCCATCACTGACCACAGGAAGTACAGATTAATAAGCCTAACAAGTGGTATATGCAAAGCCATGGAACATATCATAACTGATAATTAACTATGATATCAAAAATCTTATGCGAGTCAACGTCCAGCAGTTGCAACTTCGTCAAGGGTAGACCCTATCCAATGACTTTTGTGAATTTGTTTTATAGGGTTACTCTCACTGTGGGCAAACTCTTACCTAAAAATGTGCAACAAAATTAACCAATGTAGTGACATCAACATTATGCAGACACTTTTAAAATGTTTATCTTAAACTATTTCTAAATGATTTCTCCTTGTCTGCAGTTTGGCACTACTAATCTCTGTCACTGAGTCCTTCCATTTATAGTCATCATTTCTCTTTTCACACCTTTTTATCACTTTTTACCTTGAATGGTACGCTGTACCTTTTCAAGTGGCAAACAAGCCAAGCATGTTTGTATATGGTGTATCTGCTTCTGATTGTTTTTGTTATTGTTTGTTTTTGTTAGCTTTGTTTATTGTTCTGTTAATTTGTTAAGTTATAATTTTCATCTTTTCTGTATCACTGCTGTTAGATTTGTGATAGCTGTGTGTTATTCTATTTCATGTTGTTTATTTATCTATTTATTTGACATTTGTTAACCAGGATAGTCCATCTGAGCAAAAGCCCTTTTTCAGTGGAAGCCCAGGGAGAAAAGCTCCACAGTACAAGTAAGCAAGAACATTTACAAAATTGAAGATGAATACAGTGAAAATTTTACAATAAAACAATTAAGCAAATAAAGCTCCACAGTACAATATAGTAACAGGCATTATAACATTGAAGAAAAAACATAGCAAAGAGATATACAATAAAACATTTGAATGAATTTACATAACACAGTGGGCTATCTTCAGAGGGTAACTGTACAATACAGAGCAGTTAAGTGAGTTAAGGTAGCAGGGAAGGGAGGAATAGAAAGGATAGTGATAGAGAAAGGGGTGGGTTCACGTGGGATGATTGCAGAGGCAAATCCGTATGCTATTAAGGTGCCTTTTGACAGTTTTCTTGAATTCGTGGATATAGGAAATGTTTCTAAGATTCATAGGGAGCTTGTTGCATGTAAGAGCAGGGAAGTAGCTATAGACATTTTGTCCAATAGATTTTTTAGGTTTGTGAATTTGTAAGAGGCTTTGGACAGAGCTTCTGAGGGATCGAGGGGACTTCTAGAGGAAAACAAGTGAGGAAATTCTAGGGCAAGAGGAGGGCTTATTCAAAATAGTAGTATTTCTTAAATTGCAAAAACTTCAAATAAAAACAGTCAATCTTCACCACACCACCCACATAAATTTTGGTCCTCTATCAATAAACTATTATCCCCTGCTAAAGTTGCCACACCAAACCCTTCTGGCTCTGACCCTGACACAAACAGCCAATGCACTTTCACTTCAGCCATACTAAACCTAGCTAATCAACAAAACCCAGACACCTCCAAACTATTTGCACCTCTATTCCCCCCCATTTCACCTTCAACCCATACCTACCTCTCAAACACTGTCCTTACTTTATAAACTAAAACCTACAACCCCTCATCTGACCAATTACCAGCTGAATACCTCCAACTAGCTGCAAAAGCCTTAGCATACCCCATCTCTATACTTATTAATAGGACAATAAAAGAAAGTTCAATTCCATCAGTCTGGAAAATCTCTTATATTATCCTCTTTTAAAGGAGGACTACTATCTCCACTTGCAAAATTATGGAGAAGTGTATCCACAAACAGTTACTAAATCACCTACTAGACCACAAATAATTGCCAACATGGGTTCATAGTACTAGTACAGCCTCTATCCTTCATTGACTCAATTAATAAAACCGTAACAATAATACTCCTTCTTTAGCATTCTTAGACCTGTCCAAAACATGGTAAATCACCAGCTTCTTCTCCATCACTTAAAATCTTTCTCTAGATAATCTTGCCTTATGCTGGTTCACATCTTACCTAGACAACCGCAAACAAGCAGTGGACAACCAACTCTCTGATCTTCTCCCCACCACTATAGGAGTCCCTCAGGGCTCTATTTTAGGTCCACTCTTGTTTTCCATTTTCATTAATGAACTTCATCTAGCTACTCCACAAACAACTTGTATTCAATATGCAGATGATACTACCATCATTTGTGCAGCCTCAGCACAGTCAGAACTTCACTCTCACACAAAAACTTCTCAACTATAGAACAATGTTTCTCTAATCATTGCCTTCTCCTTAACCCCAAGAAAACCAAACTCTTGCTATCCATTTCATGCTAATATCTGATAATGGAACCATATCTCCTGACCAAACAACAAAACTCTTGGGTATCACTATTGATAATCAATTAAAATTTGACAATCATATTAATCTTACACCAACAGAAAACTAGGCTCTCTCTATAGAATCAAATCTTTTCTTACTCCTGAAGCCAAAACTACCATAGCCAGAACTCACTTAATCTCAACTCTTTTATATGCTTCCTCCATATACACAAATCTCTAAACATAATCTTAGCAAACTTACTTCATCATATAATAATATTGCCAGATTTGCAACTGCCTCTCCTTATAGTACTCATCATTGTTTAATTCTCAAATAGCTTGGGTGGCTGGAACTACCACACCTCATACAATACTATCAACTCACTATTGCCCATAATGCCCTACATCACCCTGAAAACACCCCAATACTCTCCTCCCTCATAACACCCTATAACAATCAGAGGCAACTACGCCCCACCAACAAAATACTAGTCCAAACATCCCGATCCAAAAACTCAGCAGGTGACTCCACATTTTCCAACTCAGTTGGCAAAATATGGAACAAGTTACCACAGGAACTCACATCCCTAACATCACTCTCCCAATTTCAAACTAAACTAAAATCCTTCCTAAATATCCATTGGCTATGCTCTTGTCATAACCCAGGTTAGCTCTTTTTTTCCCATCATTATCTGACTCCTTAGCATCCATTCTTTTTCTTCTCTTCTACTTACTCTAACTAATTATTAAATATTCTTTATCCTTTCTCTACCATCCTAGGTTTTTCATTTTACTCAAAATTTAATTCAACCTGTTTCAAAGTTATTGCATATGTTTTTTTTCCCTCTATTTTTGTATATTGATGTATATCTTGAAATTGTTTAGTAGTATGTAGTGGAGCTTTTCTCCGGCCTCCACTGAAAATGGACATATATCCAGTTGGACTAGCCCGGTAAACAAATGTAAAATAAAATAAATAAAAATAAAATAAAAATAAAAATAAAAAGTTGTATTTTTATATTTATCCACTAGATGCCAGTATTTGTGTGTGAGTGTGTGTGTGTGTGTGTGTGTGTGTGTGTGTGTGTGTGTGTGTGTGTGTGTGTGTGTGTGTGTTTGTATATATATCTATATATATATATATATATATATATATATATATATATATATATATATATATAACTTTATATATTTTTAAGTTAAATTATTGAGTTTCTCTATGCATTTTTAACACTTTTTTCAAATGAGTTGATATTTCAAAATCTAGAACTTCTGCTCAAGCATCTGTTTTCTATATCTGTGGTTATATTTTCATACATCTAATCATATTCACAACGCGTTTTCACTGGATTCTTAGGTATATGCACTCGTTCTGCATATCTAATTGTGCTTTGGCGTTTACTGGTTGTAGAACTTGTATTTTTGTTAACTATGCAGTTAATTCTAAATTTTTTTTTCACTTTAAAATGTTGAAAAAACAGGAAGTGAAACTATGGTCTGTCATGGGTGGAAGTTGCTTTCAATAAAATTTGGATTTTTATTCAGATGCTCATGGTGATGGTTTCTTGTGTTAAGTGCAGTAGCATTTACTAAAATCTTAATGGAACTTTATGCACTGGTTTGTAAAAAATGCTGTCTGTTATCAGATTTTACACTGACTTAGCTGTCATGAATGCATTCAGAGCCCATCTCAAAGCCATACACAATAGCCAGCAACTCTTTTTCAATATGAGCATATTATAAATGAGCATCTGACAAGACCTTTGACCCAGACACTTTGTGGTTTGAGTCTTTTGTAATATCACTGCTCCAACAACAGATTGTCCGCAGTTTGCAATACCACAGGTTTTATGTCATAATAATGTTTTAGCTACTTAAAGAACAGGACATTCCTATCTTTTAGACAATCCCAATGCCACAAGACATTGTTCTCTAATAGTCACTTTGGTAGCATAGCTATTTCAGTAAATGTAAAATAGTTTGAAAGGTAATATATCGTGCCCACAAATTTCAGGCATGATTGTCATTATTGTATCTAACTAAGACTTGTATATTCTCTGGATCTCATTGTATTTCTTGATTAGATGAAACATGACCATATATTTAATACTTGTGACACAAGTCTGATATTTGCCCTTATTAAATGCCAAACTATTGAGTTATAAGTGGTCTGGTAAGAATCTTAAACTATACTGCCTTAACTCTTTCACCCCTGATGATAATACTGTTGGCAATGTTTAAAATACCCTCAAAAAGCCATTAATAATTTGGTACACTGGCCACTGAAATACATCTGGAGCAGATGAAATTACAAATTTTATCCTGATAAATCTGCATTTTTCCAAGCTGAATATTGCAGTTGAGTAGGCTTGATACCATTAAAGTGCCAGTATCATAGTTTGACATCTATGACTAAATAAATGCGTGTGGCATCAGGATGATCACCTGTTCCACAGTTTTTAGTGGATAGTGCTCCATCTGTATAGCTTTATTTATATCTTATTGAGTACTGCAGATTGGATAATAGTTTAATAAATTACAGTGACATCATTTTATCAGGTGACTTTAATTATGCACACATGGTCAGGAGAGTAGGTTGCTTTCTTTACACAATTTGTTTCAAAGAATTGATTTAACAATGTGTAATAAAATGCTGGACGTTTTGACCACTGATTGTGTCGTTCATGTTTCAGAGATAACTCACATAGGACCATTGGTTAAGTCTAACTATTGGTTTTCATTTTTCTAACAGGGCCAAACAATCACTCATTGATCATTATAACTTCGCATGCCTGCATACAAGCAATTTAAACAATGAGCATAATCCTGATTCTTGACTGGACAATTGTAATTCTTATACTTTGCATTCCTGGGTCTGTTTTGAATCACAGTTTACCTCCTTGCTGAATAGCTATAAAATAATTAGAAGCTTCATTCCATGTGTGCTCACTCTTGTGTAGTGGAAAAAGCATATAAGCAACTCGCTAATGAATAATCAAATAAAGTATAGATTATACAAAATATCATTCTGGGGCCACCAAAACTACCGTAAATGCAGCCTTCAGAAAACTGAAATCAGTCATACATGAATATAAGGCAAATTATGAAGAAAAAACTTTTTCATACAACAAGAATCCAAAAATATTCTACAGTTACATAAACTCTGTTTGAGATTGTTACACCCATTTATGTCCCCTTTCTCGCAAAGTCACTTTTACATGCAAACCTGTTGAAATGGTTAATATTTTTTCCAAGCACTTTGCTAACTTTGTTACCTATACCAGCCTTCTGTCTCCAATTAGTCCTGCTGTTATGGGCTGCTGCTCTTTCAGGGGCAGATTATGCTTAAGTTTCAAAGCTTTACACAAAGAAGAGTTAAGAATCTTGCTGAGTTTGGCATTACCTCACTTGAAAAGACTGTCACAGCACAGCAAACTTTGTTAAAACCTTGGTTCTTGTATAACTGTAACAGATTTCAAATTTACTTCTTATGAGATTGCTCATTTATGGAATAAACTTAAAATTCATGTACATTACTCCATCTCTATAAACACTTTAAAAATGTCACTAAGTTGGAAATTTGGTAAACTCTGCAAATGTGGAGTCTGTGTGATAACATGGCCTCTGGTCTGAACAGAGATATACCTTGAACTATGACTTTTGAACTGTCTGTATCTTGTCAGCTTTGACTACAATCATGGTACTATTGATTAGGTAGTACATGGTATAACTGATTAGTACATGGTAATATTGATAAGGTAGTTGTTGTTCTTCTTATTTCAGCTTTTCCCAGATAGGGATCGCCACAGCGGAACTCCGGTCCTCTAATGATTGGCAGTAGATTTTTACGGTGCCGAGGTTCCAGCCCGACACCCAACGTTCAATGAAGGCACGCCCATTCACACATGTCTTCCGAATGCCACTCTACCGCAGGGAGGACATGCAGACTCCACACAGAAGTCGCTCCACCCGAGAATCGAACGGGAGAACCTCTTGCTGTGAGGTGATAATGCTACTGCTGCACCACCATGGCTTTAGGTAGTACACAGTACTATTGACTAGTACTACAAGGTATTATTGATTAGGTAGTACATGGTATTATTGATTAGTAGTACACGGTACTATTGATTAGGTAGTACATGGTACTACTGATTAGCAGTACATAGTACTATTGATTAGCAGTACATGGTACTATTGATTAGCTGGTACACGGTACTATTGATTAGCAGTACATGGTACTATTGATTAGGTAGTATATGGTACTATTGATTCGATAGTACACGGTACTATTGATTAGCAGTGCTTAGTATTATTGATTAGGTAGTACACGGTACTATTGATTAGCAGTACATGGTACTATTGATTAGGCAGTAAAAGTACTATTGAGTAGGCAGTGCATGGTACTATTGATTAGCAGTAAATGGTACTATTGATTAGGAAGTACATGGTATTATTGATTATGTAATCCATGGTATTGTTGATTAGCAGTACACGGTACTATTGATTAGGTAGCACATGGTATTACGGATTACGTAATCCATGGTACTATTGACTAGATAGTACATGGTACTATTGATTAGCAGTATATGGTACTATTGATTAGGTAGTACATGGTATTATTGATTATGTAATCCATGGTACTATTGATTAACAGTACACTGTACTATTGACTAGGTAGGACATGGCACTATTGATTAGCAGTACATGGTACTATTGATTAGGTAGTACATGGTATTATTGATTATGTAATCCATGGTACTACTGATTAGGTAGTACATGGTACTATTGATTAGGTAGTACACGGTACTATTGATTAGCAGTACACGGTACTATTGATTAGTTAGTACATGGTAGTATTCATTAGGTAGTAAATGGTATTATTGATTATGTAAACCATGGTACTATTGATTAGAAGTACATGGTACTATTGATTAGGTAGCACATGGTATTATGGATTACGTAATCCATGGTACTATTGACTAGATAGTACATGGTACTATTGATTAGCAGTAGATGGTACTATTGATTAGGTAGTACATGGTATTATTGATTATGTAATCCATGGTACTATTGATTAACAGTACACTGTACTATTGACTAGGTAGGACATGGCACTATTGATTAGCAGTACATGGTACTATTGATTAGGTAGTACATGGTATTATTGATTATGTAATCCATGGTACTACTGATTAGGTAGTACATGGTATTATTGATTAGGTAGTACATGGTACTATTGATTAGCAGTACACGGTACTATTGATTAGTTAGTACATGGTAGTATTCATTAGGTAGTAAATGGTATTATTGATTATGTAAACCATGGTACTATTGATTAGTAGTACATGGTACTATTGATTAGGCAGTACACAATAATATTGATTAGTAGTACATGCTACTATTGATTAGGTAGTACATGGTATTATTGATTATGTAATACCATGTACTACAATGTACATGGTAGTACATGGTATTACATAATCAATAATACCATGTACTAGCTAATCAATAATACCATGTACTACCATGTACATGCTACTATTGATTAGGTATTACATGGTATTATTCACCTTCTTTCAGCTGTTCCCATTAGGGGTCACCACAGCAGATCATCTGTTCCCATTTCTTCCTGTCCTCTGCATCTTGCTCTGTCACACCAACCACCTGCATGTCCTCTCTCACCACATCCATAAACCTTATCTTAGGCCTTCCTCTTTTCCTGTTACCTGGTAGCTTCATCCTTAGCATCTTTTTTCCAATATACTCAGCATCCCTCCTCAGCACATGTCCAAACCAATGTAATCTTGCCTCTCTGGCTTTGTCTCCAAACCTTCCAACCTGGGCTGACCCTCTAATATACTTATTCCTAATCCTGTCCACCCTTGCCACACCCAGTGCAAATCTTAACATCTTTAACTCTGCCACATCCAGCTCTAACTCTTGCCTTTCTGTCAATGCCACTGTCTCCAACCCATATAACATAGCTGGTCTCACTACCCTCTTATAGACCTTCCCTTTCACTCTTAGTGGTACTCGTCTGTCACAAATCACTCCTGACACTCTTCTCCACCCACTCCATCCTGCCTATACTCTCTTCTTCACCTCTCTTCCACACTCACCATGACTCTGAACTGTTGATCCCAAGTATTTAAACTCATCCAACTTTGCCACCTCTACTCCCTGCATCCTCACCATTCCTCTAGCCTCCATCTCATTCATGCACATATATTCTGTCTTAGTCCTGCTGACCTTCATTCCTCTTCTCTCTAGAGCATATCTCCATCTCTCCAGGGTCGCCTCCACCTGTTCCTTACTCTCACTACAGATCACAATGTCATCTGCAAACATCATAGTCCACTGAGACTCCTGTCTGATCTCGTCTGTCAACTTGTCCATTACCATTGCAAATAAGAAAGGGGTCAGAGCTGATCCTTGATGTAATCACACCTCCACCTTAAATGCATCTGTCACTCCCACCGCAGACCTCACCGCTGTCACACTACCCTCGTACATATCCTGTACCACTCTTGCATACTTCTCTGACACTGCCAACTGCCTCGTACAATACTACAACTCCTCTCTAGGCACCCTGTCATATGCTTTCTCTAAGTTTACAAAAACACAATGCAACTCCTTCTGACCGTCTCTGTACTTTTCCATCAACACTCTCAAAGCAAACATTGCATCTGTAGTGCTCTTTCCCAGCATGAAACCATACTGCTGATCACTAATCATCACGTCCCTTCTTAACCTAGCTTCCACTACTCTTTCCTATAAGTTCATGCTGTGACTGATCAATTTAATCCCTCTGTAGTTACTACAGCTCTGCACATCACCCTTATTCTTAAAAATCGGTGCCAAAACACTTTTTCTCCATTCCTCAGGCATCCTCTCACTTCCCAAAATTTCATTAAACATTTTGGTTAAAAGCTCCACTGCCATTTCACCTAAACACCTCCATGCTTCCACAGGTATGTCATCTGGACCAACAGCCTTTCCATTCTTCATCCTCTACATAGCTATCCTTACTTCCTCCTTGCTAATCCATTGCACTTCCTGATTCACTATCTCCACATCATCCAACATTCTCTCCCTCTCATTCTCTTCATTCATCAACCCCTCAAAGTACACTTTCCATCTGCTCAACATACTCTCCTCGCTTGTAATTATGTTTAACTCATTATCCTTTATCACCTTTACCTGCTGCGCATCTTTCCTAGCTCGGTCCCTCTGTCTAGCCAATCAGTAAAGATCCTTTTCTCCCTCCTCCTCAGTGTCCCACCCTTCATACAATTCTTCATATGCCTTACCCTTGATTATGTAATACATAATACTATTGATTAGGTAGTACATGGTACTATTGATTAGCAGTACACAGTACTATTGATTAGGTAGTACACAGTAATATTGATTAGTAGTGCATGCTACTATTGATTAGGTAGTACAATGTATTATTGATTATGTAATACATAGTACTATTGATTAGTAGTACACGGTACTATTGATTAGGTAGTACATGGTACTATTGCATACCAGTACATGGTACTATTGATTGGGTAGTACATGGTGCTATTGATTATGTAATTCACGGTACTGTTGATTAGCAGTACATGGTACTATTGATGAGGTAGTACATGGTATTATTGATTATGCAATCCATGGTACTATTGATTAGCAATACATGGTACTACTGGTTAGGTAGTACATGGTACTATTGATTAGCTAGTACATGGTACTTTTGATTAGGTAGAACACAGTACTATTGATACACAGGACACGGTACTATTGATTAGGTAGTACACAGTACTATTGATTAGGTAGTACATGCTACAATTGATTAGCAGTATATGGTACTATTGATTAGGTAGTACATGGTACTATTGATTAGCAGTAGATGGTGCTATTGATTAGGTAGTACATGGTATTATTGATTATGTAATCCATGGTACTCTTGATTAGCAGTATATGGTACTACTGGATAGGTAGCACACGGTACTATTGCTTAGGTAGTGCACAGTACTATTGATTAGCAGTACATGGTACTATGGATTAGGTAGTACATGGTACTATTGATTAGCTAGTACACGGTACTATTGATTAGGTAATGCATGGTACTATTGATACACAGTACATGGTACTATTGATTAGGTAGTACACCGTGCAATTGATTAGTTAGAACACTGTACTATTGATTAGGTAGTACATGCTACAGTTGATTAGCAGTATATGGTACAATTCATTAGGTAGAACATGATACTATTGATTAGTTAGCACATGGTACTATTGATTAGGTAGTACCTGGTACTTTTGATTAGGTAGTACATGGTACTATGAATTAGGTAGCACACGGAACTATTGATTAGGTAGTACACTGTACTTTTGATTAGCAGTACATGGTACTATGGATTAGGTAGTACATGTTACTATTGATTAGTAGTACAAGGTACTATTGATTTACCTAATCAATGGTAATATTGATTAGGCAGTACACGGTACTATTCATTAGGTTGTACATGGCACTGTTGATTAGGTAGTACACAGTACTATTGATTAGCAGTACATGGTGCTATTGATTAGGTAGTACATGGTACTATTGATTAGCAGTACATGGTACTATTGATTACTTAGTACATGGTACTATTGATTAGCTGTACATCGTACTGTTGATTAGTAGTACATGGTACTATTGATTAGGTAGTACATGGTACTATTGATTAGGTACTACACGGTACTATTGATTAGGTAGGTCATGGTACTATTGATTACCAGTACTCTGTACTATTGATTATGTATTACACTGTACTATTGATTAGTTGTACATTGTACTATTGATTAGTTAGTAAACGGTACTATTGATTAGAAAGTACATGGTGTTATTGATTAGTAATACATGGTAATATTGATTAGGTATTCCATGGTAGTATTGATTAGCAGTACACAGTATTATTGATTAGGTAGTACATGGTACTATTGATTAGTAGTACATGGCACTATTGATTAGTTGTATGTAGTACTACTGTTTAGGTAGTACATGGTACTTTTGATTAGTAGTACATGGTACTACTGGTTAGGTAGTACATGGTACTATTGATTAGGTAGTATATGGTACTATTGATTATTAGTACATGGTACTATTGATTAGTAGTATATAATACTACTGTTTAGGTAGTACATTGTACTTTTGATTAGGTAGTACACTGTACTATTGATTAGCAGTACATGGCACTACTGATTAGGTAATACTCGGTACTATTGATTAGGCAGTATATGGTACTACTGATTAGGTAGTACATGGTACTGTTGATTCACAGTACATGATACTATTGAATAAATATTACACGCTACTATTGATTAGGTGGCACATGATAGTATTGATTAACAATTCATTGTACTATTGATTAGATAGTACATGGTACTATTGATTAGGTAGTACAAGGTACTATTGATTTGGTAGTACTGCTACTATTGATTAGGGAGTACACGGCACTATTGATTAGTAGTACAGGGTACTATTGATTAGATATTACATGGTACTATTGATTAGCAGTAAATGGTACTATTGACTAGTAGTACATGGTAGTAATCATTAGGTAGTACATGTTGCTATTGATTAGGTAGTACATGGTAGTACTGATTAGCAGTACATGGTATTATTGATTAGGTAGGACATGGTACTTTTGATTAGGTAGTAAATGGTACTATTAATTAGGAGTACATGGTACTATTTATTAGGTAGTATACAGTACTTTTGATTAGCAGTACGTGGTAGTATTGATTAGGTAGTACATGGTACTATTTATTAGTTAGTACACAATACTATTGATTAATAGTACACAGTACTATTGATTAGCAGTACATGGTACTATTGCTTAGGTAGCACATGGTACTATTGATTAGCAGTACAAGGTACTATTGCTTAGGTAGCACGTGGTACTAATGTTTAGCAGCACATGGTTCTATTGATTAGGTAGTACATGGTGCTAATGGTTAGCAGTACACGGTACTATTGATTAGCAGTACATGGTACTATTGATTAGCAAGTACATGGTACCATTGATTAGCTGTACATTGTACTATTGATTAGGTAGTATACAGTACTTTTGATTAGCAGTACATGGTAGTATTGATTAGGTAGTACATGGTACTATTTATTGTTAGTACACGATACTATTGATTAATAGCACACAGTACTATTGATTAGCAGTACATGGTACTATTGATTAGGTAGTACATGATGCTAATGATTAGCAGTACACAGTGCTATTGATTAGCAGTACGTGGTACTATAGATTAGCAAGTACACGGTACTATTGATTAGCTGTACATTGTACTATTGATTAGGTAATACATTATGCTAATGATTAGCAGTACACAGTACTATTGATTAGCTGTACATTGTACTATTGATTAGGTAGTACATGGTACTGTTGATTAGTTGTATTGGCTTTGACTCTGGCTACTATTCTCTCATCTTCCATACGTTGCAGCTCTTTGATCATTATTTGGTTTAGTGTCACTGACACTTTTCTTGTTGCATGCATAGCAGGTGGGAAGTCTTATTTGATTTTTATTTTCTATTTCTCTGGTATGCAACATAGTCCAGTTATAAAAAATATATATATATATATATATATATATATATATATATATATATATATATATATGGGTCTACTTTGATTCACTGAAAACTCATTTCACTGAAACACATTTCAGTGAATGCAAGTACTGTTGGGCAAATAAAACATAAATGACCTTTTCCCCATTGTAGTGCGATCTTGGAGTTAGTATATTTATTTATATATATATATATATATATATATATATATATATATACACACACACACACACACACATATATATATATATATATATATATATATATATATATATATATATATATACACACATATATATATATATATATATATATATATATATATATACACACACACACACACACACACACACACACACACACATATATATATATATATATATATATATATATATATATACATTGAGGTGAGGCCTGGGTGGCCTGTCTGGAGCAAAGAAAACGCTGACATGGGAAGTAGATTTAAGCGCTTTCATTCGCTGCTTTTATTGAGCAATATGAACTTTTTCAGAAATATATATATATATATAGATATATATATATATATATATATATATATATATATATATATATATATATATATATATATATATATATACACACACACACACACACACACACACACACACACACACACACACACACACACATATATATGTTCAGATATTTTATTTGAAGTATTTGCATTTATGTTTCGGTTTTAGCTTTGTGATCGCACATTTCTTCTCTCTGTTTGTAAGGCCTCACTGTCTGCACACATTTGAGAAACACTGCAGCTCCAAATGAGCAAAGCATTGACTAAGTGACTGTGTTTACCACTATTTCTGTACAGTAACCCTGTAGTGCTCTGCACAGCTTGTGCACCCTGTGATTTCACTGAATCATACTCATGAACTCATACACAAACACCCAGTGACTGCACTGAATCGTGTTCAGGAAGTCATATTCAAATACCCTGTGATGTTCCTGAATCTTGCTCATGAAGTCATATACAAACACTGTGTGACTTCCTGAATCATGGTCATGAAGTCATATACAAACATATCTATTATGCAAACATGGCTTGAAATAATGAATTCTGCTTTTTACTTCAGTACACATGAAACAGATTGTCCAGACCCAATTTGTGAATAGAATAAGCCACTAATGAGGCAATTTACATAGACAGAGCAGTTCTGAGGCACAGTTGTTTGACTGGTCTTATTTTTAATGTTGTACTCTGCTCTGGTATTAAATCTAAATGAAATAAATATTAAAAGACGTACAGAAAGTCATGATTCATGCACAATAATGATTTGTGCATTGCATTCCAGAACTTAATATTTATTCACACAATAATCATAAATTACTGTTGATCAAATTAAAACTTAGATCCACTACCAATACAACACTGGATAAATTCTCAGCAGAATGCAAAAAAATTAAACACAGCAAAAAAACAAAAAAAAAAGTATCAAGCATCACTGTACACTTAAATTCCTAAACAGGAAATATTGCAGAGGAGGGAAAAGAAAGAGAACAACAACGATCATTCTGCATCATGGGCACCATCAGAAAGGGGGAGTCATCTCCTATCCAGAGTAAGACCCTCTGATACAAGTGTGCAACAACAAGCATTCTGTATAATGGGCACAAAGGGGGAAGTCATCTCCTATCCAGAGTAAGACCCTCTGATACAAGTGTGCAACAACGAACATTCTGCATCATGGGCACCATCAGAAAAGGGAGTCATCTCCTATCCAGAGTAAGACCCTCTGAGACAAGTGTGCGACAACGATCATTCTGCATCATGGGCAGCATCAGAAAGGGGAATCATCTCCTATCCAGAAAAGACCCTCCGAGACAAATGTGCAACAACGAACATTCTGCATCATGGGCACCATCAGAAAGGGGGAGTAATCTCCTATCCAGAATAAGACCTGCTAATATGTGTGCAACAATGATCATTCTGCATCATGGGTACCATCAGAAAGGGGGAGTCATCTACTATCCAGAGTAAGACCCACTGATACAAGTTTGCAACAACGAGCATTCTGCATCATGGGCACCATCAGAAAGGGGGAGTCATCTCCTATTCAGAGTAAGACCCTCTGATACAATTGAGCAACAATGAGTGTTCTGCATCATGGGCACTATCAGAAATGGGGAGTAATCTCCTAGCCAGAGTAAAACCCTCTGATACAAGTGTGCAACATTGAGCATTCTGCGTCATGGACAATATCAGAAAGGGGGCGTCTTATCCTATCCAGAGTAATACCCTCTGATACATGTGTGCAACAATGAGAATTCTGCATCATGGGCACCATCAGAAAGGGGGGAGTCATCTCTTATCCATAGTAAGACCCTCTTATACAAGTGTACAACAATGAGCATTCTGCATTATGTTCACCATCAGAAAGGGGAGTAATCTCCTTTACAGAGTAAGACCCACTGATGCAAGTGTGCAACAGCGAGCATTCTACATCATGGGCACCATCAGAAAGGGGGAATCATTTCCTATCCAGAGTAAGACCCTCTGATACAAGTGTTCAACAACGAGCAATCTGCAGCATGGACACCATCAAAAAGTGGGAGTCATCCCCTATCCAGATTAAGACCCCCTTATACATGTGTCCAATAATGAGGATACTTTACACACAAAAAATAAATAAATAATGTTGGGACTATTTTGTTTTTTCATAACTGCTACTCATGCTTATTGTTTCTTTGCTTATCATAACCTTTTACAGCCTGTTATTATGAACTATGTATGTTCTATGTATTATAACCTGGAGTTTTTAACCCTGGGCCTCTACTGAAAATGGGCATATATCCAGTTAGACTAGCCCGGTCAACAAATGTAAAATAAATAAATAAATAAATAAAAATAAATAAATTGGCTCCATCAGAAAGGGGGAGTCATCTACTATCCAGAGTAAGACCCTCTGATATTTGTGTAACAATGAGGATTCTGCATCATGGGGCCAATCACAAAGGGGGAGTCATCTCCTATCCAGAATAAGACCCTCTGAAACAAGTGCGCACCAACGAGCATTCTACATCATGGGCACCATCAGAAAGGGGGAGTCATCTCCTATCCAGAGTAAAACCCTCTGATAGAAGCGTGCAAAATGAGCATTCTGCATCATGGGCCCCATCAGGAAGGGGGAGTCATCTACTATCCAGAGTAAGACCCTCTGATATTTGTGTAACAATGAGGATTCTGCATCATGTATAAACTCAATTTTGAAAATCACATTAACTCTACTATAAAAACTGTGAACAACAAAATAGGAACCCTATATAGAATTAAACCATTTCTTACCACAGCTACAAGAATCATCCTAGCCAAGACCCATCTAATTTCTACTCTACTCTATGCATGTCCCATCTACACCAACCTGTCAAAAAAAAACCTAAATAAACTAGTTACATCCTACAACAACATAGCTAGATTTGCAACCGGATCTACTTTTAGGACCCATCACTGCACTAAACTAAAACAACTTGGCTGGCTTGAACTTCCTAATCAGATCAAACTACAACTTATTATAACCCAAAAAACCCTCTACCAACCCACCAAAACTCCTATACTCACTAGCCCCATTACCCCTTACTACAACCTGAAACATCTACGCTCCTCTAATAAACTACTGATAAATAAGATTATACCCAATAAATCTGCTGGAGATTGCTTATTCTCCAACTCAGTTGGGAAACACTGGAACAATCTACCCGCTGATATTACATCCCTGACTTCTCCTCCTCTCTTCAAGAAGAATATCAAACTGTACTCTTAATAACAAATGGCTCTGCCCCATTTGTAAACTCAGACTAGCCTCCACATCTGTCACTCCTATCTCTCTTTCCCTCTCCCTAACTACCTCAATAATTGGGCTCTACCACTGTAGAGAACCCAGACTGCGCCAGCTGCCCATCTATCTCCCCATCTCATCTTCCACTCTCCCTTCTCTACCCAAGTCCTCAATAAGCTTGTTTCCTAAAGTTCC
>NC_056737.1:1007207982-1007285482 GCF_019279795.1 Protopterus annectens
GATAATATTCCCTAAGATATTATATTTAATACAATCAATAATACTCCCACCTACAAAAATAATTATTACGAAATTGAATTCACTAATGTTACATTTCTTATGGGCACCTAATAGACCTAGGATTGCATTAAAGAAACATACTAATAGCTGGTCTCAAGGGGGCATTTCATTCCCAGACTTTAATTTATATACTATCTCTTCTATTATAAAAGTTATTACTTTGTTAATAGATCAGTCATATGTTGCAAAATGGAAGGATTATTGGGAACTAATTAGCATTCACTTCATGAAAATCTCCTTAATACATAAAAATACTTTTGTAAATAACCCCATGTTATGGTTGTTGAAGGAATTTGGTACTTCATCTATTACACCAAAATATCTAGCTAGTTACCCATTAAATATTATTATTAGATATCGTGATTTTATATTTATGCATCCTAAGTATAAGGAATGGAATTTTATCCTATTTCCTATAATGTATACACAAGGAATTCTCTTATCAACCACCTCTGAAAGAATTCTTTTAGTCACAGAGAATGATTTAAAGTATTGGTATCAGTTGCTGTCTGACAACAAAGTAAAAAAATTAGACTTCTTAAAGCAAGAATTTGATTTGAGAGAAACATGTTGGTTAGAAATTCAGACTTTTAGACAACATCTTATTAATAAACTTGATTTAATGTCTTTAACAGTTAAAGAATCTGTCCCAATTCTGATTGATTGCTTGACATTAAATTTACAACATGGGGTTTCTGATAAAGGTAAGCTCTCACACATACATACAATTATTAGAGAAGAAACTTATTACAGTTCAGATACTTATTGGAATTATTTTATTTCTATTAATGGTGAATCACCAAAACAACAAGATAAACAATATATATTGGAATCTGCTTATAAAACTACTTCTTCCATTAACTGGAGACTTTTTACTTGGAAATTTTTACATAGATCTTTCTATACACCTTTAATGATGAATAAAATAAATAATAAAGACAACTTATGCAAGAGATGTAATGTAGAAATAAATGCTGATTGGGCACATATGTTTTATGACTGTTTAAAATTGAAGGAATATTGGATGTTAATCAATGATTTTTTGCAGGCTCTTTTCACAGATAATTTCATTGTCTCTAAATCACTTATATTATTTAACACTCCTGTTCCTAAAAGTGTTAAAAAAGTTAAACTTCCCTTGTTATGGTCTGTTCTAGCAGTGGCTAGAAAAATAACAACCAGAAACTGGATTTCAGATACTCCTCCTTCATTTAATGAATTTAAAAATGTTATGACAGAAGTGTGTCATATGGAATTAATGACAATAAAGTCAAGAACTACTAGAAAAACGTCTTACTATACTATATGGGATACTTTACAAAACCTGTTAAAAAATCTTAGTTTCATTAGTAAGACATTACAGTTTAATCAATTGATTTGATTTGTAGTGGATGTCTCTGTAAATATTTTGGTTGTTTTATTAAATGTTATAACTATTTACATTTTAATTGCTTGTATAAGATTGTTATGATATTTATTTTGTATGTTAAAAACAATAAACTTGTTTTAAAAAAAAAGAAAGGGGGAGTCATCTCATATCCAGTGTAAGACCCTCTGATACATGTGTGCAACAATGAGAATTCTGCATCATGGGCACCTTCAGAAAAGGGGAGTCATCTCCTATCCAGATTAAGACCCTCTGATAGAAGTGTGCAACAAAACAGCAAGCATTCTACATCATGGGCACCATCAGAAAGGGGGAGTCATCTCCTATCCAGAGTAAGACCCTCTGATACAATTGTGCAACAACGATCATTCTGCATCATTGGTACCATCAGAAAGGGGGAGTCATCTCCTATCCAGAGTAAGACCCTCTGATACAAGTGTGCAACAACAAGCATTCTACATCATGGGCACCATCAGAAAGGGGGAGTAATCTCCTGTCCAGAATAAAACCCTCTGATACAAGTTTTCAACAACGAGCATTCTGCATCATGGGCACCATCAGGAAGGGGGAGTCATCTCCTATACAGAGTAAGACCCTCTGATATACGTGTGCAACAGAAGCATTCTGCATCATGGGCACCATCAGAAAGGGGGAGACATCTCCTATCCAGCGTAAGACCCTCTGATACAAGTGTGCAACAATGAGCATTCTGCATCATAGGCACCATCAGAAAGGGGGAGTAATCTCCTATCCAGAGTAAGACCCTCTGATATACGTGTGCAACAATGAGCATTCTGCATCATGGGCACCATCAGAAAGGGGGAGTCATCTCCTATCCAGAGTAAGACCCTCTGATACAAGTGTGCAACAATGAGCATTCTGCATCATGGGCACCATCAGGAAGGGGGAGTCATCTCCTATACAGAGTAAGACCCTCTGATATACGTGTGCAACAGAAGCATTCTGCATCATGGGCACCATCAGAAAGGGGGAGACATCTCCTATCCAGCGTAAGACCCTCTGATACAAGTGTGCAACAATGAGCATTCTGCATCATAGGCACCATCAGAAAGGGGGAGTAATCTCCTATCCAGAGTAAGACCCTCTGATATACGTGTGCAACAATGAGCATTCTGCATCATGGGCACCATCAGAAAGGGGGAGTCATCTCCTATCCAGAGTAAGTCCCTCTAATACAAGTGGGCAACAATGAGCATTCCGCATCATGGGCGCCATCAGAATGGGGGAGTCATCTCCTATCCTGAGTAAGCCCCTCTGATACAAGTGTGCAACAACAAGCATTCTGCATCATGGGCAATATCAGAAAGGGGGATTATTCTCATATCCAGAGTAAGACCCTCTGATACATGTGTGCAACAACGAGCATTCTGCATTATGTTCATCAACAGATAGGGGGAGTAATCTCCTTTCTAGGGTAAGACCCACTGATGCAAGTGTGCAACAACGAGCATTCTACATCATGGGCACCATCAGAAAGGGGGAGTCATCTCCTATCCAGAGTAAGACCCTCTAATACAAGTGTGCAACAACGAGCAATCTGTACCATGGGCACGATCAGAAAATGGGAGTCATCTCCTATCCAGAGTAAGAGCCTCTTATACATGTGTCCAATAACAAGGATTCTACATCATGGGCACCATCAGAAAGGGGGAGTCATCTCCTATCCAGAATAAGACCCTCTTATACAAGTGTGTCACTTTGAGCGTTCTGCATCATGGGCACCATCAGAAAGGGGGAGTCATCTCCTATCCAGAGTAAGACCCTCTTATCCAAGGGTGCAACTAAACAATGAGCATGCTGCATCATGAGCACCATCAGAAAATGGGGAGTCATCTCCTATCCAGTGTAAAACCCTCTGATACAAGTGTGCAAAATGAGCATTCTGCATCATGGGCACCATCAGAAAGGGGAGTCATCTCCTATCCAGAATAAGACCCTCTGATACAAGTGTGCAACAACGAGCATTCTGCATCATGGGCACCATCAGAAAGGGGAGTCATCTCCTATCCAGAGTAAGACCCTCTGATACAAGTGTGCAACAGAAGCATTCTGCATCATGGGCACCATCAGAAAGGGGGAGTCATCTCCTATCCAGAGTAAGACCCTCTGATACAAGTGTGCAACAATGAGCATTCTGCATCATAGGCACCATCAGAAAGGGGGAGTCATCTCCTATCCAGAGTAAGACCCTCTGATACAAGTGTGCAACAATGAGCATTCCGCATCATGGGCACCATCAGAATGAGGGAGTCATCTTCTATCCAGAGTAAGACCCTCTGATACAAGTGTGCAACAATGAGCATTCTGCATCATAGGAACCATCAGAAAGGGGGAGTCATCTCCTATCCTGAGTAAGACCATCTGATACAAGTGTGCAACAACAAATATTCTGGATCATGGGCACCAACATAAAGGGGGAGTCATCTCCTATCCAGAGTCGGACCCTCTGATACACATGTGCAACAACGAGCATTCTGCATCATGTTCATCAACAGAAAGGGGGAGTAATCTCCTTTCTAGAGTAAGACCCACTGATGCAAGTGTGCAACAACGAGCATTCTACATCATGGGCACCATCAGAAAGGGGGAGTCATCTCCTATCCAGAGTAAG
Organism: Protopterus annectens; assembly: GCF_019279795.1. NCBI lineage: Eukaryota > Metazoa > Chordata > Ceratodontiformes > Protopteridae > Protopterus > Protopterus annectens. The sequence goes on from NC_056737.1 coordinate 1,007,212,062, forward strand.
ACCCTCTGATACAAGTGTGCAACAACGAGCATTCTGCATCATGGGCACCATCAGAAAGGGGGAGTCATCTCCTATCCAGAGTAAGACCCTCTTATACATGTGTCCAATAACAAGGATTCTACATCATGGGCACCATCAGAAAGGGGGAGTCATCTCCTATCCAGAATAAGACCCTCTTATACAAGTGTGTAACAATGAGCATTCTGCATCATGGGCACCATCAGAAAGGGGGAGTCATCTCCTATCCAGAGTAAGACCCTCTGATACAAGTGTGCAACAATGAGCATTCTGCATCATGGGCACCATCAGAAAGGGGAGTCATCTCCTATCCAGAGTAAGACCCTCTGATACAAGTGTGCAACAACGAGCATTCTGCATCATGGGCACCATCAGAAAGGGGAGTCATCTCCTATCCAGAGTAAGACCCTCTGAAACAAGTGTGCAACAATGAGCATTCTACATCATGGGCACCATCAGAAAGGGGAAAGTCATCTCTTATCCAGTGTAAAACCCTCTGATACAAGTGTGCAAAATGAGCATTCTGCATCATGGGCACCATCAGAAAGGGGAGTCATCTCCTATCCATAGTAAGACCCTCTGCTACAAGTGTGCAACAACGAGCATTCTACATCCTGGGCACCATCAGAAAGAAGGAGTCATCTCCTTTCGAGAGTAAGACCCTCTGATACAAGTGTGCAACAATGAGGATTCTGCATCATGGGCACCATCAGAAAGGGGAGTCATCTCCTATCCAGAGTAAGACCCTCTGATACAAGTGTGCAACAACGAGCATTCTGCATCATGGGCACCATCAGAAAGGGGAGTCATCTCCTATCCAGGGTAAGACTCTCTGATACACATGTGCAACAACAAGCACTCTGCATCATGGGCACCATCAGAAAGGGGGAGTCATCTCCTATCCAGAGTAAGAACCTCTGATACAAGTGTGCAACAATGAGCATTCTGCATCATGGGCACCATCAGAAAGGGGAGTCATCTCCTATCCAGAGTAAGACCCTCTGATACAAGTGTGCAACAATGAGCATTCTGCATCATGGGCACCATCAGAAAGGGGAGTCATCTCCTATCCAGAGTAAGACCCTCTGATACAAGTGTGCAACAATGAGCATTCTGCATCATGGGCACCATCAGAAAGGGGGAGTCATCTCCTATCCAGAGTAAGACCCTCTGATACAAGTGTGCAACAATGAGCATTCTGCATCATGGGCACCATCAGAATGGGGGAGTCATCTCCTATCCTGAGTAAGCCCCTCTGATACAACTGTGCAACAACAAGCATTCTGCATCATGGGCAATATCAGAAAGGGGGATTATTCTCATATCCAGAGGAAGACCCACTGATACATGTGTGCAACAACGAGCATTCTGCATTATGTTCATCAACAGAAATGGAGAGTAATCTCCTTTCTAGAGTAAGACCCACTGATGCAAGTGTGCAACAACGAGCATTCTACATCATGGGCACCATCAGAAAGGGGGAGTCATCTCCTATCCAGAGTAAGACCCTCTAATACAAGTGTGCAACAACGAGCAATCTGTACCATGGGCACCATCAGAAAGTGGGAGTTATCTCCTATCCAGAGTAAGACCCTCTTATACATGTGTCCAATAGCGAGGATTCTACATCATGGGCACCATCAGAAAGGGGGAGTCATCTCCTATCCAGAATAAGACCCTCTTATACAAGTGTGTCACCATGAGCATTCTGCATCATGGGCACCATCAGAAAGGGGGTCATCTCCTATCCAGAGTAAGACCCTCTGATACAAGTGTGCAATAATGAGCATTCTGCATCATGGGCACCATCACAAAGGGGGTGTCATCTCCTATCCAGAGTAAGACCCTCTGAAACAAGTGTGCAACAACGAGCATTCTACATCATGGGCACCATCAGAAAGGGGGAGTCATCTCCTATCCAGAGTAAGACCCTCTGATACAAGTGTGCAACAACGAGCATTCTGCATAATGGGTAATATCAGAAAGGGGGAGTCTTCTTCTATCCAGAGTAAGACCCTCTGATACATGTGTGCAACAATGAGAATTCTGCATCATGGGCATCATCAGAAAGGGGCAGTCATCTCTTATCCATAGTAAGCCCCTCTGATACAAGCGTGCAACAATGAGCATTTTGCATTATGTTCACCATCAGAAAGGGGAAGTAATCTCCTTTCCAGAGTAAGACCCGCTGATGCAAGTGTGCAACAATGAGCATTCTACATCATGGGCACCATCAGAAAGGGGGATTCATCTCCTATCCAGAGTAAGACCCTCTAATACAAGTGTGCAACAATGAGAAATCTGCATCATGGGCACCATCAGAAAGTGGGAGTCTTCTCCTATCCAGAGTAAGACCCTCTTATACATGTGTCAAATAACTAGTATTCTACATCATGGGCATCATCAGAAAGGGGGAGTCATCTCCTATCCAGAATAAGACCCCCTTATACAAGTGTGTAACCATTAGCATTCTGCATCATGGGCACTATCAGAAAGGGGGAGTCATCTCCTATCCAGAGTAAGACCCTCTAATTCAAGTGTGCAACAACGAGCATTCTGCATCATGGGCACCATCACAAAGGGGGAGTCATCTCCTATCCAGAGTAAGACCCTCTGAAACAAGTATGCAACAATGAGCTTTCTACATCATGGGCACCATCAGAAAGGGGGAGTCATCTACTATCCAGAGTAAGACCCTCTGATACAAGTGTGCAAAATGAGTATTCTGCATCATAGGCACCATCAGAAAGGGGGAGTCATCTCCTATCCAGAGTAAGACCATCTGATACAAGTGTGCAACAGTGAGGATTCTGCATCATGGGCACCAACAGAAAGGGGAGTCATCTCCTATCCAGAGTAAGACCCTATGATACAAGTGTGCAACAATGAGCATTCTGCATCATGGGCACCATCAGAAAGGGGGAGTCATCACCTATCCAGAGTAAGACCCTCTGATACAAGTGTGCAACAATGAGCATTCTGCATCATGGGCACCATCAGAAAGGGGGAGTCATCTCATATCCAGAGTAAGACCCTCTGATACATGTGTGCAACAATGAGCATTCTGCATCATGGGCACCATCAGAAAGGGGGAGTCATCTCCTATCCAGATTAAGACCCTCTGATAGAAGTGTGCAACAAAACAACAAGCATTCTGCATCATGGGCACCATCCGAAAGGGGGAGTCATCTTCTACTGCAGAGTAAGACCCTCTGATACAAGTGTGCAACAACGATCATTCTGCATCATGGGTACCATCAGAAAGGGGGAGTCATCTCCTATTCAGAGTAAGACCCTCTGATACAAGTGTGCAACAACAAGCATTCTACATCATGGGCACCATCAGAAAGGGGGAGTAATCTCCTGTCCAGAATAAGACCCTCTGATACAAGTTTGCAACAACGAGCATTCTGCATCATGGGCACCATCAGGAAGGGGGAGTCATCTCCTATACAGAGTAAGACCCTCTGATATATGTGTGCAACAGAAGCATTCTGCATCATGGGCACCATCAGAAAGGGGAGACATCTCCTATCCAGTGTAAGACCCTCTGATACAAGTGTGCAACAATGAGCATTCTGCATCATGGGCACCATCAGAAAGGGGGAGTCATCTCCTATCCAGAGTAAGACCCTCTGATACAAGTGTGCAACAATGAGCATTCTGCATCATGGGCACCATCAGAAAGGGGGAGTCATCTCCTATCCAGAGTAAGACCCTCTGATACAAGTGTGCAACAATGAGCATTCTGCATCATGGGCAATATCAGAAAAGGGGATTATTCTCATATCCAGAGTAAGACCCTCAGATACAAGTGTGCAACAACGAGCATTCTGCATTATGTTCACCATCAAAAAGGAGGAGTAATCTCCTTTCCAGAGTAAGACCCACTGATGCAAGTGTGCAACAACGAGCATTCTACATCATGGGCACCATCAGAAAGGGGAGTCATCTCCTATCCAGAGTAAGACCCTCTGATACAAGTGTGCAACAATGAGCATTCTGCATCATGGGCACCATCAGAAAGAGGGAGTCATCTCATATCCAGAGTAAGACCATCTAATACATGTGTGCAACAACGAGCATTCTGCATCATGGGCACCATCAGAAAGGGGGAGTCATCCACTATCCAGAATAAGACCCTCTTATACAAATGTGTAACCACGAGCATTCTGCATCATGGGCACCATCAGAAAGGGGGAGTCATCTCCTATCCAGAGTAAGACCCTCTGATACAAGTGTGCAACAATGAGCATTCTGCATAATGGGCACCATCACAAAGGGGGAGTCATCTCCTATCCAGAGTAAGACCCTCTGATACAAGTGTGCAACAACGAGCATTATCAATAATGGGCAATATCAGAAAGGGGGAGTCTTCTTCTATCCAGAGTAAGACCCTCTGATACATGTGTGCAACAACGAGAATTCTGCATCATGGGCATCATCAGAAAGGGGCAGTCATCTCTTATCCATAGTAAGCCCCTCTGATACAAGTGTGCAACAACCAGCATTCTGCATTATGTTCACCATCAGAAAGGGGAAGTAATCTCCTTTCCAGAGTAAGACCCGCTGATGCAAGTGTGCAACAATGAGCATTCTACATCATGGGCACCATCAGAAATGGGGATTCATCTCCTATCCAGAGTAAGACCCTCTAATACAAGTGTGCAACAACGAGCAATCTGCATCATGGGCACCATCAGAAAGTGGGAGTCTTCTCCTATCCAGAGTAAGACCCTCTTATACATGTGTCCAATAAGTAGTATTCTACATCATGGGCATCATCAGAAAGGGGGAGTCATCTCCTATCCAGAATAAGACCCCCTTATACAAGTGTGTAACCATTAGCATTCTGCATCATGGGCACTATCAGAAAGGGGGAGTCATCTCCTATCCAGAGTAAGTCCCTCTAATTCAAGTGTGCAACAACAAGCATTCTGCATCATGGGCACCATCAGAAAGGGGGAGTCATCTCCTATCCAGAGTAAGAACCTCTGAAACAAGTGTGCAACAATGAGCATTCTACATCATGGGCACCATCAGAAAGGGGAGTCATCTCTTATCCAGAGTAAGACCCTCTGATTCAAGTGTGCAACAACGAGCATTCTGCATAATGGGTAATATCAGAAAGGGGGAGTCTTCTTCTATCCAGAGTAAGACCCTCTGATACATGTGTGCAACAACGAGAATTCTGCATCATGGGCATCATCAGAAAGGGGCAGTCATCTCTTATCCATAGTAAGACCCTCTGATACAAGTGTGCAACAATGAGCATTCTGCATTATGTTCACCATCAGAAAGGGGGAGTAATCTCCTTTCCAGAGTAAGACCCACTGATGCAAGTGTGCAACAATGAGCATTCTACATCATGGGCACCATCAGAAAGGGGGAGTCATCTCCTATCCAGAGTAAGACCCTCTAATACAAGTGTGCAACAATGAGCATTCTGCATCATGGGCACCATCAGAAAGGGGAGTCATCTCCTATCCAGAGTAAGATCCTCTTATACATGTGTCCAATAACTAGTATTCTGCATCATGGGCATCATCAGAAAAGGGGAGTCATCTCCTATCCAGAGTAAGACCCTTTGATACAAGTGTGTAACAACGAGCACTCTGCATCATGGGCACCATCAGAAAGGGGAGTCATCTCCTATCAAGAGTAAGACCCTCTGATACAAGTGTGCAACAATGAGCATTCTGCATCATGGGCACCATCAGAAAGGGGAGTCATCTCCTATCCAGAGTAAGACCCTCTGATACAAGTGTGCAACAATGAGCATTCTGCATCATGGGCACCATCAGAAAGGGGAGTCATCTCCTATCCAGAGTAAGACCCTCTGATACAAGTGTGCAACAATGAGCATTCTGCATCATGGGCACCATCAGAAAAGGGGAGTCATCTCCTATCCAGAGTAAGACCCTCTGATACAAGTGTGCAACAATGAGCACTCTGCATCACAGGCACCATCAGAAAGGGGAGTCATCTCCTATCCAGAGTAAGACCCTCTGATACAAGTGTGCAACAATGAGCACTCTGCATCACAGGCACCATCAGAAAGGGGGAGTCATCTCCTATCAAGAGTAAGACCCTCTGATAGAAGTGTGCAACAAAACTACAAGCATTCTGCATCAAGGGCACCATCAGAAAGGGGGAGTCATCTTCTACTGCAGAGTAAGACCCTCTGATACAAGTGTGCAACAACGAGCATTCTGCATAATGGGCACAATCACAAAGGGGGAGTCATCTCCTATCCAGAGTAAGACCCTCTGATACAAGTGTGCAACAACGAGCATTCTGCATCATGGGCACCATCAGAAAGGCGGAGTCATCTTCTATCCAGAGTAAGACCCTCTAATACAAGTGTACAATAACGAGCATTCTACATCATGGGCACCATCAGAAAGGGGAGTCATCTCCTATTCAGAGTAAGACCCTCTTATACAAGGGTGCAACAAAACAATGAGCATTCTGCATCATGGGCACCATCAGAAAATGGGGAGTCATCTCCTATCCAGTGTAAAACCCTCTGATACAAGTGTGCAAAATGAGCATTCTGCATCATGGGCACCATCAGAAAGGGGAGTCATCTCCTATCCATAGTAAGACCCTCTGCTACAAGTGTGCAACAACGAGCATTCTGCATCATGTTCACAATCAGAAAGGGGGAGTAATCTCCTTTCCAGAGTAAGACCCTTTGATACAAGTGTGCAACAATGAGCATTCTACATCATGGGCACCATCAGAAAGAAGGAGTCATCTCCTATCGAGAGTAAGACCCTCTGATACAAGTGTGCAACAACGAGCAATCTGCATAATGGGCACCATCAGAAAGGGGAGTCATCTCCTATCCAGAGTAAGACCCTCTGAAAGAATTATGCAACGACGACCATTCTACATCATGGGCACCATCAGAAAGGGGGAGTCATCTCCTATCCAGAGTAAGACCCTCTGATACAATTGTGCAACAACGATCATTCTGCATCATGGGTACCATCAGAAAGGGGAGTCATCTCCTATCCAGAGTAAGACCCTCTGATACAAGTGTGCAACAACAAGCATTCTACATCATGGGCACCATCAGAAAGGGGGAGTAATCTCCTATCCAGAGTAAGACCCTCTGATACAAGTGTGCAACAATGAGCATTCTGCATCATGGGCACCATCAGAAAGGGGGAGTCATCTCCTATCCAGAGTAAGAACCTCTGATACAAGTGTGCAACAATGAGCATTCTGCATCATGGGCACCATCAGAAAGGGGAGTCATCTCCTATCCAGAGTAAGACCCTCTGATACAAGCGTGCAACAACAAGCATTCTGCATCATGGGCAATATCAGAAACAGGGAGTATTCTCATATCCAGAATAAGACCCTCTGATTCATGTGTGCAACAACGTGAATTCTGCATCATGGGCACCATCAGAAAGGGGAGTCATCTCCTATCCATAGTAAGACCCTCTGCTACAAGTGTGCAACAACGAGCATTCTTCATCATGTTCACCATCAGAAAGGGGGAGTAATCTCCTATCCAGAGTAAGACCCTCTAATACAAGTGTGCAACAATGAGCAATCTGCACCATGGGCACCATCAGAAAGTGGGAGTCATCTCCTATCCAGAGTAAGACCCTCTTATACATGTGTCCAATAACGAGGATTCTACATCATGGGCACCATCAGAAAGGGGGCGTCATCTCCTATGCAGAATAAGACCCTCTTATACAAGTGTGTCACCATTAGCATTCTGCATCGTGGGTAGCATCAGAAAGGGGGGGTCATCTCCTATCCAGAGTAAGACCCTCTGATACAAGTGTGCAATAATGGGCATTCTGCATCATGGGCACCATCACAAAGGGGGAGTCATCTCCTATCCAGAGTAAGACCCTCTGAAACAAGTGTGCAACAACGAGCATTCTACATCATGGGCACCATCAGAAAGGGGGAGTAATCTCCTATCCAGAGTAAGACCCTCTGATACAAGTGTGCAACAATGAGCATTCTGCATCATGGGCACCATCAGAAAGGGGAAGTCATCTCCTATCCAGAGTAAGACCCTCTGATACATGTGTTCAACAATGTGGATTCTGCATCATGGGCACCATCAGAAAGGGGGAGTCATCTCCTATCCAGAGTAAGACCCTCTGATACAAGTGTGCAACAATGAGCATTCTGCATCATGGGCACTATCTGAAAGGGGGAGTCATCTGCTATCCAGAGTAAGACCCTTTGATACAAGTGTGCAACACCGAGCATTCTGCATCATGGGCACCATCAGAAAGGGGGAGTCTTCTCCTTTCCAGACTAAGATGCTCTGATATAAGTGTGCAACAATGAGCATTCTGCATCATGGGCACCATCAGAAAGAGGGAGTCATCTCCTAACCAGAGTAAGACCCTCTGATACAAGTGTGCAACAATGAGCATTATGCATCATGGGCACCATCAGAAAGGGGGAGTCATCTCCTATCCAGAGTAAGATCCTCTCATACAAGTGTGCAACAACGAGCACTCTGCATCATGGGCACCATCAGAAAGGGGGAGTCATCTCATTTCCAGAGTAACACCCTCTGATACAGGTGTGCAACAATGAGCATTCTGCATCATGGGCACCATCAGAAAGGGGGAGTCATCTCTGATCCAGAGTAAGACCCTCTTACACAAGTGTGTAACAACGAGCATTCTGCATTATGGTCACCATCAGAAAGGTGGAGTCATCTCCTATCCAGAGTAAGACCCTCTGATACAAGTGTGCAACAACGAGCATTCTGCATAATGGGCACCATCAGAAAGGGGGAGTCATCTCCTATCCAGAGTAAGACCCTCTGATACAAGTGTGCAACAATGAGCATTCTGCATCATGTTCACCATCAGAAATAAGACCCTCTGATACAAGTGTGCAACAACGAGCATTCTGCATCATGGGCACCATCAGAAAGGGGGAGTCATCTCCTATCCAGAGTAAGACCTTCTGATACAAGTGTGCAACAATGAGCATTCTGCATCATGGGAACCATCAGAAAGGGGGAGTAATCTCTTGTCCAGAATAATACCCTCTGATGTAAGTGTGCAACAACTATCATTCTGCATCATGGGCACCATCCGAAAGGGGGAGTCATCTCCTATCCAGTGTACGACCCTCTGATAGAAGTGTGTAACAATAAGCATTCTGCATCATGGGGACCCTCAGAAAGAAGGAGTCATCTCCTATCCAGAGTAAGACCCTTTGATACAAGTGTGCAACAACGAGCATTCTGCATCATGGGCACCATCAGAAAGTGGGAGTCATCTCTTATCCAGAGTAGGACCTTCTGATATACCTGTGCAACAACGAGCATTCTGCATCATGGGCACCATCAGAAAGAGGGAGTCATCTCCTATCCAGAGTAAGACCCTCTGATTCAAGTGTTCAACAATGAGCATTCTGCATCTTGGGCACCATCAGAAAGGGGGAGTCATCTCCTATCCAGAGTAAGACCCTCTGATACAATTGTGCAACAATGAGCATTCTGCATCATGGGCACCATCTGGAAGGGGGAGTCATCTCCTATCCAGCGTAAGACCCTCGGATTCAAGTGTGCAACAATGAGCATTCTGCATCATGGGCACCATCAGAAAGGGGGAGTCATCTCCTATCCAGAGTAAGATTCTCTGATAAAATTGTGCAACAATGAGCATTCTGCATCATGGGCACCATCAGAAAGGGGGAGTCTTCTCCTATCCAGCATAAGACCCTCTGATACAAGTGTGCAACAACAAGCATTCTGCATCATGGGCACCATCAGAAAGGAGGAGTCATCTCCTATCCAGAGTAAGACCCTCTGATACAAGTGTGCAATACCAAGCATTCTACATCATGGTCACCATCAGAAATGGGGAGTCATCTCCTATCCAGAGTAAGACCCTCTTATACAAGTGTGCAACAACAAGCATTCTGCATCATCGGCACCATCAGAAGGGGTGAGTCATCTCCTATCCAGAGTAAGACCCTTTGATCCAAGTGTGTAGCAATGAGCATTCTGCATCATGGGCACCATCAGATAGGGGAGTCATCTCCTATCCATAGTACGACCCTCTGAAACAAGTGTACAACAATTAGCATTCTACATCAAGGGCACCATCAGAAATGGGGAGCCATCTCCTATCGAGAGTAAGAACCTTTGATAAAAGTGTGCAACAATGAGCATTCTGCATCATGGGCACCATCAAAAATAGGGAGTCATCTTCTATCCAGAGTAAGACCCTCTGATACAAGTGTGCAACAACAAGCATTCTGCATCATGGGCACCATCAGAAAGGGAGAGTCATTTTCTATCCAGAGTAAGACCCTCTGATATAAGTGTGGGCTGCAGTAATGCAAGGGTCCTGTAAGTACTCTTGAATCAGGACACAGAGCAGACAGTGTGAAAAGACCATGCTGAGTTTTCCATTTATAGTTATACACATAGCTGTTGGGTTGCATTATATGAGCAGAATGTATGTGAGCCATAAATACTCTGGCAAAATATTTTCTTGATTTAAAGTCACTGTAGCCAATCTGTAAAGGCATGGGTCTATAGCATGATTGTAAGAACAGAAAGCAAAGTAGTGCTTACTCATGACTTATGACTTTCTACTAAACCACAAAATAATAGAAACGAATGATAACACTCTGTCTAAGTCAACCCTGCTGACAGCAGTCAAATTCCAGGTACTATAAATTCTGTCTAAGACATCTATATGGTTATCCATTTCTGCTTAAGTTATTTGTATATCTGCATAGCTGGAGGCTAGCCACTCTAGTAATACCTCTTTCCTTTCCATGCTTTCATCCTGCTATGATGGAGAAAGTGAGCATGGGTGTGCCATACTCATTGAAGTGTATTGTCATGCCTATCATCTTTAACAGTAAATTGCCTGCATATTGATTCAGCTATTTTTTCTAATAGTGTTCCCAGTATTCTTCACATTCTGATTCTTTGTGTGAGGCACTGCAATATAATACCCAGCAGCAAAAGGGAGGCTAAACAAATTGATTCTTTGTCTCAAGCACTGTGATATATTACTCAGCAGCAGAAGGGAGGGTAAACAACCAGATTCATTGGGTCAGGCTCTGCAATATAATACCGAGTAGCAGAAGGGAGGCTAAACAACCAGATTCTTTGGGTCAGGCACTGTGATATAATACCCAGCAGCAGAAGGCAGGCTGACCAACCACATCTACTCCTATTGCTATTTTTGTACCTTTGCTGATTACTGCATTCAGATTATATTTGTTTCAAAGCATATCTATCATTGTTTCCTTACCATATTCCTAAGGGAATCCTATGTTACCAGCCATGTCCCACTGAAGATAGCAGAACATTGATTTAAATCCCTGGGTAGGTCACAAGTAAATCCCAGGACACCTTCACTGGTGGGTGCTGACTTATAATCTCCCCAATAAGCAGAATATATATTTCTTGCCACAGCTGCTGTATTTCCAGCCTTAGTAAAACTAATTCAAACTCATATCAGTGGATGCAAGAAGTCTGTAGGGTAATTATGCATGCAATTCAGCATCCATGCCTACCAAAATGGTGTAGATGGTATCACTAACCACACGCATTTACAGTTTCATAACAAGTTAATTATAGTCTTTTTTTCAGAATTTATACATGAGGGTCATTTCTCTTTATTTCCTTAATGAAATTTTATCATAACAGGCTGATCTTGCTTAACATTTCTATAGAACTCAGATTTATGCCATTCACCCACATAGGACTTTATTTTATTATTTTATAGCTCATTATTTTCTTTTTTGCTTCAGATTTATAGCCTAAAATGTTTTTAACATCTACCATCTGTCTGTTTGGCATTTATACACCACTGTGTTTATTTTCCAATACAGTATTGAATACTTTTTATTTTAATTTAGAATAGATAGACAGATAGATGGACAGATGATAGACACACAGCTTAACAGGTAAACAGACAGACAGAATGACAGAGTTTTTCCTTTTGTAGTATAATGTTATTTGTATTTAGATAGCTAGGCAGATATTTGGATGGATAGATTGACAGGAAGATTGACAGACAGACATATGCATAGATATACAGATAGATATATAGACAGACAGATAGCTTCATCAGGTAGGGGGAATTCTGTTCCCTTAAACCCCCCTGCACCTAACTGATTTTTTAAAGATGGAAAGCAGATGGAATTTCAGAGTAGTTATACCCCCCCCCAAAAAAAATGGAATTAACAAAAACGAATGCAGACAGCGGGCATGGCTTCTTTCAAATGAACCACAACTTGAGTGTTGCCAGGAAACTACTGTTATTCCAACCTCCAGCATCTTTGCCAGTGACCAAGTAGCTTTCAAACAACATTTCAAACAAACAGCTTCCAAACAAAATGATCAATTTCAACAATTGGCTAAAGTATTGGTGTCACTCAAAGGGGATCCAGTGTCTGTCAGCCTGGGATGACATGCTTGACAAGCCACGTTGCTTCGCTAGGGACGGCTTGCACCTGTCACTCCTGGGTTTTTGAATACTGGCCAAAGCTCTTGCCACCCCCATAGTGCCTTTTTTAGGCAAGGCTCAAAAGACAAACCCACCTCCTTACACAACACAAGGAAAAAGAAACTAAGGGTAATGCTGCTCAACGCCAGAAGTCTAAACCTCAAGATGCACGCACTCGAGGCTCTTCTCAGTATGGAGAATATCGATATCTATGCATTAACAGAAACCTGGTTCAAGGCTCCCGAGAGCACCCCAGCACTACCAGGCTATACCTCATACCATGCTTTTTGGCCCCAAAACTCGGACCGAACCACAAGAGGAGGGGGAGTATCCATATTCATCAAAGATACCCATACCTCCAGGCTAGTGGCACTGCACAAAGCATCTGAGTCCATCCATGTGCAACTAACAGTGGGCAAAACTGCCTTCCAGTTTGTAGCCTGCTACAGACCACTCTCCCAAACTCAGGAACCCCACTCGGCTTTCCTGAAGACACTGGAGAATATGACGGTCTCTCCAAACACCATTATAGTGGGTGACTTTAACTACCCAAACATAGACTGGGAGCACTACTCAAGCCCCAACACCCTAGCCCAATGGTTCCTAGAATTTATAAACTCAATTGCTGTGGAACAACTGGTCACCACTCCCACAAGAGGGGAAAACATATTGGACCTGATCATCACCAACATGGGGACTCTTCCTCGAACTATACTACTGATCTAATCAGCTTATCCTATAATTAAAAAGATCATCTCTACTTGACTCCAAGTAGACTATTCTCTATCTGTTAAACGTAGCACTTGCTCCTACAGTACTTATTACCTTGATACGGCACTCTTGTCATAGATAGTACCCCAAAAAGGCAACCCCCCATTTCTCGGTCACCCACGTCCCCCAGAATCTTTTTTAAAGTTTTTTTTGTCTATTCCTTCTAGCATGTCAAGGGATCAGTTGCTAGTGTCCTCTCCTGCTCAGCTGGTTAACCTGGGAATATTGAGGCAATGTTACAATTGCCTCATGTACAGAACAACCCTCTCCTCCTCCCACAAAACACAAATACATGTGAGAGATGCAACTATACGGCCAAACTGGAGGCTGAGCTCTCTCAACATAGGACTGGCAAGACCAGTCAGGAGGAGAAGGTTACCACACACACTATAGACCCAGTCTCACATAGTACCATTACAACCTCAAATCATACACATAAACACACAAAGACATACTCGGAGGCTCTGATCAAAATCTACCAAAACAGCAGAGGCCACCAAAGCAGACACCCAAACAACCACCACCTCAGAACACAACACCTGCAACACATAGACCTCACAGTCAGAGTGTCAAACAGTCACAGCCCTTAAGGCCAAACACAATGCCAGACACACTAGTCATTGGTGACCCCATAGTCAGACACACTGGCGTCCGCTCACCAGACTGAGTAAGGAGAAGGTCACAGTAAGCTGCCTGTCGGGCTAGAATCCACCACATAGCAAGCACTCGGGTCTCTCAACAGCAGGTACAAATATGACTCAGTCATTGTCCACGCTGGTGTAAGCGACCTGAGACGTACCTCCTTGGACTACATGAAAAGAGACATTGAGGAGCTCTCTGATTATGTAGCCCAGGCAGGTATGACCCTGACCTTGAGCAGTATCCTACCTTCACCAAGAATGATGCCACAATACAGAGATAAGATGATCAGCTTTAACAATTGGCTTAAACACTGGTGTCATTCAAAGGGGATCCAGTGTCTGTCTGCCTGGGATGACATGCTGGACAAGCCACGCTGCTTCGCAAGGGACGGCTTGCACCTGTCACCCCTGGGATTCGGATATTGGCAAAGGCTCTTGCCACCCCATAGTGCCTTTTTAGGCAAGGCTCAAATTCTAAACCTACCACCCTAGAACACAAAAAGGAAAAAACTAAGGGTAATGCTGCTCAATGCCAGAAGTCTAAATCTCAAAATGCACGCACTTGAGGCCCTTCTCAGTATGGAGAACATCGATGTCTGTGCTGTGACAGAAACCTGGTTCAAGGCTCCTGAGAGCACCCCAGCTATCAGGTTTTACCTCATATCATGCGTTCCGGCCCCAAAATCCGGACAATACCAAGAAAGGAGGGGGGGGGTATCCATATTCATCAAGGACACCCACACCTCAAGACTGGTGGCAACGCACGATGCATCGGAGACCATCCAGGTGCAATTAACCATAGGCAAGACTGCTCTGCAAATTGTAGCATGTTACAGGCCACCCTCACAAACTCAGGAACCTCACATGGCCTTCCTGAAAACACTAGAGGATAAATGTATCACCAAACACCATCATACTAGGTGACTTCAATTACCCTAATATAGACTGGGAACACTACTCAAGCCCAAACACCCTAGCCCAAAAGTTCCTGGAATTCATAAACTCAAATGCCATGGATCAACTAGTCACCATCCCCACAAGAGGAGATAACATACTTGATCTCATCATCACGAACATGGGAGCACAATGTTCAACACCGGAGGTGTACCCTCACTGGTGAGATCAGACCACAAACTAATCTCGCTGGAGGTCCTCATCCCACCCCACCTGAAATAAAAAGACCACAGTAAAGAACTTCTCAAAGCCGACTTCACACTTCTAAAGACTAGTGTGGTCTCCTTTAAGGCCCCGAGCCGGTGGAAAACAGTACTCAAGCCGCTGAATCACTTACAAATGCCTTCTACCAGCACCTGCAGGACTGCATGGATAAGGCAATCCCAAGCAAAACAAAGACTCTTTGTACCAAAGGCAAGCGTCCAGTCTGGTGGACCCCAGCCATAAACAAACTATACAACAAAAGGAGGAAGCTACTACAAGATAGAGCAAAATCCTTAAAAGGTAAGACACCCTTGATCACTATAAGTAAAAACTAAGAGCTCTCATAAAATCATCCAAAGCAAATTTCGAGAGAAAAATAGCTAAAGACTCAAAGACAATCATAAGGCCTTCTTTAGCTATGTTAGAAACCTGGGAGGAAACTCCCAGATATGCTCAGAGCTAGTTCAAAATGATGTGAAGATTACTGATCCTACAGACATTGCCAACATACTGGCTGACAGATTCAGTGCAAACTTCTACCCCTCCCCAAAAGGAGAGATATCTATACCAAAGATTGCAGCCCCAAACATCTCCAGCGCCCAAGTGAGAACTGCTCTCTCCAAAGCAAAAAACACAGCATCCATGGGACCTGATGGTGTCCCCGGCTGTGTGCTCCATGAACTCAATGAGGAATTAAACCCACAGCTAGGACAGCTGTTTAATCAAAGTCTTACCTCTGGATACGTACCCAGGGAGTGGCGCACTGCAACTGTGGTACCACTTCACAAAGGCGGTGCCTCCACCGACCCTGGAAATTACCGGCCCATTAGCTTGACAAGCCTTATCTGCAAAGCCATGGAGAGGATCATAATGGACCTCATAAATAAAGACATAGGAATTTGCAGACTTTGGATCAAACCCAGTTTGGCTTTGTCAAAGGCAGATCATGCCTTTTAAACTTGGTTGACTTTTCGAAACAGTCACCAAAGCCATTGATGAGGGAAAGGCAGTCCATACAGCCTACCTCGATCTGGCTAAGGCCTTCGATACAATACCCCACTCGGGTATCATTGAAAAACTCATCAGCTTAAATGTCAACCCATACATCACAAGATGGGTTGCAAACTGGCTGAGTGACAGAACCCACAGGGTCAGAGTTGCTGGCGCCATGTCAGACTCAAAGCCTGTCACAAGTGGTGTCCCACAGGGCTCAGTCCTGGGCCCACTCTTGTTTGGCATCTACTTTTCCAAGTACAAGCAAACACAGGAGGGTTATGGCTGACAAAGTTTGCAGATGACTGCAAACTGCGCCATAGTAGAAAACACATCTGATACAGCTATCCTCCAGAAGGGTCTCACAGAAAGCGGATAACTGGTGCCAGAGCCACGGCCTAAAGTTAAATGCCAAAAATGCATAGTCATACCCTTCGGGAAAAACAAGGTTACCCCTAGCTACCAAATAGGTGGCAATCCACTGAGCACAGAAGAAGTTATCAGGGACCTGGGGACCCAGGTTGATAGTAGTCTGTCATTCGACACCCATGTAGCTAAAGTAGTTAGGAAGACCTTCTACATTGCCCACCTTATCATGAAGGGATTCTCATCTAGATCAAGGGAGGTCATAGTCTCCCTTTACTCATCACTCATCAGACCAATGATTGAGTACAATGCCCCATTCGGAATGTATCTGACCCGACACTTGCAGCAGCTGGAGAGGCCACAAAAGTTCCTCACCAAAGGATAAAGGGTCTCAAAAATCTGTCCTATGCTGCCCGACTGAAAACTCCAGCTCTATTCAGTCGCTTACCGCTTGCTCAGAGGTGACCTTTGCCTAACATACAAGGCCATGTCAAACCCAGATTTGATGAATATGCTTCACCTCAAAAAATGTAGATCCATCAGAGCCACAAGGGCGGGAGACTTAAACCTTGACACGGCTATTAATAGGACGTGCTGGAGGGATAGATTCATCACCCAAAGACTCCCTATGCTGTGGAACAAAATCCCGGTACATGTGAGGCAGAGCACCTCGCTGGCCTTGTTCAAGAGAAATCTTGACCAATGGATGGGAGATCACAGATATACCCCAGGGATTACCTCAGTGTCACTGCTCGACAGAGGCACAGCAAAATAATGGGTATAGTTCCCCATACTAAAGGGGTGGCGTAAGCCACAAAACGATGGGCTAGGCTTGTAAATGCCCTCGGGCAGATAGCCTAGTATGAACCTATGAACCTATGAACCTATGAACCTATGTTCCATACCAGAGGTATATCCCTCATTGGTAAGATCTGACCATAAATTAATCACTATGGACATCCATATCCCGTCCCCACCCCCAGCAAAGGAAACCACAGTCAAAAACTTCTCAAAAGCCAACTTCCCACTTCTCAAAACTGAGGTGGAATCCTTCAAAGCCCCAGGGCCAGTGGAAAATACAGCCCAAACCGCATAATCCTTTACAAACGCATTCTATGGATACCTACAGGAATGCATGGATTGTGCTATTCCAAATAAAACCAAGACACACTCCTCCAAAGGCAGGAGACCTGACTGGTGGATCCCAGCCATAAATAAGCTGTACAACAGAAGGAGAAAACTACTACATGATAGAGCAAAATCCCTAAAAGGGAAGGCAACTCTGATCAGTACTAGCAAGAAACTACGATCCCTCATAAAATCATCTAAGGCTAGCTTCGAAAGAAAAATTGCACAAGATGCTAAAGATAATCACAAGGCTTTCTTTAGTTATGTCAGAAACCTGGGTGGAAACTCCCAGAAATGCTCTGAGTTAGTGCAAAATGACAAAAAATTCACTGAACCCACAGACATTGCCAACATCCTGGCAGACAGGTTCAGTGCAAACCCCCCCCCCTCCAAATGAGCAAATGACTATCCCAACAGAGTGTAGCCTCCGTGATATCACAGATGCACAGGTGAGAGCTGCCCTCTCCAAAGCAAAAAACACAGCATCAATGGGACCAGACGGTGTCCCGGGCTGCGTTTTACATGAGCTCCAAGAAGAACTGAACCCTCACTTAAAATCACTGTTCAGTCTCAGCCTTACAACAGGATATGTACCCAAAGAATGGCGTACAGCAACAGTGGTCCCACTCGATAAAAGTGGTGCCACAACGGACCCTGGAAACTATCGCCCTATAAGCCTAACTAGCCTGGTCTGCAAAGCTATGGAGCGTATCATCATGGAACTCATAAACAAAGACATTGGTAACCTCCAAACACTGGATCCTACCCAATTTGGCTTTGTTAAGGGCAGATCTTGCCTCTTGAACCTGGTCAATTTCTTTGAAACAGTCACCAAGGCCATAGATGAAGGGAAGGTAGTCCACACAGCCTACCTTGACCTTGCAAAAGCCTTCAACACAATACCCCACTCGGGAATCATAAATAAGCACATCCGCTTAAATATCAACCCCTATGTCATAAGATGGGTTGCAAACTGGCTTAGGGATAGAACCCACATGGTCAGAATTGCAGGTGCCATGTCAGACTCTAAACCAGTTACAAGTGGCATCCCACAAGGCTCAGTCCTGGGACCTTTCTTGTTTGGTATATATTTCTCTGAGGTACAGGATAACACAGGAGGACTATGGCTGACAAAGTTTGCAGATGACTGCAAATTGGAAGCCATAATCGACTTGCCTGCTGACACAATCATCCTCCAAAAAGGTCTCACAGAGACGGATAACTGGTGCCAGAGCCATGGCCTAAAGCTAAATGCCAAAAATGCATAGTCATCCCCTTTGGGAAAAACAAAGTGCCCACAAATTACCACATAGGTGGCAATCCATTAAGTACGGAAGAAGTAATTAGGGATTTGGGGACCCAAGTAGATTGCAATCTCTCCTTTGACAATCACATTGCCAAAGTGGTTAGAAAGACATTCTATATAGCCCACCTTATCACGAAGGGGTTCACATTTAGATCAAGAGAGGTCATTGTGCCCCTCTACTCATCACTCATCAGGCCCATAATTGAATACAATGCCCCATTTGGGATGTACCTTACCCGACACCTGCTACAACTGGAAAGACCCCAAAAGTACCTCACCAAGAGGATCAAGGGACTCAAACAGATGCCCTACGCAGTTAGGCTAAAGAAACTCCAGCTCTACTCAGTTGCTTACCACCTACTCAGAGGCGATCTGTGCCTGAAGTATAAAGCCATGTCCAACCCAGAATTAATGGACATGCTCCACCTCAGGAAATCCAAATCCCTTAGAGCTACATGCTCCAGGGACTTAAACCTCAGCACAGAAATAAATAGAACATGCTGGAGGGACAGATTCATATCCCAGAGGCTCCCCTCACTCTGGAACAAAATCCCAATCCATGTCAGACAGAGCCCCTCAATGACCCTCTTCAAGAAGATTCTTGACATTTGGATGGGAGATCGTAAATTTACCCCTGGGATCTCTTCTGTGTCACTGCTAGACAGAGGCATGGTAAACTAACCTTAAATGGGGTATCTTCTGTGACCTACTATACAGAGGCACAGTCAACTAATCTAAGAAGGGTGGCGAAAGCCAAACACACTCTGGCTAGGCTTGTAAATGCCCTAGGGCAGATAGCCTAGTATCAACCTATGAACCTATGAACATTATTGGGGTAACATTCTGACAGCACCGAAGTGCAGTGTTCTCCATTTTCATCTCATCTGTATCATTCAAACAAACACAGCCCAATGTCCAGGCGGCCCTTCCACAAGTGTTTATGTACACTGGTTTAGATGTGGCATGTTCACTCAGAATTTTAGGATACACTTCTACATATGTGCTGCACATTTAGTTCTAGCTGTGCTCAGCCAATCATGGCTTGGGCAGTGGTAGGTAACTTGAACCAGAGTTATCTAAACACAAGAGAACATTTGCTAGTTCCTTTGGGAAGAGAGATCATGGCTCTGGGAGGCATACCTCTCAACTGTATAGATTTTTGCAGAATATCCAGATTTTTGTCTCATATTTTTGGTACATTTAACATAAAATTATGATTTTCCTGACAAATCATTGGCAATTCATTGAGGACTGAAGTCAGAAAATGATGACATACGTTTGAGTTCCAGACTTCATACCCTTCAGAAAATTCATGCTAATACAAAACCTGTCATTCTATCAATGTTCTAAGTTTTAAGAGCAATATATAAAAAAGGGTCCCTATTTCTGGGTCTTTGTCCCCTCATTATTTATGGCTTTGTCCAGATTTCTTGCTCTAAGAGGTTGAGAGGTATGCTGGGAGGACAGTCCCCAATCACTGAGAAGCTATAAGGTTATTACATTTTTGTGTGTGGTTTTGGTGGGGTGGTTAGGCAAGACTCTCAGGGTTTACTTTTAATGAACTCATCAAAAAAGTTTATCTTAATTGTGTAGTTTTATTTCCTTTATTTATTCAGCATAGCATAACGGCGAGCTGTATAATCAAGAGTACAGTTTAGTGAGTTCATACTAAATCTGGACAGCTGGAAGGGAAACAGAAAAAACAGCCCTGGGATCCCACCTGTGTCCCTGCTGGACAGGGGAAACAGATGCTGACTTTGTGGGAACATAGGCAAAATTCTTTGCTAGGCTTATAAGGGCCTCTGGGCCAATAGCCTAGCATCTTCCAATGAACCTATGAACCTAAGCCCTTTGAGCTATGAAAGAACTGACCCTCTTTGAACATCTATTCTGATGTAGAACACATGGTTTCTCAAATACCCATTTAAAGTACATAAACCTTCAACACAAGATAAAAAAGACATGTCAGCATGATAGATTATTGTCCCAATGTACCCTAGACTTATGAAACTAACTACCGTTACATATCATGCCACCTTTAAACTAAACCTAGATAACTTGGAGGAGAGTCTAAAAATGTCCCTTGTCAATCTTGTCTTGCCCTCCTCAAAGCTGGAGGGAACCTTTGAATATGTTTTTTTGGTTGGCTTGTAAGGGCTGGTAGACTAATTGCCTAATTTTCACACATGATCCAATGAAACTGGCATGATTTCCTAAGTTTCTCAATTAATGACAGTTTAAATTGTCACTGACTTTGAATACAATCTTCAAGAATCTATTGAATCAACCAAATCAGAGCTTTCAGCTAACATTGTGTATTTTCATCA
The DNA here is from genome assembly GCF_019279795.1 of Protopterus annectens. NCBI lineage: Eukaryota > Metazoa > Chordata > Ceratodontiformes > Protopteridae > Protopterus > Protopterus annectens. Next base: position 1,007,233,249 of record NC_056737.1, read on the forward strand.
CTGCTATTTCATATCTACAAACTTCCTAACCTCAGATAGTAGGCATGTTTCTGTTAAGCAGAAACTTAGGTCAGCAGTTGCTGACAAATGGTCTCTGGAATTTCTGTACATTTCGTTATGGCCACAGTCAATTGATTCTGACTTCTCATTAGCTACGCTGTAATAGAAGAAATGGTGCCTAAAATGTGCACAAAGGCACACAACTTTCACCCTGGATTAAGGGTGTTCCTCTGCTATCTTAAGTAACTTGTGATCTATTGCTGTTCTATCATCACTCTCTAAGATCTTGAAAAGAGTATGTATGTCTGCTTTTTTAACATTTGTTTGGTAATAACTTTATGTTTAATGCACAATATTGCTTCATATCTGATCATGGGCCTGGTACTGCACTGTTTGATATTGTGTAATATATGCAGACTCAACAATTACAAAGATGTAGCGTCAGTTTTCCTGATATAGAAAAATGTCATAGCATTAATCTCTCTCCCCTTTTTGATCCTCTCCTTAAGTGATAATAGATGGTTTGTCGCTGATCCTGAATCCATATATCAGGGTATCAAATGGGTAATATTATCTCTTCTCCATTTCCAATGACTCCTGAAGCACCATGGGTAATCACGTCTATTAAATCCTCGATACTAAAGTTTTCCATAACAGTCAGACTGTGGGCAGGACATACTAAACTACAACTTGATTATACAAAAATGCTGCACTTTCTGCTGTCTCCAACTAAACAGTTCTCTTTCTTTTATGTTCTGTCTGTGCTCTCATGAAGCTCCAGATTGGACTTTACAGCAACCTAAAACAGGATATGGCAATATTGCCGCATTTACCACTGCACATCACTCAAGAACACATCAATGCTCATTGCTTGGTTGTCTAAAATGATTTTATTGCAAAAAAGCTTACATATATCTATGAATACAAAAAACAGAAACCTTCTTGGAATTAACTGCGCCTCTCACACATAAACTATAATCAAAGTAAAAACAATAAACGTAGAGACACAGACACATGACCAAACAATAGATAAAAGCAGCAGAAGTTAAATGGCTAAAAAAGATTTAAACATTTAATTGTAAGCACTTTCACACTTTGAGAGTGCTTCTTCAGACCATGAACAAAATTAAAACCATCAACTCTTTTATCAAGACATCCAACAATATCAATTAAGCATATAACAAATCATAATAAAGCATATTATTAAAACTATTAAAGCATTTAAATCACTTAAACAGATCTCTCCCTTAAAGAGATGTTACCATTAATCCCCGGATACCAATCTGCCTGTAACCTAATGATCCAACATAATTCTCACTGTTCTGTGTAATTCATACAATTGCCCCCTCTCTCATTAATCTCCACTTTCAGTATTACTCTAAAATCAAAAGCACATTCTACGCCAGATTCTAAAGTATGCTTCACTATCTAAAATCTTTAGTCTTAGTGCAATAAATATGTTCCGTGATACACTCCCTGAGGAAGTGATTAGTTTTTCCAATGTAAAAATTTAAGCAGGGCCTACAGATTCCTAAATAAATAACGTTTCTCATATCACAATTAGCCGAGACATTGAAATGATATTCATAACCAGTTCATGGATGTCTGAATGAACCTGTAACATCCATATAAGAACAGAAATTGCACTTATTACAGTGGGTTATCCCTACATCTTTATTGAAAGTGACGAGCTTAAACGTATGGGTATACTCATATTCATTAGTTTTAAACTGAGAACTTTGCACAATCATATTATCCAGCCGAGTCACACAACTCGTCAGTGCACCAATTAGCAATTTATTGTGTTTGACCACTTAAGTACATGCATTCAATCCCTTGTTTATCAAGTAACTAACAATTATTTCTGAAACAATGACTCCACTACTAAACCAGTAGGAAAGTGCCAAATGTGCAATCCTTTAGGTACAATATTCAGTCTAATACATTCCAAAAAACGTGCATTATCTAACTGCACTTTTTTCATTTTTGATAATAAATAATCTAGTTTGGAAAGTTTGTCTGAGAAAGCAGTAGCACCCATTATATGTTGGCCAGACAACAATGTAAGTTGACACAACCATTCAATTAATACAGGTACAACATTTTGCTGAGCAGTTCTTTCACCTAATAGTCTGTTCTGTTCATTACTATCCTGCTCACACCTCAAGAGTGGAATACTTGCCAAATGTCTGTGCAACTCCAAACTATTCACATTCATTTGTGAAGAACCAGTCCTGTTCGCTTTATTCCTGTTCTGTGGTATGAAAGAACCATTTTCAGCTGAAATAGTGGGGTGTATGCTTTGCTCAGTCCATTCTGGATGCTGAGATAATTGTTGAAGCAACAAAGTCAAATCGCCAACTGAATCCCAAAATCCTATAAAAATATTTTGGGAACCTTTCACAAGCAAATTGGTTGACATATCCACCAACAAACTGAAAAAAGTAGAACAGACAAAAATCAAGAGTACCCGTTCACAAAATGGAAGAGTCCACTTACTTCCAAGAAAGGAAAGTAGTTTAATTCAGTCACTCTTGTTAGAAATGGACTGTAAAAACAGAACTTAATATTTCCACATAGATATCTAAACAAATCCATAGCAACCTTGGCAAGGTTCAAATAATTATTTATTCCTAAAAAATTATAAGCTCCTTCGTTTCATACAAAAAAGAAACTTCATCAGATAAAAGTATCAACATCAAAACTTCAGCTTTATATACATTGCTTTAACATGTCAATCATTACAAAGGCGCACTAAGACACACACCCCAATTCCATTCATGATGAAAAATGCCATAAAATGCATTTTTTTACCCAAATCAACATAAAATAAAATGTATACATATAGATATATACACGTTTATCCTTAAAAACAAATTTCATATATATTCAAATAGTCAAGTAACTTATCTCTCCAATGCTTTACGTTTTAAAATACTACTAATTGAAACCTGCCCATTCAAACCTGGCCAGCAGATAGCATTCAAGCATAGCTGCCAGATCAATGCAAGTTTTTCTAATAGTAAAGACCGCACTCTACCCCTTTCATTTAGCTGTAAAATTTCCAATACTATAAATTTAAAACAATGTCCTTCATTTTCTGCACAGTGTTTAGACAGGGCATTTGTCTCTTTTTTAAGTTTAATATTTCTCAAATATTCATATATACGTGACTTAAGTTTCCTGTCAGTTTTACCTATATAAAAACATACACAACAACAGCATAGGGCAGAATACACTACCCTCTCTGACAAACAAGAATATTTTTGCTCACAGTTTCACCTTATACCCATTAATGATCACCTCTGAAGCCTCTACTATTGACAAACAGCATGAGCAAAAAACACACTTTTTCATAGAACCACTGTGAAACCACGTTTTTTTCAGATTCATCACTTTTCTGTAAACAACGAGTTATTCAGTAATAAGATCCCTTAAACCCTTATCAAATTTTAGGATTTGCCAGTTTTTTATCAGTATGTTAATTATTTGCCTACTATTAACACAAAATCTGGTGATGAAGGAATTCTTATACTCCACGCCAGTACTTTTTTCATTATTACTGAAACTGCCCACAGGGACCAAATCTATGTTATCAATTGACAAAATTTCCTCCAACCCCCATAGGGTTTACATAATTTGGGTAAACTGGTATCTCTCTTACAATGGGTACAAAATGTCCCCTTTCTCTTTTATTCAGGACCTCTAACATAATTTCATCTATTAGAGAGCAGGGATAGCGACACTTAAGAAACATACCATTCAAAATGTCACATTCATCCACAAAAAAATTCCATAGTGGAGGACAACATTCTTGCTGCCCTGATGAATTGACCCTTCACCCCAGCCTGCTTTCACTTAAAGGGCTGTGCAATAAAAAAATGTAGTAAAGTGTTTGAGTATGTTTCTTTTCTAAAAATCCTGGAAACAAATCTATTATCCACGCTATCCTTCAATAGAAACACATCCAGGAATTAAATTTTTTCCTCACCTATTGTTAAGTGTGAATGCCAAAAAAGATGTTGTACCAATAATATAATCCAAACATTGAGGAATTTCTTCTTTAGTGCCATCCCAAATAAAAAACACGTCATGCAAAAAAACATTTATAAAGATTACATTATTGGTGGAATCTTGAATTGAACAAAAACTTACACTCCCAACATAACATTACAATATTTGCTTGTACACCACCGCATGGTAAACTCATCGCCATCCTTTCATGTTGTATATAAAATTCTGTCTCAAATGTGATGCAATTATTAAACAGAACCATCTCCAATAATTGTTCCAAAACACTAATGTGTATTTGTGGAACACCTTTTTTCTACTAAATACTCAGAAAACCAATTGATTCATACATCATGTGAACTTACAGACTATAAATCAAATCCTTAATATCTACAGTGATGAAAACAAAATCAGTCTTGAACTGAATTCTATTTATTTTGTTCAAGAATTCCCATAAGTCCTTACAAATAGACTGGTCCTTCATCACTAAATCCTTCAACTTAATATCAATAAATTTTGCTATGGGATACATGTTAGATGCTCTTTTGTCTATTATTGGACGCATTGGTGGCTGGTGGATATTATTATCCAACTTAGGCAACCCAAAAATTGTTAGAATCCTAGAAAAAGGGACATTCAAAAAATGAAATTCCTCAATAGAAATACTTCCCTCAGTGAATAAATCCTGCAAGGCCCCTTTTATTGCCTTAAAGATACCATTGTGATTTAAAGAACTAAGCTCGTATGTTTCAGTTGCTAACATTTCATTCATCTTGGGAGGGTGGCCTAATGGTTAAGGTGTTTGCCTTACAAACACAAGGTGCAGGGTTTGAGTCTCAGAAGGGATAATTGGCTAGGCTTAAAAGGGCTTACAAGGGCTGTTAGCCTAGTACTAACCTATGAACCTATAACCAACCTTACTCATTATCACAGCCCCCCCCCTTATCAGGTTTCATTATTTGTACGATTTCTCACCACTAAGTCTTTCCAGCTCTAACTTCCTGACTCATATTATTTTTTACATAATTCCCATACATACCAATATTTTGTAATGTCGAGGTCACACAATCTTTCAAACAATTCAAGGGTGGCATGGATCTGGGTATTATAAGTGTCTGAAATACTAAATACTTTTGTAATCGACCTCACATCCTGAAGCAAAAAAACTCAAACTGAGTTTCCTCACAAAAAGCCTTAAGGCGATTAACACATTAGACAACTCCATCTTCCTACTAGGCACAAATATAAGACCCTTTGCAAATAAATCACCACAAACCATAGCAATTAGTACTGATGAATAGTTATTAATTTTAAAGTCTTCCTCTCTTTTTAATGTTATTTTAACAGGTTGTAAGACATAGCCATCATCCGTAGCTGGTACTATCAATTCTAAAACCTGGTTCTAGTGCTCCCTCTCCTGGCATTGAAATCCCCTCAACGAGGTGGATTGTTCTGATAACATGTATTTGACTGAGGGGCAGAATGCCTCTGTTTCTGCTATAAATTCCTCAGACGTTCAGAACATCTGAGAAGAGGTTGTCCATCTGTCTGTAAAAAATCATCATCATACACATCAGTTACAAGTTCCCTCTCCTCACCATTTTTCCTAGATATATTAGGCCCAGGAACATCATATCTATCCCCCCATTCCTGTGAATGAGGAGTCAGGGGAATAAGCAGTTTTCACTTTATATGCTTTCTGATCTCACTAATTTATTTATTTTCCTGTTCTTAATTAAATTCAGCTGTTGTTCTGTACTCTTAAACATATGGGTATACGCATATTCATTAGTTTTAAACTGAGAACTTTGCACATTCGTATTATCCAGCTGAGTCAAGCAATTCATCAGTGCACTAATTAGTAACTTATTGTGTTTGCCTACAAAGTGCATATATTCAATCCCTTGTTTATCAAATAACTCTATCAATTCTTTCTGAAACAATGAATCCACTACTAAACCAGTAAGAAAGTGCCAAATGTGCAAACATTAGGTACAATATTCATTCTAATACATTCCAAAAAATATCCATTATCTAATTGCAATTTTTTGATTTTTAACAATAAATAATCTAGTTCAGAATGTTTGCCTGAGAAATCAGTTTCAGCCATTATATACTGATCAGACAACAATGTACGCTGACACAAACGGACACTTAACACAGGTACACCATTTTGCTGAGCAGTTCTTTCAGCTAATAGTCTGTTCTGTTCATTACTGACCTGTTCACAACTCAAGGGTGGAATATTTGTCACGTCTGTGCAACTCCAAATTATTCACATTCATTTTAGAAGAAACAGTCCTGCTCACTTCATTCCTATTCTGTGGTATGAAAGAACCATTTTCAGCTGAAATAGAGGGGTGTGTGCTTTGCCCAATCTGTTTTAGATGATAGGATAGTTGTTGAATCAACAAAGTCTAATCACCAATTGAATTCCCCAAATCCTGTGAAAATATATTTTAGAACCCTTCCACAAGTGAATCAGTCAGCATATCCACCAACAAATTTTAAAAAAGTAGAACAAACAAAAAATAAGAATACCCGTTCACAAAATAGAAGAGTCCACCTGTCTCTGGGAAGGGAAGTAGTTTAATTCAATCACTAGTATTAGAAATGGACTGCAAAAACAGAGATTAGTATTTCCAACGGATATTATGTCTGAACAAATTCACAGCAAACTTGGCAAGCACAAACAATGATATATTCAGAAAAAGGATAAGTGCGTTCATTTCATACAAAAGAGAAACTTCATCAAATAAAAGTATTAGCATCAAAACTTCAGCTTTATATTCACTCCTTTAAAATGTCAACCATTACAAAGGCATACTAAGACACCCCCCAATTCCATTCATGATGAAAACTGCCATAAAATTAATTTTAACAGCAAAGCTACATAAAATAAAATATATACATATACATATACATATATGCAGATGGTTAACCTTAAAAACAAATTCCATATATATTCAAATAGTCAAGTAAATCATATCTCCAATGCTTTAAGTTTTAAAATACTACTAATTGAAACCTGCCATTCAAACCTAGTCAGCATTTCATTCAAGCATACCTGCCAGATCAGTTCATGTCTTTCTAGTAGTAACGATCATGTTCCACCCCTTTCATTTAGCTGTAAAGTTTCTCTGCTCTCTAATAAATAAAATTAGGCTAGAGGTTCTGAATAAAAGAGAAAGGAGACATTTTGTACCCATTGCAAGAGAGGTTCCAGTTTATCCAAATACCACTGATAACGTGGATTTGGTCCCTGTGGGCAGTTTTAGTAATAATGAAAAAAGTATTGATGTGAAGTGTAAGAAATCTTTCATCATCACATTTTGTTAATTGTAGGCAAATAATTAACATACTGATAAAAAACTGGGAAGCCTAAAAATATGATAATGATTTAAGGGATCTTATTATTGAAACAAAACTATTATTGTTTACAGGAAAGTAATTAACCTGAAAAATGTATTTGAAAAACACAACTCTGATCTGTGATATATAACAATAAGTATCCTGGTTTTATTTTGTTTTTTTTTTTTTTTTTTTTTTACTTATTTTTCCTAGTTATTGCTTTTTGAGCCATTTATAGCACTTTTTATTGTCTGCTGCATACTTTTTACTATATTTTATTGCTATAAACTAATCTGCATGGTTGTACTAAAATTGACTGCCTTACAGGCTCTTTTAAATCACATTTATTTCTGTCACTCTGTAAAGCTTTTTAGCTAGTCTCACTCTATGAAAGGTATTAACTAGAAATTGTCTCCATTTGTTAAGCATCTGTTTGTTTGTTCTGATTTTCTGCCAAGGAGTATATCATACAACTGATTTGTTTGCAGTAAAAAGTATTCTCTAGAGACTCCTTACTCCTTTATCTGTTTAAAAATTTAATTTAGTGGCTCACTGCTGATTTCCTGCTGTACTAAACATTTCTGTAGTGTTTCCTGCCTAAAATAGTGTAGCTAGTAGCTATAGCATAGTTTACCAACCACTCTCCCTATTAATGTCTTGTTCTTATACTTGGTGGCTTTGCAGTTGACCGCCCCTACTGTAAATTCGATCTGGGACACTCCTCCCAGTCTATTGTCATTAGCTCATTCTACCTAATACAGAGAACATTTGAGAAGGTCAACCCCTTTAGTTTCTTAACTTTGAATTATCTTCTGTTCCTCCTTTCTGCCTTTCCACTTTACTTAAACAACAAAAAAAACTTTATTCAGCTGCTTGCTGCTTTTAAAGTATGTGTGTTTCCTCCTCCAACTCTATTACTTCATCATGGTTTTTCTGCTACTTGTTCTCTAAAGTGTTCAATTCCGTCTTATCTGCTGCATTTATTACTGCAGTTTTTAGCCTGTTTAAAATTTAAGTGTTATTCTAAGCCTCTTAGTTTTGGTTTAAGCACTTGGGTTTCAGGCCTACCCCTTAGCTTTCCCTGGCCTCTTTTCCTCAGATTCTGACAAATATGGATGGACACTTTCCTACGATTTCTCTTGATAGCCTGGTTTATATGGGCATCATAAGACTGTATAGCAACTGTCTCATGTACACTGACAACCATCTAGTACTACCACATAGGAACACAATTTGTGAGAGATGCAGTTACATAAAAAAGCTAGAGTCTACACTCTTTTCCTCACAAGCCAGTGCATCTGGCACTAAGAAGCTTGTCAACACAATCACTACACCTCCAATACCATCAACAATTACACAGCACACACCCTCATATGCAGAGGCCCTCAACAAAAACAAACCTAAACAAAGGAGACATCGCAGGCAAAAACACACGAGAACTCCACAACCTTCTACACTACATAACAGGCATAGTCCACACACCAGTGTCTCGGAACTACTAAAGCCTAACCATAAACCCAACATATTAGTCATAAGATACTCCATTGTGAGACACACAGATGTGCCCTTCACCAGGCTGTATAAGGAGAAAGTCATGGTTAGTTGTTTGTCAGGTGCCAGAATCTGCCATATCACACATACACGCAAGTCTCTCAACAGCAGGTGCTCTTATGACTCTGTTATAGTCCATGCTGGTGTGAACGACTAGAGGTGTACCTCCCTGTACCATATGAAGAGAGACATGATTGAGCTCGCTGAATATGTGTCACAGGCAGGTATGTCCCTAGTCTTAAGGAGCATTCTGCCATCACTCAGAATAATGCCTCAGTAAAAACAGAAAATGATTGACTTTAACAATTGGCTTAGTTTCTGGTGTCATTCCAGGGGGATCCAAGACCTGACAGCCTGGGAAGATATGATTGACAGACCACAATGCTTTCCTAAAGATGGCCTGCATCTGTCTCACTTGGGCTTCAGGCTTCTGGCAAAGGCCCTTGCTTCCAGGTAGTGCCTTTTTTAGGAAGCGTCATGAGGTCAATACTACCAACATAAAAAATTCAACAAAACGCAAAATAAAGGACATGAAACTGCACTGAATGCAAGCATTCTTAACCCTGGAAGATACTGACAATTGTGTAGTCACAAAAACCTGGGTCAAAGCTGTGGAGAGCACCCCAGCCTTAACTGGTTACTCATCCTATCACACATTCAGAGCCAAAACTGTGGTCAGCAATGTGAAAGGAGGTGAAATTTCAATACATATTAAAGACACACATACTGACAGACTGGTCAAACAGTATGAAGCACAGGATACACTCCAGGTGGAGCTAATCATTGACAAGACCCCTATTCAAATTATAGCTAGCTACAGGCCCCAAAATTTGATTCAAGATGCCCAGTACACCTATCTGGACCTCTTCATATCTATCAAGATTCAACCCTTTACACTGATCCTAGGTGAGTTTATTTACCCAACCATAGATTGGAAAAACTACTCATGCCAGAACACAAATGCCCAGATATTTCTCAATTTTATCAATGCAAATGCCTTGGAATGGCTAGTTGATACCCCCACAAGAGGTGATACTATCTTGGATTTGGTTTTAACCAACATGAATAACAATACAGCACGCCTACAGTATCATCCTCCCCTGTAAGATCCAACCATAAAGCAGTCACTTTCAAAGTCACCATCTCCCCTGACCATCCTATAGCTAGGGTCAAACAAAAAAACTTCTCCAAAGCTGATTACAACCTCCTGAGCGATGGTATAAATAGCTTCAGAGCCTCATCCCCCACTTTAGGAACTGGCACCAATGTCCAGATCAACACACTTAGCATTTATATAGATGCATTGAATCAGGAATACCCAACAGAACAAAATCATCCTCCATAAGGAAGAGTAAACCTGTCTGGTGGACATCTGTAATAAATAAACTATATAACAAAAGGAAAAAAAATTAGTGTCCAGGACCAAGAATGAGCAGGTGCCCAATTGTAAGCAATCTCTCCTTACCATGAACAAGCAAATAACAACATTAGTGAAATCCTCTAAAGCCAGTTTTGAGTCCAAATTGGCCACATCTATAAGAGACAATCATAAGGCCTTCTTCACATATGTCCAAAATCTCAAAGGAAGCACCCAGATCTGTTCAGAACTGGAGGTCAAGGACACCACATACATAAATGCTTTAGATATAGCCAATTTACTGGCTGAAAGATTCAGCAAAAACTTCTCTCCTCTGTCCCCACCATCAGTAAATCAGGACATCACCAGTACATGCCCCCCACCCCTTATCTCTAGGGAACAGGTCATCACTCCCCTCTCAAAGGGAAAAAATGCAGCCTCTATGGGACCTGCTAACATCCCTTCCTGCATCCTACATGAACTCAGGCATGCACTTGCAGCACATTAGGCACCTTATTCAACCAAAGCCTGAGTACAGGCTTTGTCCCAACTGAGTGGAGGACAGCTACTGTCATCCCTTCACACAACGGTGGAGCGTCCATCGATCCAGGAAATTATAGGCCCATCACACTAACTAGCCTGATCTGCAAGGCCATGGAATGGAATATCATGGACCTCATTAATAGGGATATTGGCAACCTCCAAACACTCCACACCACACAGTTTGGCTTTGTCAAGGAGAGGTCATGTCTGTTAAATCTGGTCGACTACTTTGAGACAGTCACCAAAGCCATGGAAGAGGAGAAGATGGTGCACACTGCCTACCTTGACCAGGCCAAAGCCTTCGACACTATTCTACACTTGGGCATAGTAGATAAACTCTCTCAACTAGGGATCAATCCATATGTTACCAGATGGGTAGAAAACTGGCTCATTGATAGAAACCAACTAATCAAAATAGCTGTACCCCCCTCACCCCTGCTAACTATATATTCCAACTTAAGATGAGACTACAGTGAGGAAGGGATGAATTTTCCACACCACACTGTACCATGATCTCTGTACAGTACTTCAAGTTTATATCAGTGGCTGCACTGTGCATTCACTGACATACTTTCACAAACAGGGATGTTCGCCAAGCTGGATATTCTAAAATCCATGTTTCAATTTTCCATCTGCGAAGATTCAGCGTTCCACCTTTTGATAGTAAACCAAATGAAAGTGGTGGAGCATGGTCTTTCTTATCCGAAAGACATGAATTGATCTAGCAAATACACTTGAATGCTATATGCTGGCCAGTTCTGAATGGGCAGGTTTCAATTAGTATTGTTTTAAGACGTAAAGCATTGGAGAGAAGACTTGCTTGATTATTTGAATATATATGAAGTTTGTTTTTAAAGATAAACAGGTGCATATGTGTATATGTATATATTTTATGTAGATTTGCTGTAAAAAATCATTTTATGACAGTTTTCATCATAAATAGAATTGGGAGGGTGTCTTAATGTGCCTTTGTAATGACTGACATTTTAAAGGGGTGTATATAAAGCTGAAGTGTTGCTGCTGATATTTTTATCTGATAAAGTTTCTTTTTGCATGAAATGAAAGTGCTTATCATTTTTTATGAATAAATAATTGTGCTTGTCAGGGTGGCTGTGGATTTGTTTGGTGTAACATCTGTGTGGAAATATTAAGGTCTGTTCTTGCAGTCTATTTTTGACAAGGGTGACTGAATTAAATTTCTTTCCATTCCTGGAGGCAGCTGGACTCTTCCATTTTGTGAATGGATATTTTTAGTTAAAATAAGCAACAAGATTCCACTGAAGCTCAAACCAAACTTTGAAATGATCTCATTTCTTAGTTGTCCATTAACTGCAGTATGACTTGAATGTGTGACACATTGTACAACAACTACACCATCAATTTTATATGACTTGCTGTATATTGCTGTGTTTACAGTTAATGGCTTAATCAACTATTTTAGTTATACCATAAATATAAACTGTCATAGTCAAGGTCTCATGGAATTTATTCTAAGTTTTCTTTTAATTACTGTTACTTATATAATAATCATGTATTTTCCTGCATTACTTTTTTATTATTTCATGTGTCTAATGTGAAATGTTTACTTTTAGATTTGTATGTCCTTTCTTTCATGTTCACTTTTAGATTTCTATGTCCTTCCTGTCATGTTTACGTTTAAATTTCTATGTCCTTCCTGTCATGTTTACTTTTAGATTTCTATGTCCTTTCTGTCATGTTTACTTTTAGATTTCTATGTCCTTCCTGTCATGTTTACTTTTAGATTTCTATGTCCTTTCTGTCATGTTTACTTTTAGATTTCTATGTCCTTTCTGTCATGTTTACTTTTAGATTTCTATGTCCTTTCTGTCATGTTTACTTTTAGATTTCTATGTCCTTTCTGCCATGTTTACTTTTAGATTTCTATGTCCTTTCTGTCATGTTTACTTTTAGATTTCTATGTCCTTTCTGTCATGTTTACTTTTAGATTTCTTTGTCCTTCCTGTCATGTTTACTTCTGAGCTTTTCTTGCTTTTTTATAGGGCTCCATTGAAAATGGGTACTGCCCATGTGGTCATGCCTGGTATACAAACGTAAACAAGTAAAAATAAAAAAATGGAAAATGAAAAATAAGCATACATTTTGAAATAAGTAATACCTGTTGCAGTGCTCAAAAAACTTGCTTGTTCAAGTCATGATATTTAATTCTACATATCAGTTTGTCAGGTGATCCCCATGACAAGATCACATGCTGCTTGCAGTAAAATAACATTTATTTATGGCAGAATTAATGCTGTACTGAGTTAATATCTTGCTTGCTTGCAGTTGCTGGACTCAAGGCTATTGGTTGAGTGCAGCCAGTAGCCTCAGATATTTTGTTATCCCAGTACAAAATGCACCCTGGAGTTAATTTATTACCACAATTTGACTACAAGTCATAAGTGGATTAATATGCAGCTTACAATTTTTGAAAGTCTGTATAATTTTTATATGAGCATAACCTTCCAGCTTATGAAGTAATTCTACATTTATTTAGTAAGATAATTAAGAATCATACAGAGTAAAGTGTCAAACATGATGGGAATCTCATAGGAATGAACAAAGCCTGCAGATTAATTGCAGTTATTAATTCTGACAACAAGATTAATTCTGCATTCTATCACTAGTGTACATACCGAATTATGAACCTGTCATGCAGTATGCAAGCTAAAACGTTTAAAATTTCTCTGACCCGATGAATAATTCCTGCAGCTCTTTTAACTATATTATAAATCTACCCCACCACGCTCCCAAATTTTTGTAATGCAAACTCTTTTGCTTACTACAGAAAAACTGCAATTCTGAAAAATAAACTAAGTAAGCCTTTTTTATTTCGTTGAGAAGAGTAAAACTAGTCTTGATACACTTACAAACTCTCATTTATTACAATATAATTTCAGTAAAAGTTTTATATGGGTTTGTGTTTGTGTGTGTGTGTGTGTGTGTGTGTGTGTGTGTGTGTGTGTGTGTGTGTGTGTGTATGTGTGTGTGTTTGTATCCATGCATGCCTCTATATTTATGCTTCATTATGTTTATATGCATGCACACACACACACACACACACACACACACACATACGCACAGAAAAACTCAACAGATACACACACACACACTCATCTATATAATTAAATTCATTACATATTATATACACATACATGTGAGTGTGTGTGTGTGTGTGTGTGTGTGTGTGTGTGTGTGTGTGTGTGTGTGTGTGTATGTGTGTGTGTGCATGTTTGTATGCAAGAGAGAGGAAAGGAGCACAAAATAACTACTCAGAACTGCTGTTGTATTTTATGTACATAAAATGAGTTAAACATGTTAATCTCCTTTTATAGCACAATTTGTGGATCAAAGGAGTATGCAAAGAGCCAATTAAACTTACCCAGTTAACATCAAAAGATAAAACAATGCTAATGCATGCTTTTAATTTCAAAAGGTTGTATGCCATTAACTTACAGTATGTCAGCAATACAAATAAAACAAAGTGTCTCTAGATCTGTGTGCTGCGCGGATATGGTTGCTCCAAACATTTTGATATTCCAGCACTGCAGCATGTTCTTTAAACATCTGCTTCTTCAGTCAATGTCAAATTATTGTCATTGTTGCAAGTCGGGTGGTCCCAGATGACCACTTTGGCACCACTGTCATTATTGTTACAAATGTGCCTATTTTTGCTACTCTGCTTGTTGTAAACAGTATGTCCGTGACTGCACTCCTCATCATATTCCAGCCTAAAGTCTTGGATTTACTAATAATTATTTCAAAAGGCTCTTTTACTCTGCCCTGATTAGTGCTCTTCTTTTGTCTTCTGTTTTTGGAACCATGACCCTTAAGCAATGTTTTATTTCCAGACTTAAAAGGCATCCTTGTTTTTGTAATTTTATTTTATAACATATTGCACCTTCCAAATCACAGTCCCATACTGTGTAATGTGGAATTTGAGATTTAGGGTCTATATGTAGATCAGCTGAGAGAGAGAGTGACAGAGGCAATTTGCCTGAAGCATCAGCTGTCAGAACATGTTGTCTTAGTGTAAGATTGTGGAACTATGAGCCATGTGATACCCATAAGGAGAAATCTTTGCTTTTCTCTTTTCCTTATGCTTTCTGCATCCATAGAGTTAGCATGTGTGTGTGTATGTATATATATATATATATATATATATATATATATATATATATATATATATACACACATTCATACATATACATATGCGTAAAGGGGTTTAGGGGCAAAGGCAGATTATAGGGCCAGGAATCCCAAAAGACTAACATTCCTCTAGAGAATACTATTCAAAAGTCAAAGGGGGGAATTTACTAAAGCCTACATGGACTTTTTTCTGTGTAGGCATAGTGGCACACTGCTTACATGAAAGTAAGCAGGTGTGTGATCCAGTAAACAGAACTGAGCGGCACACATGAGCGTGCTTACACTGAAGTATCCATGGCATGCAAATCACCTGATAAGCAGGTGAACTGCATGCAAATGAGGGAGGTAGAGTGATCCAGGAAGCCGAAAGGCAGTCCTTCACATCCCGTGTTTGTGTCCGTACTGTACACAGAAAAATTCCATGTATAGGATGTAAAATAACAGCAGGGGCCGTAAAAGGGCAGGTAGATGGGCAGAAATAGCATAGCAGACACAGATATGTGCAAAACTATCCACCATGTGTCCAGAACTGCACAGAAAATATTTTAAAATAATTTATTTTTTTGTAATAATTGGGGTATGTTTGCATGGCATGCCACAGTGTGCAAACATGCTTTTAGGAAAAATAAAGTGTAAAAAACAAAGTTATTAGTATGTGACAGTAATGCATTATAGGACCCTGCATGGAGTATCTACAATGATGGAATGCTGCTGTTACTAAGGAGCCAGTGCTGGAACAATGTTGTTTCCAGGATGTGTGCATGGATCCCTATGTAAATGAGCTGGGGTTACTGAATAGCACAAATGGGCTTCTTTGTCCGCAGATTCCATCCATGTAGGCACAGAACCATGTTGGTGTCCACAGAAGAGGTAGCTTACATCAATGGGTGTGTTTGTCTGAGGACGTGTAAGCTCGCTGGAGCTCAGAGGTGCCTGCTTGCATGGCATGGCACTCTACTGAGCAAGGGGGAGTGTACAGTATCTGCTAAGCTTTGTTTATTTTTGGGACACGTGTTTCATAGTGTTTGAGCTTGTTTGCATGGCGCACCACCATGCTGAGCATGAACTTTCTAGGGGGTCTGTAAACTGAGTGGGTTCTGTCAGTGAGCCACTTGGCAACCCATCTTGTGATGTAGGGATTTATACCTAGTTTAGTGAGTTTAACTATAATTCTAGAATGGGGGATGGTGTCGAAAGCCTTGGCGAGGTCAAGATAGGCTGTGTGAATGACCTTACCCTCGTCTACGGCTTTTGTGACTGCCTCAAAGAAGTCAATCAGGTTTAGAAGGCATGATCTGCCTTTCACAAACCCGAACTGGGTGGGGTCCAGGGTTTTGAGGTTACCAATGTCTTTGTTTATGAGTTCCATGATACTACATTCCATGGTCTCGCAGACCAGGCTCATCAGGCTAACAGGGCGATAGTTCCCAGGACCAGTAGTGGCTTCTCCTTTGTGGAGTGGGATAACTGTTGCTGTGCACCATTTAGTGGGCACAAAGCCTGATATGAGACTATGATTGAACATGGTGCTTAGGTGGGGAGCCAGTTCATTCTGAAGTTCATGTAAAATGCAGCCTGGGATGCTGTTCGGTCCCATGGATGCTGTGTTTTTGGTTTTATGGAGTGCAGCTTTTACCTGCATAGATGTGATTACAGGGACTCTGCATTCTTCCTGTATAGATATGGGCCCTTCAGGGGGTGAGAGGGGGGTAAGGTTAGCACTGAACCTATCTGTCAGAATGTTGCCAATATCAGCTGGTTCTGTAATTTTCATGCCATTGTGCTGTAACTCAGAGCAGATCTGGGTGTTGTCTGAGATTATTGACATTGCTATAAAATGCTTTGTGGTTGCTCTTAGAATCAGTGGTGATTTTGTTTTTGTAGCTAGCTTTGGATGATCTTATAAGGGATCTCAGCTTCTTACTGAGGCGGACCAGGGAGCTCCTCCATTAATGGGATTTTACTCTCTTTTGCAACAGTTTTGTCCTTCTGTTGTAGAGTTTGTTTATGGCAGGGGACCACCAGATTGGCTTCCTTTTTTTGGAGGATAGCATTTTGGTTCTGTTTGGGATAACATGATCCATGCACTTGTATAAGTGCTTATAGAGTGCATTTGTGTAGGATTCAGTAGTTGTAACTGTATTGTCCATCTGCATGGGTGTCATGAAGTTCACCATTTCTGTCTTAAGAAGCATGAAGTTGGCTTTTGAGAATTTTTTTACCGTGGTTTCCTTAATGGTGGGTGGAGGTGGGATGTGGATATCAAGGGTGATTAGCTTATGGTCGGATCGGACCAATGAGGAGTTAACTTCAAGTGTGGAACACCGGTCATTCATGTTGGTAATGACTAGGTCTATGATATTGTTGCCCCTGGCGGGTGTGTGGATAAATTGATCCAAGACATTGGAATTTATGAATTCCAGAAAGCGTTGAGTGAAGGAGTTGGTACATGAGTATTTTTCCCAGTTAATAGTGGGGTAGTCAAAATCATCCATTATTAGGGTGTGTGGTTGAACCCTAAAATTTTCCAGTATATCAAGAAAAGAGGAGTGGGAATCCTGGGGCATGGTGGGGGATCTGTAGCAAACTACAATTTGGATTGCAGTTATGCCCAGAGTTAGTTGCACTTGGATAACCTCGGATGCTTTATGCTGCACACCTAGCCTGGAGGTGTGGATATCCTTAATGAATATGGACACACGTCCACCTTTGGTGGTCTGGTCCAGGTTAGATGGTCAAAAAGTGTGGCATGAGTTATAGCCTGTTAATGCAGGAGTGCTCTCTAGAGCCTTGAACCAGGTCTCAGTCACTGCACATATATCAATGTTCTCCATTTTAAGGAGTGCCTCGAATTAGTGCATTTTGAGATTTAGACTTCTAGCATTGAGTAGCATTACCCTCAGTTTTTGCTTGCCTGTTCCTGTTACAGTGGTGAATTTGTCATTTGAACCTTGCCAAAATAAGGCACTATAGGAACGACAAGAGCCTTAGCCAGTATCCGGAATCCCAGGGGTGAAAGGTGCATGGCATCTCTGGCAAAGCATCATGGTCTGTCGACCATGTCATCCCAGGCAGACAGATACTGGATCCCCTCAGAATGACACCAGAAGCTTAGCCAATTGTTGAAGTCAATCATTTTGTCCTTGTACTGCAGTATCATTCTGGGCAATGGCAGGATGCTACTCAGGGCTAGGGTCATACCTGCCTGGGCTACAAGATAGGAGAGCTTTTACATGTCTCTTTTCATGTAATCCAGGGAGGTACATCTCAGGTCATTCACACCAACATGGACAATGGCAGAGTCATATCTGTACTTGTCGTGCAGTGACCTGAGTGCGTGGGTTATGTGGTGTATCCTGGCACCTGACAGGCTGCTGACAGTAACCTTCTCCTTGTTTAGCCTGGTGAGTGGGACATCAGTTTTGAGAGGTATGCAGGATGTCACTCTTTATGAAGTGTTACATCGCATACCTCAGTCACATATTAGTGCTGTGGACAATGTCATGGAAGTGCTGTACTGCTGAAACAGGTGTGGCTGCCAATATCTGTAGCACACAAAATCTCGGTCTGGAGTGCAGGTAGCTCTGGCTTGGAGTCACCTTGTAAGTACAGACACTCCCACTGGGCATGTTCCTACAATTAGCTAATAAGAGTGCAATTCTGTTGCTTCTTCCTCTCAAAGACATGCTATGTGGAAATACATCTGTACATCCAGACAGCAACCTCTACATATCTGTCTGATCCTGTCCCCCTCCCAAATGTGTAGTGTATCTATCAGTTATGTACCCCATATACATATAATACTGATATATATATATATATATATATATATATATATATATATATATATATATATATATATATATATATAGAGCTATATATATATTACAGGGATATATAATTTTGACATATATTTACAAACGTCATATACGTAGCATACCCACACAGCAACATTTATAGAGACATCCATTATACACATTCTTATATATATATATATATATATATATATATATATATATATATATATATATATACACACATATATATATATATATATATATATATATCATATATACAAAATTTCTCAAGAATAAACAACAATGCTCTAGCATTATACGGCAGGCAAGCTTGTTAAAATGCAGGCAATCAGCACAGCCTCTTATCCAAAAAGTCATTATATTAAACAGTAGGTAAGCGCTTTGACAAACCTGTAAGGTTAGATGGGCCATGGAGAGGTGCTGTGTGTGTTTCTCTTGGTGACCTGCATGTGACAGTGGTGTCTGAGTGTGTGCATGTACACAGTCAAGCCCAGTGCTAGCCCTACACATATGTTGTACAGCTGTGGACCATACATGGTAGAGTGGGCAGTTCACTGTCTTCAGCCACAAATACAGGAACTGGCTCTGCCAGGAGTAGCATTGGCACCACCATGCCCAAGGTGAGATGTGGTGCTAGTACCCGATTGTGACTGCAAAATGCTGGGGCTGTATCCCCCACAGGACTGCCCAGGACCACGTGCCAATGGCCTGCTATGTTGTGGTGTGGAGAGCACACTTCTTTCTCTAGCACTGGATGTACTGCTACTACTGGAGTGTCGCTGTGCACAGCCACATGGACTCCCAGCAGCTGGTGTTGCTGACCTACATCCACATATCTGATGCCCAACTCCAACCAGACTTTCCAGCACAGACAATGTGCAGTCGAAGACAGACACTGCCTCAGCCCACTGTCTGTCCACTGCATCAGTGAACCATTCCAGGGTGTCCCAAATGCAGTGGAGGCAGTCACGGATGTCAGACTGTGCTGCATCCATAACCCTAAGCATCAGTCTGGTATTGCATTCAGAACATGCCTGTGCCTCCATGATGGCCTGAAACATGTGCCGCGTGACCCCTGATGTGACACCTATGACAGGTGGTTGATGGACAGCAGTCATATAAGCACCCATGTCAATCTGCCTCTGTGAGACCTCACCATCTCTCTGCATTCACTGATGCCATAGCTGCCACACTTTCCTGTTTAATGTTACCACCCTCTGACTGTCCAATATCTGTGGCCTCTGGGGACTGGGTATCTGTGGGCATACTGACTGTGTAATGACAATGGGGGCAGATGTGGGCTGTCAACCTCTGGGACAGATTCAGCCCCTGACATCCCCACCTGTGCCTCACTATGGCCACCATCATCATCAGAGTCGGATGAGACACTGGCATCAGGTTGTGAGGGGGACAGAATCGAACTGCCCCTGGTCATCTGTGAAAATGAAGACAAAAGCAATACATTACTACCTGCACTATTATGTATATTAATCCACACAGACTCATACAGATGAGGATCCACAACTAGAATACCAGTCACACATCTTCTCCTCTCCACTCCCATGCACAACAGACAACCTCACACCAACATACGTGGACAAGTCAAGCCCTTTATAACATGCACATCAGCCACATCCAGGTAACGTTGCCAGTACAACCTGCCTGTAAGGCATGTGTGATAGACCTACACATGAAACCCATACACCTATCTTGTGAATGATATGCCAGTACTAGTATCACTGCCTCAGGTATGTAGCATTTCCCTGTTGTGTTTGAACAGGCAGCTTGGAGTAATTGTCTCATTTATACCAGGCTGTGTAGCCGCTCATAACTATAAGTGCAGACATGTCAATGGTCATTCAAATACACACCTGTGACTAACCAGTCTATGAACCATCGTTATCTGTTCCAGAATAGAACATACAAATATTCTACTCTGGCTAAACACAACATTTGTACATAGGGCAATATGGCAGCCCTTAATTTCCATAGGGTACATATGATCCATAAAAAAACTGTATCACACTTACCAGGTACAGGACCACAGACTCAGGCCACTCCTGATGGACCTATGAAAAGTTGAGAGATAGGTATTGTCAGCACCACCAAATGTTGCAGCACTTCAAGGTAATATTTGCATATATCCACATGTACAGTGACTACTGTGATACTGGCTGTATTGCTAACATTCGGAGTATGTGTGCACAACTGTGTGTAAACCCTAACTAATCCCCCAATGTCAATAGAACTAACACCCATGTACAGGTATGCACAGCTTGCCACAATGACCGATACAGTATTACACTGGTGCACACAGTACACTCACCTGGACACTCCTCTGCTGTGGACACTGTGACACCCACCTCCACGATGTATGTTGTGATGGATGCTTGGCAGCTGTTGTGTCTTCCCAGGTTCACCAGGAATTCCTCTGTGACTGTGAGTGGATTTTATGTCACAGGCCCTGCACTGCTAGCAGCACGATCCCTGGCAACATCACCTGCTCTTTGTCATGCAGGAGTCAGCATGTCTGTGGCCTGGTGTCAGACCTCCTCATAGTTCTGGTCCCAGCAGCCAGTCTGATTTACATCCCGCACAAGGTCTGTCCACAGTGCTGCCCCCTGCTCTTGATTATGCCTCCCCCTGGACAACAAGATGTGATGGTGTTGTCTCAGTCCCTCCGATATCGTGTCATTCTCTGTCTC
The DNA here is from genome assembly GCF_019279795.1 of Protopterus annectens. Classification (NCBI taxonomy): domain Eukaryota; kingdom Metazoa; phylum Chordata; order Ceratodontiformes; family Protopteridae; genus Protopterus; species Protopterus annectens. The sequence continues at coordinate 1,007,254,752 of NC_056737.1, forward strand.
TAAGAAGGAGGCATGTCTTTGGTTGTAAATGGTTCCTGAAAGACAACAAAAGGGGAACACATTATAGGAGCAGATGCATAGACATCCACTATGTACAGATACAGCACACCCATAATGGTCTGCACTATTCACTGCTCCCTCAAACATCATATCCCATGGTCTGGGAACACTCTATGTGTGTGCACACCACCAAGATAGTAGCAATACTGAGGTATGCCCCTGTGTGCTATGATGTATTCTTCTGTATGTTCCAACACCCAGCACTGCAGTCTACTGTGGTGAGTCCCCTAAAACCAAACTCCCACTAATATGTCATATGGCCACTGCTATACAATTAACAGTGTGCTATTACAACAACTGTATGGGGACAGTCCAGCAACACCAGTGTGCCACAATGACAGAAAACAATGTCAGCCTATTGTAGTATATGTTCCCTATAGGCATCATACCTCTCAACTATAGTGATGTTTGCAGAATGTCAGGATGTTTGCCTCAGTTTTGGTCATTTACAAACAAACATGTAGATCTCTGCAAAATATGTAAACACTGTCACTGGGTTTGTGCCTTTGTCCCCCATAAATTATGGCTTTGTCCTGGTTTCATGCTGTAAGAGGTTGACAGGTATGGTAAGCATAGCCATCAACCAAACAGGTACATATGTCAACAGAAACAGGGACTTAGCCAAAGTACATCAGGGACACTTTTAAAATGTTAGCACTATGTATGTGAGACAGTGACTGAATGAGAGGGGTGAAGTGCAGCACGTCATTTGACGTTACAGGGGTGCACACCCTTACTTATTGTCACTATGTCTTCTATGCAATCCACTAGCATTCCTACAACAGCCAACTGTTGTAGGAGGGATTGACAGGGACAGAGGTGAGATGTGATTAAACATCAGGGACAGTTGAGAGGCGTGCCTGCAGGTGTATGGCAGCAGAGTATCACTGACACCTCATTAGCATAGATCTAAGACAGGCTTACTGATGTAATGTCTATTCCCCATACCTCCATCCTCAAATCCACATCCTGTTATATGGATAAATCTATTACATACCTGCTGGAGTGCAATACTCTTTCTGAACTTTGTTTCTGGTATACTTTTTGAAATCCGTTCTCCATATGAGTGAAGTCTCATAGAGAGCTGTTCCCCATAAGAAGCTGCTTGCCTTTTTAAGGTACTGTTCATTAGCAGGTAATTTCCTCTATACCAATGTGGCTGAAAATTGCTAATTGCAGCCAAATGCTGAAGTGCACTATCACTGGCAAATGATATGCCACCACAGTGCAATATATAAGGCTTTCATGTAGAGATGGGCCCATTTCTTAGTTGTTAATATGGACATCACTGAGGTGTGGAGAGTACAGAATCACAGAGAGTAGGTGCCATAACTGTCAACTGCAGAGACTTATAGAGTATGTCCACAGTTTACCTCATATGTGTGGTCAGTGTCCCATGACATAGTGGTCATCTGCCTGTTCACTGGCAAACATTGTGAGTTGAAGTCAGTAAGGAATGAGACACACTTGAGTGTCAGACTTCATACCCATCAGAATATGCATGCTAATGCAATAGCTGTTAATCTATCAACCTACTATCTTTGTAGGGGAACCCTTATACATGTCCCTATCTCTGGGCCTTAGCACCCCCCCTCATTCCATCCAGGTACGTCTGGATCCCTTGTTCTAGGGTTTGGGAGGTATGGTAGGTTTGTAGCAGCTACCTTTACATACATCTGTGTATGCTACAGGCTGTAGCTGCTGCTGAAGCCTAGGGCACATGAGGAGACAGTGTAGACCCTTCTGAGGATGGCAAGCTGTACATGTAACTGTGGCAACTGTGTCAGCCTTGTCATTATGGCAGATCCAGGGTAAGAGTACCCTGTACAGTCCATAGGTCCATAGGTTCATAGGTAGGTACTAAGATATTGGCCCTAGGGCCTATACAAGCCTAGCCAAAAATGTACCCTGGCTTTTGCCACCTAAGAAGATTATTTTCCTGTGCCCCTGTCAAACAAAGCCACAGAGGTGATTCACGGGGTGAATTTCCTATTTCCCATCGAATCATCAAGATTTTTCTTGAAGAGTGCTAATGAGGAGCTTTGTTTGATATAGATAGGTAGTTTGTTCCAGAGAATGGGAACTCTTGGGGACAGGAATCTATCCCACTAGCATGTTCTGTTTATTGTGGTGACAAGGTTTAGGTCCCTAGAGTGTGTTGCCCAGAGGGATTGGGATTTCTTTAAGTGAAGCATGTCCAACAGCATTGGGTTTGACATAGTTTTGTATGTTAGGCAGAGATCGTCTCTGAGTACGTGATATGCGATGGAGTATAGCTGGAGTTTTTTTAGATGGTCTGCATAGGGCATTTGTTTGAGGCCAGTAATCCTCTTTGTGAGGTATTTCTGCAGCCTTTCCAGTTGTTGTAGGTGTCTTGTGAGGTACATATCAAAAGGGGCATTGTACTCTATAATGGGTCTAATGAGTGATGAGTAGAGGGGAACAATAACCTCTTTTTTCCTGGATGAGAAATCTTTTGTGATGAGGTGTGCCACGTAGAAGGATTTCCTGACTACTGTGGTGATGTGATTATCAAAGGAGAGTCTACTGTCCACCTGTGTCCCAAGGTTTCTTATCACATCTTTGGTGTTAAGTAGACTACCACCTATGTGGTAGCTCATAGGTACAGAGTTTTTACCAAAGGGGATGGCAATGCACTTTTTGGTATTGAGCTTGAGGCCATGGCTTTGACACCAGGCATCTGTCTCAGTGACGCCCTTTTGTAGGATGTCCACATCGTTAGGAGTTTCAATTACAGCTCCTAATTTGCAGTCATTTATAAACTTCATTAGCCAAAGACCTTCTGTGTTAGCCTGTACTTCAGAAAAGTAGATACCAAACAGGAGAGGACCCAGGACTGAACCCTGTGGTACTCCACTTATCATTGGTCTGAAGTCGGATTTAGAGTCTGCTACTTTCACAGTGTGGGTTCTGTCAGTGAGCCAGTTAGAAACCACTCTTGTGACACAGGGATTTATACCTAGTTTAGTGAGTTTATCTATAATTCCAGAGTGGGGGATGGTGTCAAAAGCCTTGGCAAGATCTAGATAGGCTGTGCGAACCACCTTACCCTCGTCTATGGCTTTGGTGACTGCTTCAAAAAAGTCAATCAGGTTTAGGAGACATGATCTGCATTTTACAAACCCGAACTGGGTGGGTTCCAAAGTTTGGAGATTACCAATGTCTTTGTTTATAAGTTCCATGATGATACATTCCATGGCCTTGCAGACCAGACTCATTAGGCTAATGAGGCGGTAGTTCCCTGGGTCTGTGGTGGCTCTCCCTTTGTGGAATGGGATATCTGTTGCTGTGCTCCATTCAGTGCACACAAAGCTTGAGGTGAGGCTATGATTGAACATGGTGCTTAGGTGGGGTGCCAGCTAATTCTGTAGTTCATGTAGAACGCAGCCTGGGATGTTGTCAGGTGCCATGAATGCTGAGTTCTTGGCTTTGTAGAGTGTGGTTTTTACCTGTGCAGCTGTGATTACAGGAACTTTGCATTCTTCCGATATAGAGATGGGCTCTTTAAGGGGTGAGAGGGGGGTGAAGTTAGCACTGAACCTATTTGCCAGGATGTTGGCAATATCAGTTGGTTCTGTATATTTAATGTGATTAAGGTACATCTTTTATACAACAGTGACAACAACAGAGTAGTAGGCTACATAGAGGTAGGCTATACAGATATGTATAATGTATCCCTAGCTGCAGGCCTCTGACTTACAAAAGTGAGTAGCAGTTCATTAACTAGCAGTAACATGTGCGGATTAGGATTGCTGACTCAGTCATTATGTGCTGTCTTCACAATAATGTAATTGAACTGCTAGACAAAACTGGATTTGAACCCAGGACTGTGTGTGGCAAAACGTACTGCATGCAAGGCATTTAACAGACTGCGTCACTGTAGTACTGCAAACACATGTGTATTTGCATAATATATGTGCACATATACAGCTTGTGAGAAGCATTTCTACATCCATTAGTATGGACATGGCTTTATATGGCTGTGTTTCAGCACCAGGGTCCCAGTTGTACGTGTACTTTGTCACTGCTGACTTAGCAGGTTTATTTCCACAAGTTGTTGATAAAATGGCAAACATACTTGCTATCACAGACCTCCCTTACGTCCAATATTATGTCTTTGGCTGTCTACTGGTGTATTTTTGCACCCGAGTCCAAGGTTCCCTCCCATTTTTCCCATTAGTTTGTGTTTGAGTTATATGCCTAATGACTGTAAGCGTTAATCAGTATGTTTTGCTGGAAACACCTGTTATGTATCAGATCTGTGTGGTGTGGTGGGTTATTGCAGTGGGGTCTAGGTGAGAGGAGCCTGGGTTTGAAACTTGACAGAGGTGCTTATTTTGTACATGTATCAGACAATGTAATAAACACATTTAATCATTAAAGCTCATTTAAGCATTGCTAATCGAGGCAGAGCGGCATGCCACACCATGCCACTTTGTTTAGCTTTGTGCAAACCCTAAAAAAAAGATATAAAGAAAAGAAAAATGGGGTGATAGGAAAGTGGTAAAATGGGGGCAAGCAGGGAGTTAGGGGTGTGCAGGATGGGTGTAGGAAAGACCCATAGCTATCCATATCTTGTACAGCAACAGATGTGCTTTTTGACAGAGTTTGTAAATGGATTTGGGCACTCCAACTCCAGAGACAGGTGTGAGGACAACATAACTGTGTAGCCAAGCCAATTAGACCAAATTAGTGCTTTTCAGTGGTCATGTGTGTGACATTGAGAACTAAATATGGGGTGATATTTTTTTTTTGGGTACAGGTGCCCTTTTTTCAGGTGAGACTAGAATGTAGGGGAAGGGACATAGGTACATGTGGGGAGGAAAGTTGGGTAGGAGAGGATGTCTTTGCAGACAGACAAGACAGCAGACAGGGGCAGTGTGTGACACATGAGAGGGGTAAACACCTTGGATGGGGAGGGTGTTATAGAACCAAGTTGCACATGCTTTCAGAAGGCAGAAGAGTGAGTCACGTCCCTACCCATGCAACAGTCAAAACTGCTCTTTTATTGCCCTGAGGGTTGCTGTGTTGGAGGCTGGGTGCCAGGGCAAGCTTGCCCCACCAGGTTAGCCAGTGTGCTCTCAAACTACCGCAGGTGGTGTTCCTAGCTCTGATGAACAATCCTGCACACCATGACCAGCAGTTGATCCTGGGTGACTGCAGCCTCTCCACCACCACTCCCATGGAAAGGCTGGGCCTCGTCACCTGAAGAGGTTCCACCCAACGCCACAGGTGGTGAAGTGGCAGCAGAGGGGACACCACTGGCCTGGGTAACAGATGTGCTAGGACCCAGTGCCATGGCCAGTTGAGGCAAGGTATGCAGATCACCAGGAACCAGCCTACACCGATGTGTTCTGTTAATGGATGTATGGCAATATGTATAGGTTAGTTTTGAACAAATCATTGTTAGTAATAGCAGCATGGCAGAACATTGAAAATAACACAATTACATATCAATGCATATTATGTGAAACACAGCAATAAATAACAGAACAATCAGTATGGTAACAGCATGCCAGTAACAGTTACAGCATAAAGCCAACAAAATAGGTCATTTAACAGAATATGTTAATATGCATCCAGTATAATACATAACACTAATAACACATGCTTCAATAAACACTTAATTTATCAGGAAATGTTAATAGTAAACCATAACCAATCAATAACAATAATAAATAAATGATGATACGGGGTTGTGAGAGAGAATGTCAGTACATTAGTAACAGTGCAGCTTACTTCCTTGACAACAGTACTACTATCTACTCTTATGGGTCTGTATTTTCTTTATGTTTACAGTGAGTACAAGTCTCCTGTAGCTAATGTAGCATGTACATACCTCTCAACCTATATGTATGGGACAGTATGGGCCAAATGGTAACAACTGTAGGTACACACCTACACAGAACACTTGCACATCAGGTAGACTTGTATAACTACCAAGGTGTTTTGTGGGCTGAAAAGGTGATATCTTGCAGTCTAGATAGTCATTGCCATGGTATTCCTGTAACAGGTGGATTGTGCACTATTAATTACATAAAGTGAAATGGTGACACTTGAGAGACATGTATGTGTATAGTGCAGATACTAAACAGCAGCCATGCCATGGTTGGCAGGCATGGGACTACAGCCTACCAGCAGTGACTGCAACTGCAGCAACTTTTAACTTCCACTCCAGGCATGCAGCCATACCAGGTTTACACATATTATTTCTGACTGTACATTAGCCGCAGTGGTGGTGCTGCGGTAGCATTGTCGCCTCACAGTATGACGCTGTACGGTTTGATTCTCAGCTAGAGCGTCCTCTGCGTGTAGACATGCGTGAATGGGCATACCTTCGTTGAAGGTTGTGCAACAGGCCTGGCAAGCCGGTACATAAAAATCAGCTGCCAATCATTAGCAGACCGGAGTTCCGCTGTGGCGACCCCTAACCGGGAAAAGCCGAAAGACACAAACAATTTCTGACTGCACATTGCTGAGTTTACACATTCCTCCTAATGATTTTAACAGTCTGGGAAATCTAATCACAGAATTATCTACTCATAATATACACTACCTCACCCATTTACCGGTACTTCCTGTGGAGAGAGAATTTCTGAGTACTACATGATTGCTACTGTAATATTTAGTGCTACCTAGCTCCTCGATTTGAACCTTGGTCTGTGTATGGCAAAATGTACAATATACAGGGCATTTAACAAACTGAAGTACTGAGTTACTTCAGATTACTGACTGACTGATATTTGCCTAGCGCTTTACCTGGAACCAAACTATGACCTGGCAATACTACTACAGCGTTATACTAGACTGCAGTAGAACACACAGGGTCTATATCAGAACATCAAATGAATAAAATTGTGAACGCTCTAAAGAGAAAAATTCTGGACCTCAGATTTGTTAATGTGGGGGCCTGTGCCCCCCACACCCCTCGCTAAATATATATTCTAACTCCAAGATTGCACTACAGTGAGGAAAGGGCAAATATACTGATCTTCACTGTACTGCAATCTCATAAAAAGCACTTCGAGGTCCGACATTGTCACTCTTTAGAGCGTTCAGGATTTTAATCATTCAATGTTCTGATATAGACCCAAACACACATGCATGAAATACAAGAATAACGCAGATAGTAGTAAAGCGATATATCAGTCAAACAATGCTGGAGTACACATTTTATTGTTAGTAGGTTGAAATATCTGTGAAGTCAACAAACAATATAACATCATGGAGTGGGCTACCTCACCCATATACCTTGCTTACCTGATGTTTGTGGATGACAGAGCATTGTGTGAACAATACTGGACTAGAGACAGCCCTGAATGGTACTATAGGTGTTAGATAATACAACTGGTAGTCATTACATTTGCATTCTACAGCTATTATGTTATACTTGACTACAGCACCTTACCTTACAGCCTGAATGTATACAGCTCTACTGCTATAGTTGCAACAAGACAAGCCTGATATACACCCTTCTACTTTGTGTTATTGGTATTGATTCATATTTTATTGCAGAACAGTTGGCATTACGTATGTCTTGCAACACAACTCTAATTCCACATTTATTGTATTGTCAATTAAGAACAGACTTACAGTTTCAGAGCAGTCCTTGGTCAATTGTGATTGTTTCTTAACACATACTTGTCTTGCTTTGGCTCATTAGCAGCAGTACAAAGAACTGCCTGCTCACACCCTTGTTCTCCCCCCCCTTCCCTGTTTATTACCTTAAGACAATCCCAAAGTTAATAAATATTACCTGTGGCAGGCACCATTTGTAAAACTACAATCCACTCTGCTACAGGCCCCATGAAGGCTCAGTGTCTCTCCAGTAAGTGTTTTACAACTGTAAATGCCTATTTATGTTGAATTGTATTAGACATTTTACAACTGTATATGTTTATGTTGAATTGTGTTTGACATCTAATTTATTTTATGCTTTATTATTGATGTTACTATGGCATGCACCAAGTTGTTACTAGTATAATAGTATGTATGGTCTATTTGCATAGCTGCACCTTGTTCACTAATGTTATTCATGTAATAGTGTTGTGTGTAGACAGCTCATACTAGTGTCTAAATTATTTCTATAAGTTTGTGCTGTTACTGGTGGATAGAATCACATTAGAGAACCACGACAGATTGCTGCTCGCTATATTTTTATCTGTGGCTGCATAACTGTCTGGGTTTTTGTTTTCTAATGTTCTTCCAATTGGCTCAGTATCTGCATATACTAAGTAGTGGTTCAGGACATTGTCCTGCATGTGGTAGCTATTTGCTCAGTGTGTTTTTATAATCTTTATAATATATATTTACCATCTCAAAAGTGCTTACTCCTCTCTGTACTCTTCTTTTCTAGACCTAACACCACTCTTAATTATTCAACTGCGGTACCACCTTTAACATTCCTATAAGAAAAGCACAGTCCGGGTCTGAACTGTCTGCAAAAAGCTACAGTAAACTTTGAGTATGTGTCTACCTGTTTGAGCCAATCTTCATTTTCCCCTGGAGAGCACTGTGCTTTGGCTGTAAGCAGCCCCCCACCACCACCACACACATCTTCCACTTTCTCTTATTCCCTTCTGTTAGCAAATAGATCCATAACTGATCAATACTGTGTGTTTGTTAATTTAAACTATGACCACAGTAGCCTACTGATACAAGGTTATCCTGGTTTTCCACCTTAGAAATTAAGAACAGACTTACAGTTTCAGAGCAGTCCTTGGTCAATTGTGATTGTTTCTTAACACATACTTGTCTTGCTTTGTGATTGTTTCCAGCCCTTTATACAAGAACCTAACAGGGTCTCTATCCGCTTCGCTCCCCACCCTGCCCCCTATTCCCTCCCACCCCCAGTGGTCCCACCTTTATTGCACTCAAACCCCTCCCATCTTTCCAATAGCCAACCACAGTGCTAACCCAACACTACCTCCTCCATATTCCCTCTATTATCACACCTCCTCAACTGACATGTACAAGCATACCTTTCCTTTGTTCACTGCATGCACTCTCCTTGCATATCTTACATCCTACCAAAGCTCCATCATTCCCCCACTCAACCACTATCACTGTACTACTACTCACACCACCACCCATGTCTCACCCATACTCAGCTCCCCTCCCACCAGCTCAAGAACCATCCCTATGCACCCCCCACATATTCTACCAACTATATTACTCAAACGTAAAGCATCCCTACAACTTAACATAGTAGCCCTCCCACCATACCTATTACCCACAGAGCACAATCATAAAGTTTCCCTTATAAACAAACACATTCAAAAACTGAGAAAACTAATAATCTCATGCATATCAAAACTAGCCCTAAGTGGAGACATTCACCCCAACCCTGGCCCTACCATCTCCAACCCCAATCCTCATAATCAGACTAGAAACCACAACCTCTCCCATATTGCTGCCAATAGAAAGCCAAGTGACTTCCTTCTACTAAGCCTAAATATAAGAAGTATATCCAACAAAGTCCATGAACTCCATGCCACCATAGACTTATACTCCTCAAATATAGTCATCCTGACAGAAACCTGGCTAAAACCTCACATTACCAGTGAGCAAATACTCCCTACAGGTTACAGCGTACTAAGAGTAGACCGGCTAAACAAAAAAGGAGGTGGTGTAGCTATAATATTTAAACAGCATCTAAACATCCAGATCTTAAAATCATCAGCACCACAAATAGGCAATGAAGAAATAATATATACCAACCTCAAAATTAACCAAAACAAAACCATCAACATAATTGGATGCTACTTCCCACCTGGCCAAAACATCCCTCCACTAGAAAACCACCTCAGCTGGTCTACCCACCATCTCCCCCAAGAAACTATCATCTTAGGTGATTTCAATATTGACTGGCAATCCTGTTCTGGCATCAATCCAACCCATCATGTACACCATCATGGCTTCACCCAACTAGTCCAGTCACCAACAAGGATAAATAAAAACTCCAGCAAGCACACTACCCTGGACTGGATACTAGTCAGTAAGAACCCCCAGTCATATATAACAGGCTGCTTATCAGATAGCCTCAGTGATCATTCCCTGACATTCCTACTCAAAAAATATCTGTGCCAAGCTAAACATGTCATCTATCGTCAAATACTTAAAAAAATAAACTTTAACCCACTCACATTCATCTCATCCCTCAAAGAATGTAACTGTCATGCTCTAAAGTACCTCAGTCTAGATGATGCAGTTGAATTTTTTAATACTACCTTCCTGAACATCCTTAATTACCATGCCCCCATAAGATTTTCCAGAACCAAAGCACAACCCTCCCCATGGCTACAGAAAACCACTAAGTCAGAAATGAAAAACAGGGATAAAACCTGGGAGCACTGGCGCAAAACCAAAACCCCCGCAGCTAGACAGAAATTCCTAGAACTACGCAATAGAGTCAAAAAGCTAATAAAACGGGACAAATTCCAATACTACCAGTCTGCCCTAGACTCCTCACAACACAGCCCCAAACAATTCTGGTCCTCCATAAACTCCATCCTCCACCCAGGTAAAGTCAGTACCCTCCTCCTAACATCCCTCACTCCTCAGAAAATATTGCTACCTCATTCAACACACACTTCACCCAAACCATACTATCACTAGCTAAACAACACAACCCCCCTCCCCTCCAACCCACACCTTCAACTAGTAATCTCCCCACTGCCTTCTCTTTTTTTCCTGTACCTAGCTCCAACATAAAAAAACTCTTAACTAAACTTAAGCCCACCAAATTAGCAGCAGACAACCTCCCAAGTGAATACCTACAAATCGCAGCTGATGCTCTGGCCTACCCAGTATCCATCTTGATTAGCAGATCTCTGTCAGAAAGTTACGTTCCCACATTGTGGAAAGTCTCACATATAATTCCCCTCCACAAAGGCAGACCCTCTGCAGAACTAACCAATTACCGCCCCATAGCTATTCTCTCTCCACTCTCCAAAATACTAGAGAGATGCATACACTCTCAGGTCTCACACTACCTCCTTACTAACAACCTCCTTTCCAGTACTCAGCATGGTTTCTGACCAAACCATAGCACCACCACTGCCTTACTCTCCTTTACTAACACTATCCTTCAGCATAAAAACAATGGCTATCTCTCTTCTGCTACTTTCCTAGACCTATCTAAAGCATTTGACATGGTCCCACACAAACAACTTATCTCTGTCCTCAATAACCTATCCTTCTCACAATCAGTCACCAACTGGTTTCAGAGTTACCTGTCTGACCGCCAACAATCCATTGTATGGCAGAATGACATATCTCCCCAACTACCTGTCTCCATAGGGGTTCCCCAAGGATCCATCCTTGGACCCCTACTTTTCTCTGTTTACACCAATAATCTAGCCACTGCTACCAAACATGGTACACTCATCCAATACGCAGATGACTCGACCATCATCTGCTCAGCCCAGTCCCTACTCAAACTGCAAAAAGTCACACAGGAAGCCTTTTCCTCTGTTGAAACATGGTTATCCGATGCCCAATTAATACTCAACCCAAACAAAACTAAACTACTCATCTTCAAACCCACCAAACATACTCAAAACAACTCTCACTTTAACATCACAGCAAAAGACAACACCACTATATACCCAACTGAACACACCAAATTGCTAGGAGTGGAAATAGACAATAAACTAAAATTTGACATTCACATATCCATGACCATAAAAAAAGTCCACAAAAAACTAGGAGCATTATACAGAAATAAACAATTTCTCACCAAAGCAGCAAAGATTTCAATAGCAAATTCCCACCTTATCTCCACCCTACTTTATGCCTCTCCAGTACATACCAACCTAAGGCAATGTGATCTAAACAACCTAGAGACCTGCTACAACAAAATCGCCAAATTCATGACAGGGGCATCCTACCGTAGTCACCACTTTCTCTCACTTGCTGAACTGGGCTGGCTTGAACTCCCTCACCTCCTTCAGTGATATCAACTCTCACTCGCCCACAAACTAGTAAACCATCCACTAAATGTCCCATCTCTCCAGAATCTACTCCAACCCTATTGCACCACCAGACCACTAAGATCCAGCAACAAAAATCACTTGCAGATCACTAAAGCCAATAACTCTGCTGGTGAAGCACTATTCTCTTGTGCCATAGCCAAATTATGGAACTCACTCTCACCCACAATTACCTCCGTACCATCATGCGCCAACTTCAAAACTGTATTAAAAGCACACCTAAAAACATGCTGGCTATGCCTTTGCAACTCCCACTCTAATATCATCCACCCCATCCAACTACTACCTTTCTTTCACCTCCACTAACTACCTTGATGATAGCAAGCTCAGATGCTCATAAGCTTAGTACTTATTATACAGCAGGAACTTCTCATTGTTACATTTGTTAATGCCTGTTATGTACTTCACAGATAACGATTCTAGTTGTCTACTGATGTACTATGTTCTTCATTTGTAAATATGTTGTTAGTATTTTCTATGTTAAATTGTTAATCGCTATGTAATCCAATGTAACTACTGTCTGTTTATTTTACTGTGGAGCTTTTCTCCCCTGGCCTCCGCTGAAAATGGACCCATGTCCAGTCGGACACTCCCGGTCAACAAATTTAAATAAATAAATAAATTGTACTACAGACTTTATTGTATATACTTTAATGCAGTTAATGGCATCGTTTTGTGTTTTTATTACACAGCAGTTGGTATTACTCATTTCTCTCAAAACAGCTCTAATTCCACATTTAATGCACTACAGACTTTATTGTATATACTTTTATGCAGTTAATGCTTTATCCTTTCTTGCTGATATCACTACACTTAGCATAATACATCTGTACTCACCACACTCATGGTGCGACCTGGTTAGGTGCTTGGTGTTCAACTCGACATTGCGAGCTCTCTCCCATGCAGCTGTTGGCAGAGAAGCACACCATTATGCATACCAGTTTTGCAGGCATTCAGATTATATATATATTGGTGAAGCAAAGGTAAAATTACTTCCATACATCAGGTTGCATTCTCTGCCCAAGCTTCTTGGTCCTAGGTGTCCAGGAGCTCCACCTTTCTTCATTTCAGGTCATCATGGTGGTGACAACACTGCTCATCTGTGTGGGAAACACCAGTAACACTGGTGAGTTCTATGGCCAGCCAGCCCCAGGCCTCTGTCTTACACTCTGAGCCCTGGAAACCTCCCTGCAGCAGACAATCTTCATGTTTTTTAATAGGAGTCCAACCATGACCCTGGACTCCAGAAAGTTTCAATGCTGTATCTGAAAGCAGGCTCTTTAACCAACACCAGCCATAGTACCCTTCAGAGACAGAACTCCAATGGATTCTGCTGTATGCCTGCCTATCGGGCGTAGTATAAGTTGTTTTCAAACGCTTACACATCATTAGGTAACATTCAAAAAAGCACTGTATCCCTTAGCACTGCGCAAATAAGCACAGCTGAGCTGGGAGTCAAGAAAATTTGCAGAACCATAGTTTTAGCAGAGCTTAGCAGTGCACAAACCAGCCAAGCAGTTCCAAGCAGGGCATAAACATTGGCAGCCGTTATCATGTTTATGCGGTGCTTAGCAGGTCTTAGCAGATCTCAGCAGAACTTAGCAGAGTGCAGTGGATCTATATATTAAATTAGTCTGCAAAATCTGTATTTTAAATACTTACATACTGAAGTGCTGGACCTACTACACATGGAGCTGTGAGTCTACCCATTAAGCTACTTGGATATTCAGACATTAGGTGTATCTTTACATAGAAAGTACAGTTGTGTACACTTACCATAAATGTAGATGTTCGAGTGTATTCACTGTTGCAGTCATCCCTTTTGGGATATCTGCTTGCTTAGCCCTCAGTTGGTCTGATTAACAAAGTCTTGGGTCCTGCATCCATTGCTGTTTCTTCTTCCATGATGTTAGGTCATCAGGGGTATAAAACATGCAGCCAATGCCATTACATCAGTTTTTCTTGCCCCAGATGTCAGGTGCCCCCTTAATGGGAAGCAATTAAATCTATAAAGATACAAGGTTATACCTCCAACAAAAAAGCAAATACACCAAAAAGCTTTTGAAGATAGTAAAGGAAAGTAGAGGTATATCCAAAAAAGAAAAAGAAGGGGGCTGGTGGGATGGTAACCAGGACTGCAACAGTGGATACACTCGAACATCTACATTTATGGTAAGTGTACACAACTGTACTATGTTCTTCATGTTTCACTGTTGCAGTCATCACTTTTGGATATATTCCCAAAGCTAAGGATGGGAGGAGGAATGTAAATAGAATTAGGACCAGCTAAAAGGCCCTGCAAGACTGCAGTGGCAAACTCAGCTCTGGATTTAGAGAAAATTGGCAGATGGTAATTCTTGGTGAAAGTATGTACAGAACTCCAAGTAGCAGCTTCTAGGATGTCCCTGGTAGGGACGCCTCTGAGAAAGGCTGCATAGTTAGATGCAGCCCTGGTAGAGTGAGGTCTGATCCCCTGTGGGATAGGTTTTCCATGGTATTTGTAGCAAAAAAAATGCAATGGCCTATCCATTTGGAAATGGTTTGCTTTGAAATGGCCTTTCCCTCTGCCCCTGCAGCAAATGCCACCAGCAGATAATCAGATTTCCTTTGAGGTTTAGTTCTGTCCAGGTAGAATCTAAATTGTCTATGCATGTCTAAGGAGTGAATAATCCATTCCCCTTTGTTCTGTGGATTAGGAAAGAAGGTTGGCAAATGTATGGACTCATTAAGGGCCACACTGGTTACCACCTTAGGCATGAAGGAGGGTTTGGTCCTGAGGGACACCCTGTCTGCATGAAAGATGATGAAATGCTCCACTGCCATGAGGGACTGTAATTTAGATACCCTTTTTGCTGAGGTGATTGCTAAAAGGAAAGCTGTTTTCCAAGAAAGGGATTTTAAGTCTGCAGTGGCAGCTGGCTTGAAGGGAGGAAGGGTGAGCTTTTCCAATACAAAGTTGAGGTCCCAGGCTGGAGTAGAAGCTCTCCTGGGTGGTTGTAGATTTTTGGCTCCTCTGAGGAACTGCTTAAGCAGTGGATGAGAGAAGAGGGTGGTTCTGTGTTATAATGAGCTAGATGGCTGAGGCATGAATTTTGATGGAGGAGAAAGACAGGCCCTTATGAAGCATCTCAGTTAAGTATTGTAAGAGCTGAGGTAAATTGGGCACTGTTGTGCTCATCCCTTGAGATTGGTTCAAGGCACAGAATCTTTTCCATTTTCCAGTGTAAGACTTTCTGGTACTAGCCTCCTTGCTTCTAAAATAATATCCATCACTGGTTTACTGAGGGATGGTAAGGGAGAAATTATGTAATTAGCCAGGCTGCTAGATTCAGTGTTTGAAGTTGAGGATGCAGAATTTGGCTCTCCTGCTGAGACAATAGAGTAGGAGTCTGAGGCAGGTGCCATGGGGCCTGCAGTGGCACACTGCTCAAGAGGGGGTACCAGTGTTGGCATGGCCAGTCTGGTGCAATCAAAATAGTCCTTGGTTTGTCTTGTTTGATCTTTAGTAGCCCTTTGGAGAGCAGAGACAGAGGAGGAAAGACATACACTGATAGGTTTTTCCAGCTGAAGGGCAGAGCATCCACCTTCCAAGCTTGTTTGTGGGGAGTCCTTGTGCAGAATTTGTCCAACTGATAGTTTTCGGGGGAGGCAAGCAGGTCTATATCTGGGCTCCCATTTGCTTGTCAACATGTTGAAAATCCTTGGTTCCAGTTTCCACTCGTGTGGGTCCATGAGGTTTCTGCTTAGTTCGTCTGCCAGTGTATTTAGATTTCCTGGCAGGAATTGAGCTTGTAAATGCACCTGATAGCTCAGGGCTGTGTTCCACAATGCCATGACTAGTCTCCAGAGGGGGTAAGAATGTGTACCCCCCTGCTTGTTTATGTACCACATAACAGTGGTGTTGTCCGTCTTTATCATTAATTGTCCTGGATGAATGTGGTCCTTGAAGGCTGTCAGAGCGTTCTGTACAGCTAAGATTTCTTTTTGATTGATATGCAAGTGCATTTGACTTGGGTTCCATTTGCCCTGAATGCAGTTCCCTGCCAGGTGGGCCCCCCATGCATAGTCTGATGCGTCTGTTGTTAAGGTTTGGATGGCAGGGGGTAGTGTGAATGGTAGCCCTTTGTTTTGGTCGCGGGCCTCTGCCCACCAAAGGAACTCTGGGTGAAGGCAAGGTATGATAGGAATCATTCCCTCTAGATCCTGTGAATGTTGACACCATAGGCTTTTGAGATACCATTCCACTTTCCTCATATGCAGCCTTGCATATGGAATTAGAAGAATGCAGGAGGCCATGAACCCCAAGGCTTGCAGTATTTGCCTTGCAGATAACTGGGTTTTTGTGGCCACTTGATTGAAGTAGGTTGTCAAATGAATCTGTTTCTCTGGCGTGAGGAAAGCCATCTGGGAAGTTGTATTCAAGCTTGCTCCCAGGAATATAATTTGTTGACAAGGTACCAGTTGTGATTTCTTTTCGTTTATGGTGTACCCCAGACAAGTCAGAACCCTTCAAACAAAGGTCAGATGATTCAAAAGTATGTCCTGGCTTTCTGCCTGAATTAGACAATCGTCCAGATATGGGTATATTTGAATATTTATTTGCCTGTAGAACGCAATGACTGGAGCTAGGCACTCTATAAATACCCTGGGCACAGTAGATAAGTCAAAGGGCAGTGCAGAGAACTGATAGTGCATGTAGCCTGCTTTGAAGTGTAGGTATTTTCTGCAAGACTCCCTGATAGGGATGTGCAGGTATGCTTCTTTTAAGTCTAGTGTTGCCAGCCATGCATCTTTGCCTAGCATAGGAAGCAGCTGGTGAAGAGTCAGCATCTTGAATTTTGGAATCACCAGAAAGGTATTTAGAGTAGAAAGGTCCAGAATAGGACGCCATGTATTTCCTTTTCTGGGTACCAGGAAAAGTCTCGAATAGAAACCTTGTCCCTTTTTCTCTTCTAGTACCAACTGAATAGCCCCCATGCTTAAGAGAGAGAGAGTACTTGATTTTGGGCCTCTGCCCACTGATTTGGGGGTAGATCTGGCCATCTGCTTGGTGTTGGTAAGGTGTGGAAGTGAAATCTGTATCCTTGGGACATTATATTTAAAACCCATTTGTCCTGGGTAATGAGTTCCCAGTTTTTGGCCTGCAGGCCAGTCTTTCCGCCTAAAGGAGCATTCAGTTGGAAAGTGCTTGTAAGTTTTAGAAGCAAGTCATTGAGACTGTTTTCCATAGCGGGGAGTCTTACTACTCCCTGATTTGGGTGTGGAAACCCCCCACTGCTTAGTCTTGTGTATCCCCTGGGACTGAAACCTGGGGTTTCTGCTATATCTGGGTTTGGCTTGAGAAGACCTTGAAGAGGCTGGAAAGGACCAATTCTTAGAGGGTCAGTGCCTACTAAATCTAGGAGGTTGAAGTTGTAAGAAATCTTTAACAGTTTGCATAGATTTAGCTGTATCTTCCATCTTTTTAAGAAATTCCTCAGCCTTGTTGCCAAACAGGTGGTCCTGGTTTAAGGGAGCATTCAACAATTTAGCTTTAATATGATCAGGTAAAGATTGCTCCTTAAGCCAAGCATGCCTTCTGAGCACAGAACCAGTAAGAGCAGCCCTGCAAGAGGCCTCTAAAGAATCAAATCTACATTGCAAAGTATGTTTTCCACCCTGTTCAGCAGAATGCATTAAATCTTGCAATTCTTTATTTTCCGCACAGTCAAGAATAAACATCATTTTCTGTTTAAGCAATCCAATAATATGTTGTTGATACTTTAACATATGAAACTGGAAGTTTAAAGCCCTAATGGCCAAGGTTGCAGAAGTATTAACCTTCTTACCCCATCTATCCAGTGCCCTGGAGTCTCTATCAGAAAGGGTAGGATTTCTAGCAGTAGAAGCCTTAATGCCCTTGGTTCCCTGTGAAATAGTCTCTGGATCCACAATAGGATTTTTAAAAAGGAACTTGTGAGAATCAGGAACCCTGTAATATCTGTCAGGTTTTCTGGGAGCAGGAGGCAAGGAATCAGGGGCCAAACTAGATTCCGAAAAACATCATCAACAATGTCCAGTACTGGAGGACTAGCTAAAGGCCTATGCTGAGGCAGGAGTAAGAAATCCCTAAGCCTCTTTTTTGAATCAGAAATATCCTGGCTTTCCCAGTGGAAATGCTCCCTTAGAGTATGTAAGGTTTCACCAAAAGAAAAATCCTCTGGAGGGGAAGCAGAGGGAACAGAGTCCTCTGTATCAGAATCCTCATAAGTAGACAAGGGCAAATCCAGATCATCAGAAGAATCAGAAAAATTAGAATCCTGGTCAGAAGATTCATAAACAACTTCAGTCCTAGGTCTCTTAGAAGGTGGAGGCTAGCTTCCCTGATTAGAGTTATAAGATCCTCAGCTATTCTTATCATTTGTTTTTTAGGCATAGAGGCCTGAGCATGCAGCCTGGGTGTTGTTTTTTTAGGCATGGTTCGAGATTTAGATCTAAAAGAAGAAGGAGGCATCGGTTTAATATGCAAGTCCATAGGCCTGAATACACCCTCAGAAGCCGGTGCCTGCACAGCGGCTCCAGACCCATCCAAGGTAGAGACATCCGCAGGTTCCATAGTTGAAGCATCTCACGGCATACTGGACTCTGAATGGGTCTCAGTAGAGTCCTGCGAATCAGAAGTAGCGGGTATCAGGGGCTGCAAAAGCGCCTCACTGAGTACCGGCGAACTGGCGACTGGCTTAGGAGAAATGTCGTCGGCAGTTTTGGACCTTGGCAGCCTGTCTCTGTCTTTATCCTTGTGTTTTTTCGGAATCCCAGTAGTGGGATGGCTAACTGATGACATTTCTGGATAATTAAACAGAGAACCGAAATATTTTGAGGTGAAAATATACTGACGACGGATAGTGCGCTGATCAAATAAAGCACAAAACCGACATTATGGTACATTGTGGTCAGGGCCTAGGCAAGGAATACAGTACGAATGAAAATCTTTATGAGGTATTTGCTTTCCACAAGTAATGCAATTATTAACTTTTACTGATATCGGTAAGGAGCAAGAAAAAGTTTCCCCAACGGGGTACTTAGCTTTAGTTGAAGACTTCAGTTCTTAAACTCGAAAACAAAAATTTCAGGCATCGGCCGACCGGCACTTACGAACTGCTTCTGCTTCGGGCACCACACGGCAAGAAAGACTGATGTAATGGCATCAGCTGCATGTTTTATACCCCTGATGAGCTGATGTCATAGAAGAAGGGACAGCAATTGACGCAGAACCCAAGACTTTGTTAATCAGGCCGACTGAGGGCTACTGCAGGCAGATAACCCAAAAGGGATGACTGCAACAGTGAAACACGAAGAACATCACTGAGATTTAAAAAAGTTCAGTTACAGGCTTGCTGTTCTTGAACTGTTTGTAAGTTTCTGTGAGGCCATTTTTTGCTTGGGCTAAAGGGAAGTCTCTCTGTTGATCAGTGGCAGTGAAAAACATTGAGCAGCCTGCCTGCCCCTGTGGGAGTGGTTACTGACTTGAAACTGTAGTTTTATTGGCCATTTTGGGTCACTTCCAAAACTCCTTCATCTTCCTCTCTTAAAACCCTCTTTTGCGTGGTTTTGTGCGTTTTTGTGCATAGCGCAACAGCAGGCAGCGCCGCCTAATTGGGTTTAAACTATTCCTGGCTCCACAAATTCTACTCTTCACTTTTTCCCTTAGAACTGCTCTATCTCTCAATTTAAACACCATATTCTCATTCTAAGTCCCTTCACTGGTCCAATTATGTAATCCTACAAGTTAGCACTATTAAACCATAAGCACTACTTACTCTTATACTCTCTACGATTACCCTGTCCTCTGTTGGTCCATCTTAAATTCAGTTTCCCTATTACTCTATAGGTCCCTTCTGACTCAGTTACACAGCAAACTTTTTCACTTTTTCTAGCATGTCGAAGGGTCAGTTGCTAGCGTCCTCTCCTGTTCAGCTGGTGAATCTGGGCATCTTGAGGCAATGTTACAATTGCCTCATGTACACAGACAACCCACTCCTTCTCCCACAAAACACAAATACATGTGAGAGATGCAACTATATAGCCAAACTGGAGGCTGAGCTCTCTCAACTCAGGACTGGCAAGACCAGACAGGAGGAGAAGGAAACCACGCACACCACAAACCCAGTTTCACATAGAACTATCACAACTGCAAAACAAACACATAAACACACAAAGACATACTCGAGGCACTGATCAAAAATCTACCAAAACTACAGAGGCCTCCAAAGCAGACACCCAAGCAACTGCCACCTCAAGACATAAGACATGCAACACATAGTTCTCAAAGTCAGTGTGCTAAACAGTCACAGCCCTTAAGGCCAAACACAATGCCAGACACACTTGTTATAGGTGACTCCATAGTCAGACACACTGACGTCCTACTCACCAGACTGAACAAGGAAAAGATCACAGTTAGCTGCCTGTCAGGCGCTAGAATCCGCCACATAACACAAGCACTCAGGTCACTCCACAGCAAGTACAAGTATGACTCAGTCATTGTCCATGCCGGTGTGAATGACCTGAGACGTACCTCCCTGGACTACATGAAGAGACATAGAGGAGCTCTCAGATTATG
Source organism: Protopterus annectens (assembly GCF_019279795.1). Lineage (NCBI taxonomy): Eukaryota > Metazoa > Chordata > Ceratodontiformes > Protopteridae > Protopterus > Protopterus annectens. Next base: position 1,007,275,425 of record NC_056737.1, read on the forward strand.
TAGCCCAGGCCGGTATGACCCTGACCCTGAGCAGTATCCTACCCTCACCAAGAATGATGCCACAATACAGAGACAAAATGATCAGCTTTAATAATTGGCTTAATTACTGGTGTCATTCTAAGGGGATCCAATGTCTGTCTGCCTGGGATGACATGCTTGACAAGCCACGCTGCTTCGCAAGGGACGGCTTGCACCTGTCACCCTGGGCTTCGGATATTGGCAAAGGCTCTTGCCACCCCATAGTGCCTTTTTAGGCAAGGCTCAAATGATAAACCTACCGCCCTAGAAAACAAAATGGAGAAAAACTAAGGGTAATACTGCTCAATGCCAGAAGTCTAAACCTCAAGATGCACTCAAGCCCTCCTCAGTATGGAGAACATCGATGTTTGTGCTGTGACTGAAACCTGGTTCAAGGCTCCTGAGAGCACCCCAGCACTATCAGGTTATACCTCATATCATGCGTTCCGGCCCCAAAATCCGGACCGAACTACAAAAGGAGGGGAGTATCCATATTCATAAAGGATACCCACACCTCCAGGTTAGTGGCAACGCACGAAGCATCGGAGACCATCCAGGTGCAATTAACCATAGGTAAAACTGCCCTACAGTTTGTAACATGCTACAGACCACCTTCTCAAACTCAGGAAACCCACACAGCCTTCCTGAAGACACTGGAGAGTATAAATGTCTCTCCAAACACCATCATATTGGGTGACTTCAACTACCCAAACATAGACTGGGAACATTACTCAAGCCCCAACACCCTAGCCCAAAGGTTCCTTGAGTTCATAAACTCAAATGCTATGGAACAACTAGTCACCATTCCCAAAAGAGGAGAAAATATACTAGACCTGATCATCACAAACATGGGGACAAAATGCTCCACACCAGAAGTATATCCCTTATTGGTGAGATCAGACCATAAATTAATCTCACTGGAGATCCACATCCCGCCCCCACCCCCAGCAAAAGACCACAGTGAAGAACTTCTCAAAAGCAAACTTCACACTTCTTAAGACTGGAGTGGTATCCTTCAAGGCCCCGAGCCAGTGGAAACCACAACCCACGCTGCTGAAACCCTTACAAATGCCTTCTACGAGCACCTCCAGGAATGTATGGATCAAGCAATCCCTAATAAAATCAAGACCTTTTCCACCAAAGGCAGGCGCCCGGTCTGGTGGACTCCAGCCATAAACAAACTCTACAACAAGAGGAGAAAGCTACTACATGACAGAGCAAAATCCCTAAATGGGAAGGCATCTCTGATCAATACTAGCAAAAACTACGATCACTCATAAAATCATCCAAGGCCAACTTTGAGAGAAAAATCGCTAATGACACAAAAGACAATCATAAAGCCTTCTTTAGCTATGTTAGAAACCTGGGTGGAAACTCCCAGATATGCTCAGAATTAGTCCAAAATGATAAAAAATCACTGAACCCACAGACATTGCCAACATACTGGCAGACAGGTTCAGTGCAAATTTCTCCCTCCCTCCCCCCCAAAAGGAGAAATATCTATCCCACCAGAGTCTAGCCTCCCAAACATCTCAGATGCCCAGGTGAGAGCTTCTCTCTAAAGCAAAAACACAGCATCAATGGCACCGGACGGTGTCCCCGGCTGTGTGCTACATGAACTCAATGAGGAACTAAACCCACACATAAGGCTGCTGTTTAATCTTAGCCTTACTACAGGATACGCACTCCAAAGAATGGCGACGGCAACTGTGGTCCCACTCCACAAAGGCGGTGCTTCTACGGACCCTGAAATTACCGCCCATAAGCTTGACGAGCCTTGTCTGCAAAGCTATGGAGAGGATCATAATGGAACTCATAAATAAAGACATTGGGGACCTACAGACACTGGATCCTACCCAATTTGGCTTTGTCAAGGGCAGATCCTGCCTCTTGAACTTGGTCAACTTTTGAAACAGTCACTAAGGCCATTGATGAGGGTAAGGCAGTTCACACAGCCTACCTTGACCTAGCAAAAGCATTCGACACAATACCCCACTCGGGCATCATAGAAAAGCTCACCAGCTTAGATGTAAACCCATATGTCACAAGATGGGTTGCAAACTGGCTCAAGGACAGAACACACAGGGTTAGAGTTGCTGGTGCCATGTCAGACTCTAAGCCGGTCACGAGCAGTGTCCCACAGGGCTCAGTCCTGGGCCCACTCTTGTTCGGCATTTATTTTTCTGAAGTGCAGGCAAACATAGGGGATTGTGGCTGACAAAATTTGCAGATGACTGCAAACTGGGCACCATAATTGACACTCCATCAGACACAGACATCCTCCAGAAAGGTCTCATAGAAATGGATAACTGGTGCCAGAGCTATGGCCTTAAGCTAAATGCCAAAAAATGTATAGTCATACCCTTTGGGAAAAACAAGGTAACCCCTAATTACCACATAGGTGGTAATCCATTAAACACAGAAGAAGTTATCAGGGACCTGGGGACCCAAGTTGACAGTAACCTCTCTTTTGACACTCACATTGCCAAAGTGGTTAGGAAGACCTTCTACATTGCCCACCTGATCATGAAGGGATTCACATCCAGATCAGGTGAGGTCATTGTACCCCTGTACTCTTCACTTATCAGACCAATGATTGAGTACAACGCCCATTCGAATGTACCTTACCCGACACCTGCAGCAGTTGGAAAGATCCCAAAAGTTCCTCACCAAAAGGATAAAGGGGCTCAAACATATGTCATACGATGCCCGACTGAAGAAACTCCAGCTCTATTCAGTCGCATACCGTCTGCTCAGAGGTGATCTGTGCCTGACATACAAGGCCATGTCCAACCCGGAATTAATGGACATGCTCCACCTCAAAAAATCCAAATCCACCAGAGCAAGAGACTTAAACATCAACACGGATATAAATAGGACGTGCTGGAGGGACAGATTCATCACCCAGAGACTCCCTACACTATGGAACAGAATCCCAGTCCATGTGAGGCAGAGCCCCTCACTGACTCTGTTCAAGAGAAATCTTGACGAGTGGATGGGAGATCGTAGGTTTACCCCGGGAATCATCTCTGTATCACTGCTGGACAGAGGCACAGCAAACTAATGGGTATAGTATTCTCATCCTAAGGGGTGGTGAAAGCCACACACACTCTGGCTAGGCTTATAAATGCCCTAGGGCAGATAGCCTAGTATGAACCTATGAACCTATGAACCTATGAACTCTAGCATGTCCAAAGGTCAGTCAATGGTTTCCTCTCCAGTCCAGCTGGTGAATCTGGGAATTTTGAGGCAATGTTACAACTGTCTCATGTACACGGACAACCCTCTCCACCTCCAAACAGGTTCAAATATATGTGAGAGATGCAACTATTTAGCCAAACTGGTGGCTGAGCTCTCTCATCTCAAAACTGGTGTAACCAGTCAGGAGGAGAAGGTAACCTCACACAACACGATTCCAGTATCACATAGTCCCACCACATCAGCGAACCAAACACATAAATACACAAAAACATACTCGGAGGCTCTAAATAAAAATCTACCTAAGCAACAGAGACCTCCAAAGTAGACATCCAAGCAAACGCTACCTCAAAACAAAACACACACAACACATAACCCACAAAGTCAGCATGCCAAGCAGCCACAGCCTTTAAGGCTGAATAACACACCTGATACTCTTGTTATGGGTGACTCTATTGTCAGACACACTGACGTCCCGCTCACCAGGCTGAATAAAGAGAAGGTCACGGTGAGCTGCCTGTCGGGTGCTAGGATCCGACACATAACGCAAGCACTCAGGTCACTCCAAAGCAAATACAAATATGACTCAGTCATTGTACATGCTGGTGTGAATGACCTGAGATGTACCTCCCTGGACTACATGAAAAGATACATAGAGGAGCTCTCTGATCATGTAGCCCAGGCTGGTATGACCCTGACCTTGAGCAGCATCTTACCCTCACCTAGAATGATGCCACAGTACAAAGACAAAATGATCAATTTTAACAATTGGCTAAAATTTTGGTGTCATTCAAAGGGGATCCAGAGTCTGTCAGCCTGGGATGACATGCTCGACAAGCCACGTTGCTTCACTAGGGACGGCTTGCACCTGTCACCACTGGGCTTTCGGATATTGGCAAAGGCTCTTGCCATCCCCATAGTGCCTTTTTTAGGCAAGGCTCAAAAGTTAAACCCACCCCCATAGACAGCACAAGGAACAAGAAACTAAGGGTAATGCTGCTAAACGTCAGAAGTCTTAACCTCAAGATGCATGCACTCAAAGCTCTCCTCAGTATGGAGAACATCGATATCTGTGCAGTGACAGAAACCTGGTTCAAGGCTCCAGAGAGCACCCCAGCACTACCAGGCTATACCTCATATCATGCTTTTCGGCCCCAAAACCCGGACCGAACCACAAAAGGAGGGAGTTTCCATATTTATCAAGGATATCCACACCTCCAGGTTAGTGGCATTGCACGAAGTATCGGAGACCATCCATGTGCAACTAACAGTGGGCAGGACTGCTTTTCAGTTTATAGCATCCTACAGACCACCCTCTCAAAGTCAGGAATCCCACTCAGCTTTCCTGAAAATATTGGAGAACATGAAGATCTCTCTGAACACCATTATATTGGGCGACTTCAACTACCCAAACTTTGACTGGGAGCACTACTCAAGCCCCAGCACCTTAGCCCAAAGATTCCTAGAAATTATAAACTCAAATGCTATGGAACAACTAGTCACCACTCCCACAAGAGGGGACAACATACTAGACCTGATCATTACCAACATGGGGACTCTATGCTTCACACCAGAAGTATATCCCTCATTGGTAAGATCATACCATAAATTAATTTCACTGGATGTCCACATCCCGACCCCATCCCCAGCCCAGAAAACCACAGTGAAAAACTTCTCAAAAGTGAACTTCTCACTTCTCAAAACCGAAGTGGAATCCTTCAAGGCCCTAGGGCCAGTGGAAACTATGGCCCAAACTGCAGAATCCTATATAAATGCATTCTACGGACATCTCCAGGAATGCATGGATCATGCTATCCCAAACAAAACCAAGACCCAATCATCCAAAGGCAGGCATCCAGTCTGGTGGACCCCTGCCATAAATAAACTGTACAACAGAAGGAGGAAGCTACTACATGATAGAGCAAAACCCCTAATAGGGAAGGCATCTCTGATCAGTACTAGCAAAAAATTACGATCCCTCATAAAATCCTCCAAGGCCAGCTTCGAGAGACAAATTGCACAGGACACTAAAGACAATCATAAGGCTTTTTTCAGTTATGTTAGAAACCTGGGATGCAACTCCCAGACTTGTTCTGAGTTGATTCTAAACGACAATAAATACACTGAACCCACAGACATCACCAATATCCTGGCAGACAGGTTCAGTGCAAACTGCTCCACCCCTCCCCCCCAAACGAGCAAGTATCCATCCCGGCAGAGGGTGCCTCCCAAACATCTCAGATGCTCAGGTGAAGTCTGCCCTCTCCAAAGCAAAAAACACAGCTTCCATGGGACCAGATGGCGTCCCAGGTTGTGTCCTACATGAACTCCAAGAGGAACTAATCCCTCAAATAAAACAGCTATACAATCTCAGACTGTATACAGGATATGTGCCCACAGAATGGTGTACAGCAACAGTGGTCCCACTCCACAAAGGTGGAGCCTCTACGGACCCTGGAAACTATCGCCCCATAAGTCTGACTAGCTTAGTCTGCAAGGCTATGGAGAGGATCATCATGGAGCTCATAAACAAAGACATTGGGGACCTACAGACACTAGATCCTACCCAGTTCAGCTTTGTCAAGGGCAGATCCTGCCTTTTGAACCTGGTTGACTTCTTTGAAACAGTCACCAAAGCCATAGATGAAGGGAAGGTAGTCCACACAGCCTATCTGGACCTTGCAAAGGCATTTGATACAATACCCCACTCGGGCATCATAGATAAGCTATCCAGCTTAAATATAAACCCCTATGTCACAAGATGGGTCGCAAACTGGCTCAAAGACAGAACCCACAGAGTGAGAGTTGCTGGAGCCATGTCAGACTCGAAACCGGTCACAAGTGGCGTCCCACAGGGTTCTGTCCTGGGACCACTCTTGTTCGGTATATACTTTTCCGAGGTACAGGCAAATGTGGGAGGACTATGGCTCACCACGTTCGCAGACGACTGCAAATTGGGCGCCATAATCAACTCTCCAGCTGACACAAACATCCTTCAAAAAGGTCTCACAGAGACAGATAACTGGTGCCAGCACCATGGTTTAAAGCTAAATGCCAAAAAATGTATAGTCATACCCTTTGGCAAAAACAATGTGCCCACAAATTACCACATAGGCGGAAACCCACTAAGTACAGAGAAAGTTATTAGGGACCTGGGGACCCAAGTTGATAGCAATCCCTCCTTTGAAAACCACATTGCCAAAGTGGTTAGAAAGACCTTCTACATAGCCCACCTCATCACGAAGGGTTTCACATCTAGATCAGGAGAGGTAATCGTGCCCCTTTATTCATCCCTCATCAGGCCCATCATAGAATACAATGCCCCTTTTGGGATGCACCTTACCCGACACCTGCAGCAATTAGAAAGACCCCAAAAGTATCTCACCAAGAGGATTGAGGGTCTCAAACAGATGCCATATGCTGCTCAGTTAAAAAAACTCCAGCTCTACTCAGTTGCATACCGCCTACTTTGAGGCGATCTATGCCTGACATACAAAGCTATGTCAAATCCAGAATTAATGGACATGCTCCACCTCAGTAAATCTAAATCCCTTAGAGCCACATGCTCGAGGGACTTGAACCTCAGCACAGAAATAAATAGAACTTGCTGGAGGGACAGGTTCATAACCCAGAGGCTCCCTTCACTCTGGAATAGAATTCCAGTTCATGTGAGGCAGAGCACCTCACTGAATCTCTTCAAGAAGAATCTCGATAAGTGGATGGGGGATCATAGGTTTGTCCCAGGGATTACTCCTGTGTCACTATTAGACAGAGGCACAGTAAACTAAACCTTAAAAAGGGCACAGTATACTCAAATCAAGGGGTGGCATAAGCCATACAGAATCGGGCTAGGCTTATAATTGCCCCAGGGCAGATAGCCTAGTATTAACCTATGAACCTATGAACCTATGAGTTACCTATAAGCAGTGCTGAGCACCACGCCACGCTGCATAAACATGCTCATGATACACTTAAACATACATTTAAATAAATAATTAAATACACTCAGTTTCTATTGTTAGATGTCTGGACATTGTCTGGACACTGCTTAATATTGCTGCGCTCCATGCTGTGCCACGCAAACATGCTTTTTCTTTTAATTTAAAAAATTAACAGAATATTAAAGGACAATCCAGGGAGTCTCTTACTCATTTGTGGACATGGCTACTACTACACCTCTTCTTACACCAATTCAATACCCTTATTCCTCAGCTGTCCCTCAGTAATGCACCATCATTACTATGCATGGTGCGCTGCTAAGGGGGAACTCTGTACACAGACACAGAAACAGTCCATGTAGGCACACTGTGCCTCACAGATTTTTATTAAATCCTGGGGAAAGTCTTTCTTAAAATCCATAGTGATGGCAGACATTGTGTCAGCCAAATTGGGGAGGCTTAAGACAGTGTTGCTTCTTAGAATCCACAGTGATGGCAGACATTGTGTCAACTGAATCAAGGAGGCTTGAGAGAATAGTGCTCACTTGAAAATGATCAGCTGTCAGCATGTGATTGCCGCTAAATGAAGCTTGTATTGTAAAGAACAGAAATGTTAGCAAAAATAAATTAGTTGCCATCAGCCATACCTTTCTGTACAATTCTGTTACAAAATTAGCTAAAGAAATAGGTTGTCAGTTATCCACTTAAAGGTGTCATGCCTGATTTTGGTAGCAAACTGATCAACAGAGAGATATATAGGTTCATAGGTTCATAGGTTGGTACTGAGCTATCTGCCCGAAGGCATATATTAGCCCAGCCATGTTGTACGGTATTCACCGCCCCTTTAGTAGTTCCCTAGACCCTTGTACTAGCAGCTAGTACCCCTGGCCCCTATCTAGTAGTGCTGTTGGTGTGATCCCCAGTGTGAACTTTCTGTTACCCATCCACTCATCAAGGTTCCTCTTGAAGAGTGATAGTGAGGGGCTCTGTCTTATGTAGATTGGGACCCTGTTCCATAGTAAGGGAAGCCTCTGTGAAGGGAATCTATCCCTCCAGCATGTTCTATTCATTGTTGCGTTGAGGTTTAGATCCCTAGAGCATGTAGCTCAAGTAGATTTGGTTTTGCTAAGATGGAGCATGTTCAACAATTCTGGGTTGGACATGGCTCTATATGTTAGACAGAGATCGCCTCTGAGAAAGTGGTATGCAACAGAGAACAGTTTTAGCTTTGTCAATTGTGCTGCATAGGGCAACTGTTTGAGGCCAGTAATTCTCTTGGTTAGGTACCTCTGTAGTCTCTCCAGCTGCCGGAGATGTCTAGCCAGGCACATTCCAATTGGTGCACTGTACTCAATAATGGGTCCGACGAGGGAAGAGTAGTGGGGCACCACTACATCCTTAGATCTTGATTTGAACCCTTTCATGATCAGATGGGTCACATAGAAGGATTTTCTAACCACTTTGGAAACATGGTTATCAAAGGAAAGCTGGCTATCTACTTGGGTCCCTAGATCCCTTATTTCTTCTTCAGATTTCAGGGGATTACCTCCTATGTTGTAGTTTGCGGGTACTCTGTTTTTTCCAAAGGGGATTACTACACATTTTTTTGCATTTAGCTTGAGCCCATGGCTTTGACACCATGCATCAGTCTCATTTAGGCCCTTCTGGAGGATCTCCATGTTGGCCGGAGACTCTGTTATAGCACCCAGTTTGCAGTCGTCCGCAACCTTAGTCAGCCACAGCCCTTCCGTGCTTGCCTGTACTTCTGAGAAGTACATGCCAAACAGGAGGGGCCCCAAGACAGAGCCCTGAGGCACACAACTCATTTCTGGTCTGGATTCGGACATAGATCCCACTACTCTTACTTTATGGGGTCTGTCTGAGAGCCAGTTTGTGATCCATCTTGTGACGTAAGGGTTCACGCCCAGTCTGGTGAGCCTATAAACAACTCCCGAATGGGGAATGGTGTCAAATGCTTTAGCAAGGCCAAGGTAAGCTGTGTGTACCTCCTTTCCCTTATCTATAGCCTGAGTAACTGTCTCAAAGAAATCCGCCAGGTTCAGGAGGCATGATCTGCCCTTGATGAAGCCGAACTGTGTGTGGGGTCCAGTGACTGGAGGTTCGCAATCTCTCCATTTATGAGTTCCATAATGATTTGCTCCATAGCCCTACAGATCAGACTGGTCAGGCTTATTGGTCGGTAGTTCCCAGGGTCAGTTGTGCCCCCACCCTTGTGTAGCGGGTCCACAGTTGCCGTGTGCCATTCTCTGGGCACATATCCTGTGGAGAGGCTGAGACTGAACAGGGTATTAAGATGCAGGGTTAATTCCTTTTGAGTCAGATATGACACAGCCTGGGACACCATCTGGTTCCATGGAGGCAGTGTTTTTAGCTTTAGATAGAGCCTTGTTAACCAATGTATCAGTAATAATTGGACTTACACAATCCCCTGGAATGGTAATAGGCCCTGTAGGTGGTGAGGGGGGGGGGGGGTTTGCATTGAACCTGTCAGCCAAGATGTTGGCAATGTCAGAAGGGACAGTGTATTTTGTTCCATTTTGTACTAGCTCAGAACAGACCCGGGCATTGCCATTTAGGTTTTTGACTTAGCCATAGAAGGCCTTATGGTTATCCTTGGCATCCTTGGCAACTTTCTTTTCAAAATTATCTTTAGTTGACTTGATGAGGGCCCTAAATTTCTTACTAATGCTGATCAGGGATGATTTTTCTACTTGAGATTTGGCCTTTTTTTGTATAAGTCTTCTCCTTTTATTGTAACGTTTGCTTATGGCCGGGGTCCACCAGACTGGTTTCTTCTTGCTTGAGGAAGGAGTCTTGGTTTTATTTGGGATAGCATGGTCCATGCAATCCTGAAGACGCATATAGAGTGCCTTGGTGTAGGAT